>NC_057944.1:14717999-15023833 GCF_018555375.3 Anguilla rostrata
CATCTGAACACATTTTATCTCCGTTTTTTCACTTAAACTCGGGATCAAATCCTCTCCGTCCTCTGCCATCTTTACATTACAGGCATTTGCTCTTATACAGAGCGACGTACAACAAAGTGTATAACCGTAACCAGGGACAAGTGTGTTGAAAACCCTAGAGGGAAGTACAGTTCCAAGTGCAGGAAGCGACCGCATAGTTTAACTTGGACCCTGTAGGTTAATCTGATGAACACAAACAAAAGCAGCAGCAAAACTGTCTAAAAGTCTACGCAACATGCCTATCTTTTCATCAAGTAAAATCAAGCTCGCGTGTGTCTGTATTCCCTGCAGCAGACAAGTCGCAGGCATCAAACCAATGATTGTTACGCGATGTCACCGTCATACGGAAGTGCTTCTGTCGGCTACACCAAAGATATTTTATATATTAAGCTTTGAGTCTCTCTGGCTACACATACAGGTCCGTGTATGGCGGTGACGTCACTCACTGATCCTTAGCAGTTTTATTTCAGACCGCAGCAGAAAGCTCTGCTGCGCTTGAGCTTCAGAAATGCTTGGGAAAATGTAGCTTGTGTGGACGCTACCGCACTACTTGGTCAAAAGAGCTTTGTTACTGAAAAGCTATTTGATTCAGAAAACAGCGACGCTACCACCACGCTACTGAGAAATGTAGTTAAACTAGAAACGCCGCTGCTTGTAGCGACGCTACTGTCCAACACTGACCATCTGAGTGAAATTAAGCGGCTTTAAGTGTTTTGTTGTGCGTGCTCTTAATTGTCATCTTTTCACTTACCTGTGTCTGTACGCTGCTTTTGCTCTTTGCTGAGTAGTCCTTTTGTTTTTTGTAGTTTTTTTAATGCTGCATTACAGCTCAAACCTGAAAGAAAGAAAATGGCCAGATAAGCGCCAATATAGAAACACTTTCTTTATGACAGGACAGGAAAAGCTTATTACAGAAAGTTTACAAAAATATAACCATTTATTTGTCATTTGATACTGGCCCATTGTGTGGACTGTACAGTTTGTATGTGCTGTGGTATATAGTCAGAAAGATTATAGTTAGAGTGTTGTTATTACAATATTAAAACACATCTCACATCAAAGGAGTTTGACACCGTGCTGGCAAAGTCGATAAATAAAACACAACTTTAAACTAAACTTTAAACTTTTAAAATCTGAAAATACAGTAAACAGGATTTTATTATGATAAAAGATTAATGCGCACTCAGGGTGACGGTTATTCTTAATCAATGCTTGAGTCGAGTAGGTCTATATTAAGATACTAGTTTGGCCCAAGGGCTTGCCATATTCCGTAGCCTACCACTAAATGGCGAAATATTGTCAAAATAGAATAGATATCTTAAATTAGCGTTTTGACTAGTCATTAATGAATTACAGGTATCTTTAATGTGAATCCGGTCACGCTATTAAATATTAAAAGGGCTTGCCATACGTTAAATTATTTTAAAGACGTCTATACATATTTCTTGCACGTCTTACTCAAGACGATATTTGATCCACGGCGCTTCATAATCTCGTCATATGCATGACCCAGTTAATGTTACAGTCATAATATAGCACTGCAATCAACTACCGTTTTAGCGTCACTTATCCACATTTTTCACAACGCTCACGTTTTCAGTAACTTCTGCCAGTCAACCACTTCGGCACTCATATCACCCTTCTTAAACACTAGCTACATGTAATTACATGTAAGTAGTCTATACTTTTGCGTGCTCCCTCTCTCTACTAATTGTATTTGTAACCAGCAGGCTTCCTTACCATGCCGTATTTCAATAAAGGGCGATGCCGTCCCGCCAGGGCGTAACTTGGCGGGATGACATACCTGCCATCCCAATAACTAGAAAATACAGTTTGAGAACAAATTTAGCTGGCTAAAAACCAAGCATGGTAGCAGTTCTTGAACAGAGTAAGATTAACGTGATGTCAGTGTAAACACAGCTAACCGACTCTAGTAGGCTAAATATCTTGCAAAAACTAACATTATTTTTAATGTTGAAATACCCATCTTAGCTCAGAATGAGCTACAGACTAACTATAAAGGCCAGTTCAGATCAGTGATTCGCAACGAGACGAAACGGTTTTAGAATGTTGCAGAGAAAATTGCAGCGGTGTGAACTGGTTAGTTGCAGAGCGTCTGAAGCCGTTGCCTGGGGTCTCAAAAGACCCACATTGTCAAATCGCCAAGTGCAGTTTTAGAACGTTTACAATCAGACGTCTTGTAATTTTGCAAGTTGCATCCAGTCTCGTTGCAAATCATTGATCTGAACTGCACTGTAAAAAGTTTTCTTGTAAAATTAAAAAAAAAAAAAAACAGTAAACAGCTGGCAGCAGGGTTGCCATTATGTTACTGTAAAATTAACATTTTCTTATTGTCACTAACATTTACGGTTTTGTACTGTTAATGAAAAATGCAGTAAAAACTGTTTTTTTTTATTACGTTCACAGTATTTTACTGTTAACTGACTTGTTTAAAAATACATCATATAGCTGTTTTTTTACAGTTCACTGATTTGTTTTAATTAACTATTTAGTAGTATATAATTAACTACATAGTATTTTTACATACATTTTAATAAACCTATTTTTTTAAAACACATAGGAATAGTCACACTACATATGATTAAAGGCACTTTTGTTAAGAAAAAGGCTATAATAGACCTTACTGGTTGTCAGTCTTCCCAAAGTCTAAAGCTGGCAACAAGCACAGAATGCAAACCATAACAAAATGTTCTTTGTGAATGAAGAACAGGGCTAAATCACTGATTTTTTTCAATCATGTGATTACATGTGAGAGAAAAAAAAATCCACAGCTTCTTATTGCACTGAGCTTTTTATTTTAATATAAAGTTGTTGTCTTTTTGTTGGTGACTTTGCCGGTTTTCTTTGATAACACTGTAAAAGGTTTATACTGTCAATACTATCATTATGCTTCATGAATTCACTGGCAAAATACATGTGTCTACACGTTAACTTAGACATGTAGAAATTAAAATGAGCTCCTTGTGTTGTCTGATTAATCGGCAATCATCTATGAAATTCTAGCTAGCTGCTGAATCCTTCTATCACGATGTGCACATATTCTGTAATGAAAACAAACTGGAAACATCACAGATAGACTTTGCACCGATTTATGAATTAAATAAAATTGCTACTCACCAAATAATTTAAAAAAAGATGGGGATGGATTAAGAAAAGAAAGGATCCAGCTTCACATGTGGAGTCCACGTGGAATTGCTCTTCCCAAAATGCAAAAAATACTGCATGATACCGTTACGTAAAATAGAGCCTACTTTGGACGATTGACTAGCGGTTAAGTGCTTTATTTTAGGAATACATTATAGTTCTGTTAAAAAAACAGTCAATGGAGCGCAATTTAACAGATTTTGTTTTGTATTAACAGTAAAACGCTGTATTGAAAAATAACTGGTTAATACTGCTAAAATACTGCTGTAACATCACCCACCGACTTTACATGGTCATGGAGAAAAGCATTTTCAAATCGCGGAAGTGCAGTTTTCGGCGCCACTTGAACCGTGCAAGAACTGGAAGCTGAACTGAAACCCCGGTAAAGTGTCAGTTCATTTCTACTTCAGTTATTTCTATCGAGCTGAAACGTCTGACGTCTCTGATTACTGGAACTCGCTTTAGGATTGTGCGTATCTTAGTTCTTTAACGGGAATTCGTGATGAAAACACGATTTCTTAAAAACGAAGTTGAAATCGTCCGATTTATGGCTTCTAAAGGCAACAGCAGCCATCTGCAGCTTCATTAACTAATAGGCTAGTTGTTAACATTAATTAATGATGTACAAATCCATTAACAAAGCATTCGATTAACTTTTATTATTTAGTACCCTTATTGAAAGTACACACCTTTAGCTAATGTATTTGTTAACTGTTAACTAACTAATGGTAAGTTTAGCCCATGACAATGGACTTCATTTATCATTAGTTAATGCTACAATCCGTAATCGAATTCCGCCCACTACTGCTGCCGTTGTTTTGGTCAGAAATGTATAGCCTACCGGTCTAGCTAATCATTTTCTTAGCTAGAAAACATCATGGCAGCTTCTGAATCAACTTTGGATGAGCCACCGAGGACGAAGATGAAACGTCGTTGTTGTCAGTAGCAGCTCGTGTTGTAATATTCAGCTAAACACAGCGCGGCGCATACATTACGGATTGTACTGTTAATAAACAGTTAAGAAATACATTAACTAATGGTTTGCCATTTCAAACCATTTGTTAATGTTTGAAAATACTTTGTTAATGTATTTGTGCATCATTAATCCATATTAACCTTATTGTAAAGTGTTACCAGATAGTCTTTGGTAGTCAAACTAAGGGCTTTGTTCTACCCTCTATTGTCAAACTTTTTAACTTTTCCACGTGGGAAGGGAGGCAGCCACTCATAAACAAGTGTTTACAGTGGATTTTATCGTGACATGCATTGTTATACAACGGTATATTTAATTCGAATGTTATCCACTTTAATCACGCCACAGGACCCCGATCACTTTAATCCTATTTTATAGTCTCTGCTTTAATCACGCCACAGTACCCCGCTTTGTCTCTGTTTTTCTCCTTCTGCTTGTAAGCGCATGCGCATGCGCATTATTGAGGGAATAATTTACCTCCTGCAATTAGTAGGAGTGCGCATTGTCACCACGCAGCGAAGCGTGCCCTATTGATACAGACACTGCATTGAGTTCCACCTCCTGACACTGGTCCATTGAGTCCCTCACCACAGCATTCATTTATCAAAAATGTTTTAGACAAATCACGTTGGCTCTGTTTGTCCTGGGCCATTCCATATCATTTAACACGAAAAATGTAATTTTGATAGCCATCATCCCAGATTGTTCTGAAATGTTTTCTGCAGTTAGAACAGATAAGCATTCATGTAATATTATTTTGTTGAATGATAATTTAATGTTAGACTGCAAGCTAATTGAGATGCCCAAATTGGGTATTTGGTACAGTTCACATATCATTCTGCATAGTAGCCTACCCAACACCCAATTTGTGCAAAATGTTTCCTGATAATGATTAAGACGAGGAATAATAATTAATAAAAATAAAAAACATGGTCAAAATACTATTTCTTCACACTATCTAATGTACTCTTAGTGAATATGGTGTTGGTTATTTTCCTGTGTGGAGAATGAGTCACCTAAGTAGTTTATTATCAATATCTTAGTACCTGTTTCTGATGACAAGATGCTGCTGCGATGGCCCACCCTTATGGGGTATGTTACAAATCCATGATCATGTTTAATTTACATTTTATTTTATAGACGGTTTTATCCAAAGTGACATACAGTAAGTGCATACCATAGGCCTTTGGAACAACTACAGAACACAAGTCTGATATGGTAGAGTTCTGGTTAAGTATCAGTTGTCCATAGCCATGGACATCAAGTCTAGTTCACACAGTAAGCATAGGCAGTAAAGTTATGGCAAGTCAAACTAGAAGTGAAGCATGCTTATAAAAGATATGATGAAGAGCTACAACATCAAGAGTTTGGTACAAGTGCATGTCTTCTCTTACTCTTTACAGGTTTGCAATGGTAACTCTGGAGGCTTCACCTCTACCTCCTGTGAGTGTCTCCATGGGAAATACAAGAGCATCCATTCAGCTGCTTTAACTATCTGGGCCATCTATAATATCAGCTCCACAGATGTTGAGTGCCCGTGAAAGAAGCCCAAACCTGTGCCATTGCAGAAGGCCAGTTCGGTTCAGCAACTATTTCCTCCAGTCAGAGATTACAAACCTCTGGCTAGAAAAGTAACCCCAGATGACGGTAAGTGGCTTAAGAGTCAGTTTCAGGGTAGATTCACTGGAATTTCTTGGCTTCTGTCTCCTGAACCTGAAACTCAGCCTGAACCTCTGTTGCAGCTGTCTATTGAATGTCTCATAACCAACCATAAGCACCTAGGCAAAGATGGCATCCTTGTGGCTATGAAGATGTCAGTGGAGCAGAGAACTGCCATACAGTTTGCTACGGTGGGGCAGAGGGATAATCCACTCTGGCATGCACTGAGGAAAGGTCAGTTGACTGCAAGCAATTTTGGGTATGTGCTAATGGCGAAGTGTGTCAACTCCTCTCTCATATTCAAGGTCTGTGGATATCAGGACATCAACAGAGTAATGGCTGTACAGTGGGGCATAGCCAATAAGCAGGAAGGGATCAGTACCTTTGAGGAAGCCACAGACATGGAGGTCAGAAGGTCTGGTTTGTGGCTGGCTGACTCCAGGATCCTGGGCACCTCCACTGATGGTTTGGTAGGGGAGAATGACATCACTGAGGTGAAGTCCCCATACCAGTGGGGTGACCTCACCGTTCAGGAAGCATTCCTTCCTATTGTCATCAGGAAGATGGCGCCTACTGCCTCAAAGATGACCACCACTACTGGCACTAGGTACTGGGGCAGCTTCACATCTCAGGAAAGCACATCTGCTACTTCACCATCTGGACATCCAGGCAGTGTGTCATCATGCCCATCCTCTGTGATGACTGTTGGCAGCCTAACTTGGGCATCCTGTAGTTGTTCTACAACGAGCACATGCTTCCACAGCTTTTGTAGGACTCATTGGCCTAAAACACTATCATTTTTCAAATAACAAATAATTTGTATATTTTGCCCTGAGGCTTGTCAGTATATGGTTACAGGGAAGCTAATGATCCAAAACAATCAACAAAGGAAATCAAAGCACAATGGTTGCTTTATTGAAATACTAAAAAGTAATGGAATGTGTTAAAGAGCAAGTAAACTATGTCTTAGGAAGGGATGAATTAATTTTTCTAACAACTTTACAAGCCACATGTAAGATAAAAAAGTTTTTTTTTTTTTTAATGTAGCTTTTATTGAACCAAGTGGTGCACATGAAGATTAGAAATGTATTTTATCTTTTTAAATGAGAAGTGGCCTAGAGGCAACAAATAATGGGTCACAGATACTCAAACAATGATTTAAATATCTAGGAGCACATGCTTCCACAGCTTTTGTAGGACTCATTGGCCTAAAACATTATCATTTTTCAAATAACAAATAATTTGTATATTTTGCCCTGAGGCTTGTCAGTATATGGTTACTGGGAAGCTAATGATCCAAAACAATCAACAAAGGAAATCAAAGCACAATGGTTGCTTTATTGAAATACTAAAAAGTAATGGAATGTGTTAAAGAGCAAGTAAACTATGTCTTAGGAAGGGATGAATTAATTTTTCTAACAACTTTACAAGCCACATGTAAGATAAAAAAGATTTTATTTTTTTTAAATGTAGCCTTTATTGAACCAAGTGGTGCACATGAAGATTAGAAATGTATTTTATCTTTTTAAATGAGAAGTGGCCTAGAGGCAACAAATAATGGGTCACAGATACTCAAACAATGATTTCAATATCTAGGATATACAGTTCGTGACGATTCACTTTGACAATTTGATAAGTTAAAACAAGTACAAGTTTCTAGCTGTTGTAGCATAACTGAATGCTGGTTTGTTTAACTCTGTGTAGTTTTGTGCCAGTTTGAAAAGTAAGGTAGGTGCTGAAGTATGAGGGTAATAATAAAGAAAGAACCTTTATAAAAAAAACTATATCTGGGGCTCAGGTTTTGTACAACTTTTGTAAAGTCAGTTCTTTTTTTCAGAACTTCACCTTGTGGAACAGGTGCAGTTCATCATTTCTACATCTCTTGACATCTCATGATATCAAGAATACCAATTTTTAAGTAGTTCAAATGTAATTCTTGATATCAAAAATTCTTATTTTAAGTAGTTCAAATTGAATTTTTGATATCAAAAATAAGTTGAATAAAAGCTTAAATGGCTGCACATGAAAGCAGAGTGAGATTCAAAGGAGTCTGTTCTGTAAAATGCCATGTGACTGAAGGTCATAATCAGTGATGATCAGTCTACCTTAAGACAGGTGGGGGGTTGGCTTAAGGTTGTTGAATGACACCTGCCTAATCCAAACTCTACTCACCGTTTTCCATATACTAAGCCTGATCTCTGTTTTCGTCCGAGGTCCATCATGTCCAACAACAGGGCTTCTCATTCCACCTCTGTGCACCAGTACAATTATTTGAATGTTTTCCCATCCGGTGGGCGTGGTTTTCAGAGTATCTATAGCAGTGGAATGTGCCATTGTGGTACAACTGGAGGAGCTGCAGCTAAAGGTGGATCTGACTGTACAGTCATTAGTGGTGCTACGGGGGAGGGACATAATGCCACCTTAACTAAACCTGGACTCAACTGAACCACATACCTGTGCACACGACAGAGAAGTTGGATGCTTCGAATGTGAAGCTGACAGAGCCAAACTTCAAAAGACAGATGGTAGGTTACTACTGTTGCTATATTCTGTGATCTTTTATTACACTTATTGTGTTTTAATTGTGTTTGTAATCTCGGCTACATTGAAAATGAGGGCCTGGCCCTCAATTGTACCTCCGAGAATTTAAATAAAGGTTCTGACTGAGGTTCAACCTGATAGACACACTGTCTATTGATATGATATGAACAGGATGATGAACAAAGGGCTAGGTATTGCACAGTTAAATTTGAAGATATGGACGCTGTGAATTTCCGGGGGCCTTGGTCATTTCAACTGCGTAATGCCTGGGAGTTCATTATCTTGTTTCTGCAACAGCTTTCCAATGAAAGAGATAACTGATAAATTAAAGTATAATACCTCTATTGCACATATTTGCTTCGAAAAGCTTAGGCTGCAATTTGTTACAAGAATTATAACATTTCCCTGGCAACACAAATTGTTTATTTGTAGCTTCACATGTATTTACTATCTGGAAAACAATCAGTCATACGGATTAGATGCAATGGTACTGGTACTTATACTCCAGCAATTTGGTCAGTCTAGCAAGTGGTAACTTTTAAAATCCCTTCAGACAAATAACACTACACTAGCCCTTTTAACTCTATAGCTATTTAAAGCTATTTAGTTATTTAAAGTTAAAAAAAAAAAACTCACATAGGGCATGACATACATAAGGTAGCCAATTCTATTCCAAATTGGTTTCACCCATCAATTTTGAAAGAACAATTGATCACTAAGCTGATGTCCGGGTTATACACACACTCACACACACAGAAAATACATACTGGAGCTGTCTGTTTCACTCAATATTTCAGATTGCGCAGCTCGGCTTGACAGGTGAATTAACAATGAGAAAAAACGTCTGGCGAGTTTGTGGCCGAGTTTTCACAAAAGACTTGGCAAGCCACCTCAACTGGTGCGGCAGAAGTGACTTAAACAAGATGGTCATCAAGAACACAAATGCGAGGGCACTGACTACTGGTAAGTTTAGGAGTAGCATCCACACCCACTAGTGCTTAATGATATTTACTGATTCAACCTCAGGCCTGTGAACATAGATCTGAGAGATTCTTCATTGAATCCTGGGGAAACAGGTGGGTGCCACGCTTGAGAACTTTGTGCTGACAGAACAATTTACAATCTCTTTAATCTTTGTATCGCTCATAAACTTTGCTCTCTCGCCTTGTTACCAATGTTCTGTCAAAGCCAGATTTGGTCAACTGCCAGCTGGATCAGAGGTTAAAGTTAGGTTAGGGCTAAGCATGTTGTGGTTCTGATTAAGGTTAGGATAAGGGGTTAGAGAATGAAAGTCAATGGCATGTTCCTACAAGGTAGGAAAATATGGCATGACCTATCCACAGGTACTCTCAGCAAATCTCATGTCATTCTCAACAATATACAAGTAGACATAATGTCACCATTAACTGGTTGTTGAGCACTAACATTAATTGAATCTCGGTTGAGATCTACATGTTATGCTGCTGCAAAACATTTTAAAGTCTAGATAAGTACCTGTTAATAATGTTACTTGAGGTTGATAATTGGTAAGTGATAATCCGTACAGCCGTGTTGAGTTTCTGTTATTCATTTCTTGATAATTATCAGTACAGCCATGTTGGGTTTCAGATTCAACTGATGTGCAGTTGACTTTAGTGAAAAATGGATGCAGCTGAGAGCCACTTGATATTTGACAGCTATTGACAGTAGTTGATAATACTTGCTGGCCAGTTGCTACATTGCAACATTGAGCGTCAGCGTTGGACAGTCCTAAAAAGTGTCAGTAAAGTGGGATCGTGTTTAATTTTGTAACTTCCTGCTTCCCACCCTAAAAGTGGTGTCTCCGAAGGGGAATCTGAAGCTGCTACAGAGACTGAAATAGCACCACTCTCAATTTGTTTCTGCCGCACATGTACAGTCATTTTGATAAATATCACACCTTTTAGAGGATCAATCCTGCGCCATTTAATATTTCTCTGTCATCATTGTGAGTTGGCTTCTGTCTGTCAAGTTGGTACACTCGTGGTGGAATTTCCCTTTAATCACCCACACTAGATACTAGAGAGATGCATAATACCTGCGTACTAGCAACCTGTCACAGATTGCAGGGACTTGCTTTGCACATAGTTCTGCTTTGAAATGGCACTGACCAATATGTCAGAGAAAGTGATGGCAGTTGCACTATATTTCTGTCACTTATCGTTTGAAAATCAAACTAGCATTTGGAATCTAGCGAAATGAGTGTTCAAACTGCCATGATGTGTTCCAATTCAAAATTGAAGTGCAGTTTTCTGTCTCTCAAGGGTGATATATTGAAGGCCAAGTCACCCAATAGGAAATGGGCGTATGGAACATTCTCAAATAGTGCTCATGGATTGACAAATTTTAACTGTGCATGTGTTGTGCCCCAATTTCTTAGCAGGATATGACAACAGTGACATCTCCATTTAGCTTCCTTGCTCTCTCTTGCTTGCAGACTATCCAAACCAAATCGATTACATTAAAATTGTGCTAAGAGGGATCAGCAAGAGCACATTTATAATAGAGGATTCTGACCGCATAAACGTTCTTATTATTTACTTATACCACTTACATTTACACCACCCTTGTTAGCATTCTTCTTCTTCTTCTTCTTCTTCTTCTTCTTCTTCTTCTTCTTCTTCTTCTTCTTCTTCTTCTTCTTCTTCTTCTTCTTCTTCTTCTTCTTCTTCTTCTTCTTCTTCTTCTTCTTCTTCTTCTTCTTCTTCTTCTTCTTCTTCTTCTTGCCTTATTATTGTGGTTGGCATCCAGCTTAAGTTTGCATTGCCGCCACCTGCTGCTCCGGAGTGTGGATCAAAGCCTCTATAACAGTGGTGTCAAACTCGTTGCCATGGAGGGCCGTGTGTATGCAGGTTTTCATTCCAGCCTCAGATCTTGATTATATAATTAGTTAAATTATTTGCTGAATTAGGGATGCAGGTTTGTGCACAATGGTGACCCGACGTCTATGGTGACCCGCATTGTCTTTTAAATAAATTTTCTTATATTCTGTGCTTCAATGCAGTTAAACGCATATGGCTGAATGAGTAATTGGACTCAATTAAGGCAGCATTAATTGGTTGGAAAGAAAACCTGCATACACACGGCCCTCCATGGCAACAAGTTTGACACCACTGCTCTATAACCTTTCCCCTAATCCTGTGACTTATTATCATTACGTGACAGCTATTTTGACTGATATTTTCCACAATTTTCACAAAGCTAATCCCTCATTTGCGCTTCCCGTACCTTAGCTAACATTACCTCCTTTACCTGTGAAACCATCCCTCAGTGCATCATGACATATTCTGCAGTTTCTTCAACCTGACATAAATCACATAGCCCTATTGCATGCATTACAATCATCTTTAATGTTTCATTTAACAGACTGTGCCCTAGCCTTAACCATGTAATAATGATTTACTTTCACCTGTTTGACCCAACCTGTCTAGTTATATTGACTCTTTTCTGAATCTGATATGTGTCTATCTTTTACATTATTATCCCAGTGAGTTTGCCATATTTCTATTTCCCTAGTTTGAGTTATGCATTTTGCCTCTGCCTTACTGATTTTAATTGGGGCTTCTCTTTACTCTTTCCCCAAAGTACTCTTGGTGAGAACATCAACAGACTTGTTTCCCCTTGCCCCAAAATGAGGTGGAACCCATATAAAATTTACTGTAATGCCCTTCTGGACTATTTTATTATGTATTTGTAGATTGTCAAATAATATGTTCTCCCTACTAGAATTAAATGACTTTGATATCGCTGAAACCAAACTTGAATCTGTGCATATGAGGACTTTCTTAGGTTTAGCTTTGATAACCCATTGTAGTGCATCTCCACTGAACAGACACTAAGAAATTTTGTGGTGTGTTTAAGTACTTCCACTTTCTAAGCTGGACAGAGCCCTGGTCTCACTGCAGTTAGAATAGATAATGTGTTACCAGTTATTGTAATCACCTACAGTTGCGGTTGCATGCCAGCTAAACCACTCTGTCTCCGCCTGCAGATGGCGCCCTAATCCCACCACCATTCCACACAACAACTGACTGACGAGTTTCTAAAGAAAGCTGTTTCTTTTTGACCATTTTTTAAACCAAAACTGATACTAGATGATGTAGCAACTGAAAGAAAGATATTTTTAGCTTAATTAAACAGCACAATTGCTTTCAGCTGCATTTGATATAATGGGCTCTAGTACCAAATAAGTACATTAGCATGGATACTTAAAGATGAGGTAACACTGTGTACTGTCAGTACACTGGAGTAATGGCTTCTGAAAATGTGGCTTTGCAACGATATGCAAAGATTTAATTTAAAACAACAACAACAAAAAAAAAAAAAAACAGTTATTTCGAACAGTAATAGTAATTTGTAACATTATCTGTCATGGTTCTGTTTCTGTCTCTGTTTTTTCCTGTTGGGCCGCCAGATGGCGGCACTTCTGTTTTGTGTCCTGCACGTTCCCCTGTTGGTTAATTGTATTATTGCTTTCAATTATTTTATTGTCTCGTTATTTAATCATCGTCCCCACCTGCCTCTCGTTTCCCCTTCCCTCTGGTTTGATTGTTCTTTGAGTTCACCTGTGTCTTGTTACCCCTGTCTATTTAACTTTGTCCCCTTGATTCGGGAGCTGGTTCCTTGTGTTTGTTCCCGACTTGTGTTTGTTCTGACCGTATGTTCCTGCCTGTGGTTTTAACCTGCTTGTGCTTCTGCCGTTTGATTTCTGTTCTTGTGAAGTTCAGTTTTTTTATATTCTTTCCGTTTTTGTTATATGCCCCTCGTAGCTCTTTGTTTGTTCTGTTTTTTGTTAGTACAGTCTTATTTGTATCTACATTTTTGAGTTTCGTGTTTGTTCCCACTCTGCGCTTGGGTCCTAGCCCCCGTATCGTGACAATTATCAATGTCTTGGCTGTATTTTAAAAATAATCTAATGCTACCTTGGTGAATGAAAGTATCAGTTTCTTTCAAAAACATAATTTCTCAGTGATTCCAAACATTTGAATAGTAGTGTGTGTATATATATATATATATATATATATATATATACAACCAATTAAAAATTAAAGGAAAAACCTGAATAAATGAGTGAAGAAACATATTGAAGGCAGAAGACTGCTCAACTGGGTTGTGTTTCAATAGGAAAAGTGACTAAAGTGGCAGCTGCATTTAGATCTATGGGAAAGATATCAGTAAATAGGCTGGTACTTAAGATGTGAAGTGACAAAATAAATGGTTTTTTTAACGTATTTTTTCAAATATGTATGTTAGACCCAGCCTCATTCCTGCAATGGTCCGATCATGACAGTGTTTTTGTCCTACAGCACAGTGGGGAACATTGTGCTGATACAATATGGGCACTTATCTCAAAAGATATGAGACCTGGATAGATATTTGCCACTTCAGATTCTGAATACCCTCTGAATGACCTGAGTCATGGAACAAATCCCTGCAGTTAAATCCCTTTTTATTTATCTGTGAATTATCTATTTCTAAATTTTTTATTTATTTATTTATTTATTATTTATTTATTTATTTATTTATTTATTTATTAATTTACTGTTAATAAAGTGTAGATATATATAATATTAATAATATATTTAATATTATGTTACGCAAAACACAAATCAAGATGTGCTAATTGGTCTGTTATCATCTCCAATTATTTTAATATTCTAATGCCATAAATATTGATATTTTCTTATCTCCAGTGCTTATAGTTATCTTCTTATATTTATTTATATGAACTTACATTTCTGTATTCATATTTGAATACATTATGAGATTAGGTATTGTACCCACCAGTAGACAAAGCTTTTAGCATTATATCAAATCAAACTTATTTGATGATGTCATTATTTTTGACTGTGATGAACCAGGAGAATGACTGTTCCTTGGATGCCTGCAGCCTGAAGCAGGGCTATCCTGACTGGTAGCTCAGTCAGCCTATGATCCACCATGTCGTTCATCTCTGAAATTGATTACTGAGACTCCTAAGGCTAATTAGGAAAATCCCTGACTTCAAAGTTGTTTTTGCCAATTTATTTTCATACATGCAAAGACTGCAATAGTGTTTTGAGAGGCTATGGGAATTTCCCCATCCCCTCCCAAATCGAGCAAGCAGATCATAAAAAAATAGTTCATTGTTTCTTCTAGAAAAACTGCAGATTGAAGTAAATAGTCTGCTGAAATAGTGAACTAACTGTCTGGACAATTCATTGATTGTTGTATGAGTATAAAACAGTCCAAAATTATCATTTGCAGACGTGTAAGTCATCCTATTGGTTCATGGCATTTGAAAAGGGAGCTTTAAAGAAACCACCCAGTTGAACTTTACCACTTAAGTGCCTTATATTACATTACATTTCATCATATTGCACTCTATTTAGCAGATGATCTTAGGACATATGAGAAGCATGAAGTTGATTTCACATGATTAAAATGAGCAATAGTGTTAACAACATTCCAAGACCAGTAATGATGCAATATCACTAAAATGCTAGT
This sequence comes from Anguilla rostrata, assembly GCF_018555375.3. Classification (NCBI taxonomy): domain Eukaryota; kingdom Metazoa; phylum Chordata; class Actinopteri; order Anguilliformes; family Anguillidae; genus Anguilla; species Anguilla rostrata. The sequence continues at coordinate 14,732,881 of NC_057944.1, forward strand.
GCAAGTTGCATCTTGACAGAGAACCCATATAAAAATTGTCAATATATGCATAAGAGAAACATGAAACCATAAAAATACCATAACCTGAATTTGTACAAAAGGAGGGAGGGAGTGCTATGGGATGTGGATGGGAGAGCAACCAAGATAAAGTCTGAAGAACTGGATCTTCAGTCTGCATCAGAAAATGGCCAATGATTCCGCTATCTTGACCACTTTGGAAGTTTATTTGACCGCTGTTTTAGGTGCAGCACAAGCAGGCATTTTGACTGGGTGAAGTGGCCGTGCAGAGAGGGGAGAGCCACTTACCTCAAGGTTGTGCAAAAGAAAGATCCTGGCTGAGTTATAGGGTTTGAAGATTTATTGAAAGCACAGTGGAGTGGTTGCATTTACTGCCCTGTATGCTAGTACCAATGTTTTAAAGTTGATATGAGCTGCAAGAGTTTGGCAGTGAGGTGAGATGACAAGTGTTACATTTACTAAAGGCTAAATGTGAAATTCAAGGACAGTTGTGAATCCTATATTTTTTTTACCAATCAGCAGAAAAAAACTTCAGAAAAAGCCAACATCATCTGCTCTTTCCTTCCTGCTACAGTAATTTCATCCTGCCTTAATCACTGGCCTTGTTTATGGCCTGCTTTATGGCCTGTGATTGCTGTCATTCACCGGTCACCAAAAGCGTTTTCTTAGAAAATTCCTCCTCCAGCCTTTTATGATTACAGCCTGAGGTTAAGACCGCGTTTACAAAAGACAGACAGAAGAAGACCAACCCATTTACAACAGTATTGAAACCTTGGCATTCTGTTGCCTCAAAATGGCAACAGAATGTACGGCTGTGTAATAGGTAAGGAATCTGAATCTGTAACCTGAAGGTCGCAGGTTCGATTCCCAGGTTGGACACTGTTGTTGTACCTTTGAGGTACTTAACCTGCATATATCTAGCTGTATAAATGGATGCAATGTGAGTTGTTCTGGAGTGTTGGCTAAATGCCTGTAATGTAATGTAATGCCTCAGTAGTTTAACATGCGCTATGAATCCTTACATTATAAATTGCCAGGCCGTCCTGCTCCCACTGACTGTGCTCCTGTTCAGTAGGTTTAGATAGAGCAGATGAAGATTTAGTGGCCAGTGTCAATTTTTTTATTTAAACATAGGCCTAGTATGGAATCGTAATTTCCCTCATCTGTGTTCATAGTCAGCCTGTGTGTGGAACAAGGATAAGTGACGGCATCTTTTTTGTTCTACAGAATGCAGCATTATTGTTTTAGATCTGCCTGATCTAATGAGAGACACCTAGAAGTGAAGGGAAGCTGTGAAATTGTGAGCTGTAAATATGGGACATTGAATCAAAGTAGTTTCTCTGATGTATTCATTCTTGGTGTTTGCAACAAGGGGTTTTGGACAACATAAGCTAAGTGCACAGCATTTTAACAACAGATTCGGATTGCTGATGAAAATCGGTGCGATTTTGTGAGGTTTTCCACAAGCTATTATTCAAGCTACAAACTTTTATTCAAGACAAAATGTTTAGCTTTATGATAAGTATTTTTGCGATAAAATATAAACATGATAAAGCATATCAATAAAGAAATCGCTACTTATTTCAGAATTTATATACACAAATGGTGTCTTACTCATGACTGAACCAAAATACAAACGTTTAACAAATGTGGCCTTTGGGAAAAGCCAATGGAGAAGAGCAAGCAAGATGAAGCAAACAGAGCCGGTGTAGACGCCACAAGTAACATGCTGTGCTGCGTTCTGCATACCTGTGGCTACTGTGCGTGTAGTAGAGATCAGCCCTAATCTGTGAAGATAGCAACTACAATGTGAATGCTAGTTATACCGCATACAGATAACAATGTGTGTCCGGGTATCACAGCAGTCATAAAGCAGTTCACAGGCAGGTGAAACAGAAAACACCTGTTATCTAGCTGAAACAAGCCTATTTTCAGACACTGCATAGCCTACTGCAGACCAAATAACAAATATGCCAAGAGCATTAATACAGTAAATAAAATGATTTGTGTGAGTTATTTGGAACTGTGAGTTTGTAGACTCTCCTAAGTAACTTCACTGGGTTTACTTTGCCTGAAACCATTTCTCTGGCGATAGGATTTATTGTGCGCATACATCATATACATATAATTGTAGAAAGTTATACAGTGTCATGAAAAAATAGTTGCACCCTTCGTTATTTCCTCTATTATTGCATATTTTATCACTTTGAATGGTTTCAGATCTTTTGACGAAATGTAATATTAGGCAAAGGGAACTTGAGTAAACACAGAACACATTTAAATTGTAATTTCATTAATTAATGAAAAGTTATTAAACACCCACATGACCAAGTAATTTCCCCATTAAACTTAATGAATGGTTGCACCACCTTTAGCAGCAATAAAACAACAAGTGTGCTTGTAGAAACATTGTGGTGACTACTTCACTAAGGTTCAATATCAGTGAGGTTTAGATTTAACACGGCTGGCTGTAATCATGTAATCATCAGTCAGAATTTAATTTTGGTTTAATTGAGTAACTGAGGGGGCAATTATAATTTCACATGAGTGATAGGGGTGCTTGATAACTTTTTTCATAAATGTACATGTATCATTAACACAGATGACTAACGCAGACAGATATATAATAAGCACCAGTAGTTTTCCTGGTTTCTCCCTGTGACTCATCTTGGAGACCCAGTTTTACTGCACGTCAGTACTGATAGACTGATTGACTGTAACCGGATAACTGCCAGTTCAAGGGCAGGTGAGTGTTGGAAAACATGGGAGCCACAGTTTACCCCCCCCCCCCCCCCCCACCCACCCCGAGGTGTCTCATCTTGTAGTGGGCCAGTTACAGACAATCTTGCTTGTCTACCACCAAATACAGTTAAATTCACTTTGTGTGGTATCTTCTACCCTCTACTTCAGTCCAATTTCCCCACACCTTGTTTCTTCCCCCCAATGTCTGCTTACATCTCCCTGTGATGTGTATTCATTTAAGGTAATGACCATTTGGCCCTTTGTTTCCTTTATGGAACAGGGTATAATAATTCACTGTCATTCTCCGTCATTTGTTGGTTGTTTGTTTATCTGTACTTGGGTAACAGACCCACTAGTTCCTTAAACTACCTATTTGAAAACAAAGAAATGCCTGAATTTATCTTTCTACTTACAAAAGTACGGCAGAATAAACTGAACTCTTAAAAATTCCACAGTGAGGGGTTAGCAAAAGGGTAACAGGTACTGTTAAAGGGTATGTACTGCTTTGGGGACACATGTACAGGAAGACTCACCAACAGACACTCAAGTGCACTGGCGAGCCGGAGACACAGCCACGCACACACTCTCTCTCACACAAACACACACAGACAGATATGCTTACATGCACACACACAGGACACAAACACACTCTGCGCAGGCCCCATGGCATTTATGAGTTGTGTGCTTCACACTGTTTAGCAGGTGATAAGAAGAATCACTCCCCACTGAATGCATTTATCTCAGTATACATTTATTTATTTAGTGACTTATATCACCACCTGGGGGAGTTACTACATGCTTTAATGTAAAATAAATAAGAAATTGTATTGATTATGATATTATATATGATTCAGTTAATTGGAAGCTTTGAAATATTGTGAATGGGTAGAGGGCCAATATTGCAGTTTTGGGGGATTTCCAACTGCTTTTCTTTTGCAGGAACTGGTGATTGATTAGTGATAGACACGGAGCAGATTTTCCATTCACCCATGACCTGATGACCACATAGGAAAGTACTCAAAAATATTATTTTGGACGAGGCACATTTATACATTTTTTATGGTTTGCTCTCAAAACTGTCCCAGATTCATGTTGAAGGGGACAAGGAAAGATCTGTATAATTTAGTAGTCATTGCCATACCATATAAAAAAACCAGAGTATTGTTTTGATTGCATGAACTGCGCATGACGTCTACCCCTTAAATACAATTACAGCACATTTCAACTAATGGTGGCTGGCAGCATGTGGTTTAAAAGAAAGTATCTATGTGTCTGTGCCCTTCTGAATTGAGCGAGGACACTGCAGGCATGAGACCGACTGAATACAATAGAGTATTAAGCCATATAAAGTAGCATAACAGACTGGGAAACATTGGTGCTTCAATTTGGTAAAAACGTTGTGTACAAGGTCTAGAAATGTGATGACTCTGTGCAAGTGGCACAATAAAAAGAGATCTGGATGTTCTCGGTATACACTGACCAAGTACCCACAGTACTCAAAAGAGAATCGGAGGAGCTCAAAGAAGCATCTTATTGTATAAAAGGATTGCATAAGAGCAGCATATGACCCTGGTGGGGAGGGAGACGCCCGGGCTCTATATAAACTGTGTTTCCAGCTCACAGGTTCACAACCGTCTTCAGATCTGTCATTCTTGATCTCAGCTATGGCTTCTGTCAATGCGAAAGGTAAGCCATGATTTCCAGGGTTATGGATGGGCTTTGCTACTGGCTTCTAATTTTAGTCCTTTCTTATTTCAATAAGACTGTGGATGTGTGTAATTGGCACAAATTTGTGCAGAAAAATTCAGCCCAAACAGTCCTGTGATTCAGTCCACTTGTTAATATTTTGTTTTCATGCTAGAGCTAAATAGGACTGAGCCACCCTGCTTCATGGCAATAATGCCATACTTGAAATATGTGTACATAAAATATCCATAAAAATGTTTTTTTTTTTGTTTTTTTTACAACTACAAAAAATTTTTGCAGAAGAATTTCATTAACGATTAATTAGGTGTACTTTTTCAAATGTTCCAAAATGGTGTGTTCTATCTAGAGTGTAACAGACCAAAATTTTGCCAGTATAGATAGAACACAGGCCTTGCACGTTGACTGCATAGTCACTACGTTATTTCCTAGAGAGAATGAAAAGACATTTGAAAGATGGCAGAGACGGAGTGACAGCAAACAAGCGAGTCATCGCCTGCTTTTCAACCAGTGTCAATCACAAATTAAGCGCGTTTACCTTCGGTACTTCAGTTTTGTTTAGAATAATTTTGTGGTTGAATTGCATGATGGCACCACAAAACCGGTGGGTTTTTTAAAGAGAGCCAGCCTTAGCTCAGAGCTTGTGGACATGCTAACATTTCTGCATTGCAATGCTGTGGAACCACTCTACCTTCATGGTTGGACTCCTGTTGAAACCAATTGATGTGTTGAACCCATTCGATATACAGTAACAAAGTAGCAAACACTTTGTGTTTTATGTTTTAATAATAGCTGTGTGTAATATCACACATGCTGTTTGCGGATTTGTCGTCGCTTTTGGTACAATCCGGCTTGTTGACAATTCATTTATCCAGTAGGTGATAATATAAGCTTTCTAGCAATGTATAACATGTCTAATTTTACTTTTGGAATAGCTTTCATTTTTATAAACATTTTAGTTTTAAAGTCCAGAATAACTAATAGTTTTGTCTCATCATCACCACCTTACACATTCACTTTGTGATAGCAGTAAAAGACACTGCACCTGCGAAACGTTATCACTGAGTTCTGTCATTTTATAATTACATATTACTATTCTTGAGAACATCTGAGTATAGCTAACCCATATGTTTGCTGATAGACCTAGCTGATGTTGTTTTCTGGATTAAGTTCATTAATATTTTTTTTTTTTTAAAGAGGAATTATATGGTTCTTTTCTTAGATATAACTGTAGAGTAATAGGCTCTTGATTCTAATTTTACAGGAAATTGTATAAATGTGAGGTCACATGCACAGCTGTATGAAGGCAGTATGAAGTATTCACTCTCATGGTGCCCTCCCACTACCATGTGTATTTCATTGCCTCTGTGTGCACGGAAGCAGTCTTTCCTCGTGAGGTTACGATCCATATGTTGACAAGATAGTGGAATGTGTTTGTCAATAGTTAATTATGTGAACAATATAGTTGATTCTAGCACTCGTCGTTTGCAGTTACGGGCTGAAAAGAATATTTGCTATTCTTCTGTAGGTGCGGCTGTTCTTATAAAACTATCAACGGCATTACGAATTCTTTTTGCATGTTGTCCTCTAAATGCATTTGTAATGTTACTATAGGAGGTACCAGGTTGAGAGGTAACTGTTCTTGTGCGGAGCGCAAAGCCATGGGGAAACAAAGAGTTCTTGCGTGGGGTGCAGAGTTATAGGGTAAGAGTGTTCCTACATTAGGTACAGACTGTGTCCTTCTTGCAGGTGCGAAGGGTTACTTCACAAATGAGCACGGCCTGCCCTGCATAGAGAAGCTGGTGCGCTCGGCGGATGAGGTCCCAGACCCCATTGGCACCACTGTCGGTGGCCACATCCCAGCCTGGATCAGTGGCAGCTTCCTACGCAATGGACCTGGCAAGTTTGAGTTTGGCAACAAGAGGTGAGCGGGGGCATAAGTCCGAAAAGGGAAAACGTAAGACCCATAAAGAGGTGGGGTTAATGAAAGTGGGATGGCAGACAATATTTATATCAAGTCGGTCATCCTCAGGTGTACAACTGTAAGCCCAGAGTAGTGACCACAGGTGTTATGAAGGCAGACATCAGTATACCAGGTATATTTGTACAGCACAGGTTAATAGAGGGTTAACATGGCTAACACGGTAGGCTGCTTTTGTAGACCTGCATTCAAATGCAAAACTTAGAAAGCTGATGATAAGAACAGTCTAGTCCGCCCATTTGTGGTCGGCTCAACATTTACCATTTAATACATTTTACTTTTGGTTAAATTGAGCATGGAATATGAGCCTCACGATGTGCCATTGTGATATCCTGTACCCCCCATGGGGGAGCTGTAATGCCATATATAATATTCATGGCTGCAGCAAGCTCTAAGCACCTTTCTCTCGGCAGCTTTAACCACTGGTTTGACGGGATGGCGCTCATGCACCAGTTCAGGATCGAGGGTGGTCAGGTGACCTACAGGAGTCGCTTTCTGCGCAGCCACTCGTACCGGGCCAACAGTGAGCATGACCGCATTGTGGTGTCCGAGTTCGGCACCACCTCTGTGCCGGACCCCTGCAAGAACTTTTTCCAGCGCTTCCTGTCGCGTTTTGAAATGCTGCGTGAGTCACAGCCCGTCCTGAATTACAGTGCCAGTTGCCTGAACTTGGATCTCATGAATCTTTCAGTGAGGAGGAAGTTCTGAGGTTTGGTGATGTTCCAGCACTCTACCCACTAAACACGATGACAGAAATGTCTCTCATACTGAAGAAAATAAATTAATTTCAATCACTTTTTTTTTTTACAAGAACCAATAATGTACGGTCATTCTGTACACAATGACGGCAAATTTTTCATTCACATGAACCCATGACAGTAATTTATAGGACAGGTTGTCTTTGGAAATACTCTGCTATACTTTGTCTCAACCAGGGACTAAACTGCAAAAGAGTGTCATTACATACTATAACCAATGAGAAGTAGGACATTTATTTCACCAGTGTCATGACATTTTATGTGAACATGTGGGTGCTCCTGAACAAAGTACACAAACGGCACATTAGATTCTGCAAAGTCAGACTGAACCCAGAGCCTTTTCAGTGACTGCTTTCAATACATTTTCAAACTTTGTTCATTCCATTTTGCACTGACATATTCATTGTAGAGACCCATGATGTGTTCAGTGTAAAGGTTCATTGTAAATGAGCATTACCTCCCAGTGAACTCTCTGTGAACTGTTTCCCTTGCAGAAACAGATAATGCTAATGTCAGCTTCACCAAATACAAGGGAGACTTCTATGTCAGCACAGAGACCAACTTCATGCACAAGATAAACCCTGAGACCCTGGAAACAAATGAAAAGGTACGCCCCGCCCAGTGACACCTGTGCAGAAGAGATCTCCTCACTTTATCTGATCTCATCAACTGCTGTAGTTAAGTATTAGTTAGACTCACTTACAGAGCTGTCAATTTAACACTGGTCTTGGATATATTTACATTTCATTCAACTAAAACTCTTTTTGGAAATAAATTTGAACTATTTGGGCTAATGCAGAAATGTGTTTATTTTGTAAATTTTGTTAATACTTTATCCACGCTTTAAAGGAAATTCAGACACAGCTGTTTTAAATGATTCAATGATTAAAGGTCCAGGCAACTGGATTCAAATTGTGGTTATACTCCCCAGAAGTGACAATTGATTGTCTTCTTAATATTTCTTTCGGGTTTTTAACCCAATTATAGCCATTAAATTGTCATAAACACTATTAGATTATTGTGACCTTTTCAGCAGATAAGGACAGGGTGCCTGTGTATCCTGCTTTCATTAACATTCATATCTGTAAGACACGTCATATGCAAACCATTCCTCATCGCTAGCTAGGTTAGAGTCGGTTAGAGCAGTAACCTTACACTACCATATAAAAAGGAAAGAACATAAACAAGGCTTTACCATCGTATAGTTAAACCTGAAGATCATTCAATGTGTAATAATGTTGGAACGCTGAACTACTGTACACTAACATTAGACTGTATAGCAATCTCAAACTCCGGACATTACACCCAAATAAAGAACGTCTTTGATTCAGCATGACTAAGCTTGAAAGCTATTTAATTGTCGTTACTTAATGGTAGGCCTACTTCTGATCCACCGTGTTCTGTGTCTATTTCCAGGCAAGAATGGGCACTGCAAATACTGTATGCGTTATTGAAATATAGTGCCCATGGTCTCCAGAAATAAAACTCATTTCCTGTAGGTCTCTTTATTTTTGTGAAAAGAAAAAAAGCATATTGCTTTCTCTGAATCCAGAAAAGGGGCAATGCTTTGGCAGTTTCGAGTGAGCTTGCCTTACCCGCACAAAAGTGGCAAGCGAGTCATTTACATATCACATGCAGAAACGATTTCACTGGACTTAAGGTTTTTGTTCCGTAGCCAACACCCAGTTAACCCAGCCCACTTAAAACCAACAATTAAATGATTTGCAAAAATCATTTAAAAATATTTCTCGGCCATTTAGCATTAGAACAACACATCAACAAAGAATTTCCAGATTTCAGTTTCGTGGACCTTTAAGTGAATGTGGAAGTATTTGGGCCACATGCAATTCCAGAGGTATGTTCTTTTAAAATGGTAGATACTGGTATTGAGGTCTTGTGCTCAACAGGTAGACTGGAGCAAGTTCATTGCGGTAAATGGGGCAACAGCTCACCCACACAATGACCCTGATGGCACCACGTATAACATGGGCAACTCCTACACCAAAAAAGGTCAGTGGCATCCTGGCTTTATACCAGCCACTGACCACACAAGTCAGGGGATTACTGCGTGGTGGCCATTAAACTGAAATTGGTTATGTTATATTTAATACTGTGTCAGTTACATTGAAACCGGTTATGAATGTGTCTGCTGTACTGTGTGCTTTACCATGAAACAGGTTTGAATGTATGTACGGTGCAATGTGAATTAGAGTGAAACTGGTTATACATGCAGTTGGGATACTGTGTGGAATACTGAAATGGATTACTGTAAAAATAGTACAAAAAAACCCCTCAATTTCCAAAGTTCACATCCAACCCTGTCTTATTTGAATTACATTAGTTTAGATGGGTCCAATTGGAACATGTACACTGAAAATTAATTTAACAGCTAATTGTGTAGCTATCACACCAAACTGTGTCTCTGCTTTCACACCAAACCAGAGGAAACCGTCCTAAATCACGTTTTCTCTCAGGTGCATTTTACAACATCATCCGTGTACCCCCGGAGAAGGCCAGTCCAGAAGACACCCTAGAGGGAGCCAAGGTGATCTGTAACATCCGATCAGTGGAGAAGGGGAAACCTTCCTACTACCACAGCTTTGGTGAGCCCCAGAGTCACTCATAAGCACATCACATATTATTTACCAATTTCTGAAGTATAGAAACGTTTGGGTATTTACTTGCATGCATGTTTCAGAATGTAGTGTAAAAATATATACATTCGCACATTCTCTTATTGTGCATTTCATATTTAATGTTACTTTTACATGAAATCTCTCTTTGCACAAATCCTCCTCATTGACATGTCATTGCTTGATTAGTCATAAGGAGGACTCAATTTCACAGCAAAGTGCTTCAAAACTCCTCCTAAACCAGGAGACAATAGCAAACATTACAATAAAATGTGGTCAGACGTGAATGCTTGTTTTGTGTTGAGGGAACGGTCAGGTCTGGACAGAACACCTATTGAAGAGCATAACTGTTCATCTCTTGGTTGTGTCATTTCAGCAATGTCAGAGAACTATATAGTGTTCATCGAACAGCCAATAAAAATGGACCTGAAGAAAATCATAATGGGAAAACTGTGGGGAAGAGAGATAAGCAAAGCAGTGTACTGGGACCCCAAGCAGGACACCGTGTTCCATGTAATCAACAAGCACACCGGCAAGGTGTGTCCTGGCATTGCAGTCACTGCCCCGTGGCTATGCTAATGCTGTCTTCACTGTCCCACATATCTTAATATAGTTACTATAGAAACAGATGTTCAGTGTGTATTTAATGCATGCACAGGTCATCAGTATGCACAGTTAGGAAATGTTGTATTGACAATTTTAGAGCTGGAATAAGCGATGGGGCTTAGCAGAAGTGTGGACTTGGAAGGCTCCAAGACTTCACTTTGAAGTCCAGGATAATGAAACAACGGTACTACTAGAGAACTGTGTACCCACTGGCTGCAGAATGCTGGTAAACCAAGATTAGGGATGATGGTAGAGACCTACTTCACTGGTATTATCCCCCATCAGTGGTCTACAGTGCAGACTATAGTGCTAGCCCGGTGTATTCTTTGTATTCTTTGATGATGCAGGGCTGACAGATCAATTAAATTGCGGTGAATGACTGCTTGCTCCTGTTCTGTTGCAGGTGAGCGCAGTCACGTACTACACCAACCCCCTGTCCACCTTCCACCAAATTAATGCGTTTGAGGAGGACGGTTTCCTGGTGATGGACATGTGCGCCACTGATGATGGAAAAGCCATCAACAATTACAACATCCAGAACCTGCGTCAGTCAGGCGACGCTCTGGACGAGGTGTGTCACATAAACCCACGCTGTCACACTGAATACTGAACACATATAAAGATACACATAGATACTCTCGCATACGCTTGTTTCATGCATTCAGGTATAAATTCACCTACACACACAAACTGGCCAGAGAGCATGATTCTGATCGTGCTTGTGGTCTCGCCCTATGTGACTGGCTGGTTGAGGTTGAAGCTTGGCATTTCTGTTGAAGGTGTACAACACCCTATGCAAAGTCTTCCCCCGTCGATTCGTCCTGCCTCTCAATGTAAATGCTGACACCCCACTGGGCGAGAATCTCAACACCCGCAGCAACAGCTCTGCCACCGCAATTTGCATAGCCAAGAATAAGGTGAGCTGGGATCAAGTGCGCGTTTGTGTTTCAGTTTGAAGTGGGAACGATGTGACATTAACAAGGAGCAGTGCTGTTCAGCAGTGTAACGAGTCTTATCTGCAGGTGTGCTGTGTCCATGAAGATCTCCATGGTGATGACCTCAAAGACCTCGGCGGGTTGGAGTTTCCGCAGATCAATTACACCAAGTACAACACCCGGCCGTACCGCTACTTTTACGGCTGCGGCTTCAATCACCTGGTGGGCGACTCCCTAATCAAGATGGACCTGCAGGACAAAACGCTGAAGGTCAGGTTCCCTCTGACAGTCCTCAATAGCCTTCCACTAAGGCAAATACACAACTTTTCACACCCCATGCTATCCTTCCACTCTCACACTCTCCGCCTTTTTTCATATTCTGTCTGGATGTGATGATGGGATGTAAGAGAATAAATGCAATGCCACCAGCTCATGTTCTCTCTTTCTTTCTGGTATCAGTTGTGGAAGCATGCAGGGCTGTACCCATCAGAACCAGTCTTTGTCCCATCACCTGACGCCGTGGAGGAAGATGATGGCGTCATTATGTCTGTAGTCATCACTCCCACAGTGGTAAGAGCAAAACTGTCCTGGAGGCACATGCCTGCAAGTCACCAAACCACAGACAGACTTGTCTGGCACATATTCACCGCTGAACTCCAGACTAGCCTAACACATGTACACATACCTTTGCACCACTGAACAGAAAATGGGTCTCTTTACCATGACATAGCCGAAATCTCAGATGCATGAGACAGTCAGTCACAGTCACCACACATCAGAGTATGGTTATGATGACATGCCACTGCATTTTTACATTTGTCGAAACCCAAAACTTTAGAACCCACTGAATAGTTTAATAGGGTGTATGCCTATGGAATTCAAACACAGCGGACTGTTTATGAGCAGTTCAAATAGAGGGTTTTATTCCATGTCACAATATCAAGCTGCCCCCTCCAATCTTGCTGTAAATTCTGCAGATAAAGACCTTTCACTCTTTTTTTTGTTTTGACTACTTAATGTATTTTACCTGTTATTTAAGTGCTTTCAGATAAATTGGTGTTTGTAATGACTTAAAACAATGTTTTTTTGAAGATGTGAATAATTACTTTTAAATGGTGCAATTATTTATTTATTAAAATCTAATGTTAAGTACAGTTTCACAGTGACAAAATAAAAGACAATAATAGGTTTCATAATCTGGCCTGTGAGTAATGGTTCTAAAAGGGAGTCTGATGGTGACCCAGGCTGATTAACAAGTTATAATTTTTCCTAGGAAAAGAGCACCTTCCTTCTAGTTCTGGATGCCAGGACATTTGAGGAGTTGGGCAGAGCTGAGGTGCCAATCAACATCCCTTACGGCTTCCATGGCACGTTCAACTCCACAGCATAGGCCAGCCTCCGACCCAGGGCTGAAGAACTGTATTCACCGGCAGCAATGTACAGAGAACAGCAGGGCACGCTGTGCCTACAGAGTGGTGCACAGCACAGCTGGCACAAAGCCACTGCACTATCCTGCAGCACAGCTACTCAGCGATATAAACCTAATGCCTAACAGAGCTGCAACACCACACTCCACACCAGACCTGGGTCAAATGCCTATTTGTTTTGGATTCAAATACTTTTCTGTGCTCTATTGATCTTGCCTGGTGTAACTGAGCCTGCCAATATGACCAGAATGCGAGGTTTGCAATTTCGAGAGTATTTAATTAGTTCCAATACACTAGACAAGACTATGAATCCAAAACAAATATGTATTTTACCCAGGTCTGCTCCACACACATTAATGACACAGACTCGTGTTTTACCATGGGTCCATTGGATTTGGCGTTTCAAACCAAACCGTTGCCATTCAACATTCATGGGTTGCACTAATTTATGTCTATATAAATCCATCTTGTGCCTTTCAACAACAAGCAAATTATGTGGAAATGATGGTTAGGATATGTGAATAATTGTGAAGCATTAGGCCCAGTATGTGCATGACTTTACAGCCTAGTCTTTTTCTTTTGAAATATGGCAGAACTACTACTTGTACAAACTGAACTTTTCTGTTTTCTTTTGATCCTTGTACTGTTCAATTTGTATATCATTTCACTTATGATTTGTTTTGAATTATGACTATTGTTGTCTTATTTTATCCACAAGATCAAGTAACATGATGATCACATTTTTGAGAAAATGAATGAACTGAATGAACTGAAATGAAATGAAATATACATTTGCTCATGCTCATTCATACATTTGAGCACATAATCATGTGCAACCATGAAACATCTCTAATATTAAAAAACAAAAATTGTAAAATTATGGTGTGCTCATTTGTTTTTATCAGTTGGTCACAAATAAAACATACGTCATTTTTACTGAAATCTCAAATCTTTTTGAGGGATCCTCCAATCTGGACACTCAAATCCATATCTGGCCCTGACTGTTCTACTCGGGAGCCTTGTCTTTCCAGTACTTAACTCTGTATCAAAAACACTGGTAAAATATACTATATTCAATCCTTTTTTGATGAGAAGAGTGAACACTAAAATGCTGGATGCACATATCAAATTCGTGTCAAAGTGCAATTTACTTAAGAATAAGTATACCACACCTCAGTTACAGAAAGGAATTCATGCATTCAAAATTCAAGTTCAACAATAAATAAAAACATTCCATCTACATAGTACATTTAGTCAGACTGGGCAGACAGAGAAAATGAGTTTACACTTTGAACTTCTTTAGAACAGCAGAAACCAACTTGTTAACATTTTAAAGTTACAAACATGCCTTAAAGATCCCACATGCTGACTTCTTGCTTGCGCGTAGGATAGTGAGAAGACAGTGATGTTTATCCCTGGCTGTGCGTATGTAAGGTAATGACAGGACAGTGGTGTCTATCTCTGGCTGTGTGTGTGTAGGGTAGTGACAGGACAGTGGTGTCTATCTCTGGCTGTGTGTGTGTAGGGTAGTGACAGGACAGTGGTGTCTATCACTGGCTCTGTGTGTGTAGGGTAGTGACAGGACAGTGGTGTCTATCTCTGGCTGTGTGTGTGTAGGGTAGTGACAGGACAGTGGTGTCTATCTCTGGCTGTGTGTGTGTAGGGTAGTGACAGGACAGTGGTGTCTATCCCTGGCTCTGTGTGTGTAGGGTAGTGACAGGACAGTGGTGTCTATCACTGGCTCTGTGTGTGTGTGTAGGGTAGTGACAGGACAGTGGTGTCTATCCCTGGCTGTGTGTGTGTGTAGGGTAGTGACAGGACAGTGGAGTCTCTCTCTGGCTGTGTGGTGGGGCAGTGTGAGAATGGGAGGATCTATCACAGCAGTTTGTCAGAAATGACAGCCAGTGAACGCCTCAGCTGCTCCTTCCTCTCCATAAGATGGGACTCCAGTCCCTTCACCTCTTTCACTATGTCCTCCAGTTCTCTGACTTGCGAACCATCTACGGCTGCCCTCTCACTGCAAGAAGGATAATAATGGGATCAGTAAGAGCAATACTGGACTGAACTGACAGTATACAGTGCCTTCCATGGATCTCTTAAGTGCTTTACAGATATTGGGGAATGGATGGCACCATTGCTAACGTATGGTCCCCACCTGAGTAAAAAAATGGAAGCCATTTTGTGCCAGAATGCTCACCATCACCACGTCAACATAAGATGAGGTGCAAATGAATGGCTCAGTAGCGAATAATACTGAGATATTATTAGAGAGCCAGGTCTAAAGAGCTAGATTAGGAATATGGACGTGACACTGGGGAAACCCCTTCTCTGAGCAATTTGTGCTATTGGTATCACTAATGACCACAGTATGTCATGATCTTCATGTGATAATGGTGCCATCAGTCAACAACCTTGAAAGCATGTAAATATGAGGTTTTGGAGATTACAATTTGATAACACATTGGTGAAAACAATTTCATACATGTCTAAAAACATCAAGTTCTGGTATATTTAAGCTGTCTTTAATGTGATGAACTTTATGCATTAAACATTAAAGATAAAACTGTATATGAATAAGGAGTGTCAAGCCAAAGAATTTGTAATGAGAATATCAATCACTTCTGTTTTATATATTTTGTACCGTAAGAGGGCAGACAGGAACAAGTACAGAATAAGTGGCACTATGAAGCTCTACCCTAAAAAACTTGCATATAAATTTATAACAAGAAAATATTAAGACTCATTTTCAAAGTCTTTAGAGATATTTGAGAAATATAGGTATTTTATTTTTTAATGTATTTACAAAGTGTGGTTTTGTCAAATAAAGCTTTAAGTTTATATATTTTATATCTGATTAATTTATGCTTGACATAGATTGGGCATTTGCTTAACTACAATGTTCCGCTGAAATTTGCTACTTATTACTCATTTGCATGCTCAGTCAATCAGGATTAGGTAATTGCAGTGCTTGTGTCTTGGCCTTAAAAATCCTGTAGAGAGGGGAAACTAAGACCTGTCAGCATATATGCTAATATTTATTTATTCATTCATTGGACAATGAAATTCAGTTCATTACAAAGTCTTTACAGAGTAATGGCTTTTAAGGTGGGTTTTATTCTGATTTCATACACCTAGCCCCATTGGGTCCCATTTAATTGTGGACCTCACACACTAGTTCATCTGCTGCCCTCTAGCCATAGCTATAATATACGGCAAGTAACAGAATGAGGCCGTGAGTCAGCCTACAGTCTAATTTTAAACAACATTGAATGACCCTGTAACTGGCATTATATGCTGAGAAAGACAAAAATATATATATTTTAAAATAGACAACACCTACCTCATAACTTCTGCAAACATTGAAAATAAGACATTGACGTCTCTATTAGCATCTGTAAAAAGGAGAGGGGAAAAACTGAAATGTTTCTATAAAACTCCATGCAACAAAATACGCATTCTTCTGCTGCAATCTTAAAACTATGTGGAATTTGTTTCACAAAAGCCTGGAAAGTATCAATGGAACATTGGGTGAGTATAAGGTTTATTGTTCTGAGATTATATTTTAGTTCCATAAAATGAAATGAATACAGGAACTCACCTGTCGCTGCAGCCTGAAAAACATTCAAGCTGTTTAAAGCAGGAGATTTGTCACACAGAGGTCGTTTCTTTTTCATGGGAGAACTTTCACAATACATGGGTGCTTCCTCAACCTGTCAAACATATACCACTGAATTTATTTGTTTATTAAATTCATATTGTGCAAAACAAATATTATTCCACCCGCCAGCCATCACACCAACAAAACCAGGGGTAGGGGTTGGCTGTCCACAGGATCATACATTTATCTTTCTTGTAACTTTTTTGGTGACTATTACCATTACTGTTACTTACTATTACTACTGGTGACTATAACTATTTAGTGCACTAATAAGAACATAATCCAAACATATTTTCTGACCTCTTTTGTCATTTTAGACTTTGGTCCCATTTTAGCGTCCACTCCTCTTCCGGTCACTGTCTTGCCTCTTCCTGTCATTTCAACCTAATGTATCAATTTACTTTTGTTGTTAACCTGCGGGTTTTGGAACAGAAATGTTACGTTTGTCTGTCTACAAATAGCAATTTTAGATAGCTACTTTGGTAACGTTATAGATGGATGATTTGTACTCCCCATATATCACTGCGCTAACGTTTAAGTCACAGAGGTTGGTGGGTTAGCTACAACAGCAACTCAGTTTTAAATTAATATTGTCTACGAAGAGTAAGATACAGAATATAAGCACCACGCTGTGAAAAAATGTATAACGTGATAGTTGTAAGAAAGAAAAAAAATGACTCAGTTAACATGTAGCTAGTCTAGCTAGCAAAGTATCATCGCGACGCTGTAGTCTACTTAGCTAGGCTACACTCCAAAGTTTGCTTGCTAGCAAACGTTACGAGGAAGCTCGGTTAAAATATTTAAATAGCCACAAGACTTCTACAAGTAATAATTTGTTAAATGTAATTACGATAAGATAACTTTCTTCTATAACCAGCTGAGTATATTTATTTCTTATTTCATACTGACGTGCGGACAAAAGAGTAGGTGTAGACTACCTAGCTAGTTTCAAGCTCGCGCATCTTCCTGGCGCTCGAGGGGAAAAAACGAATCTTTCGCGTGTCATACAGTGAACTAGTGATGTTGACAACGATAAACCTAGAAATGTCGTCTTGTGTCGGTTATATACTGTATGTTTGCATGTAGTTTGGAGAATGTTCGGGATTGTCCGACCTGAGTCAATGGAATAGCGTGTGAAGTAGCGCTTTTTTGCTGTGGTGTTGGTGACATACAAGCTATAATCTTTGCACCTTTCCTTGAGGGGAAAAAAGATGTCAATTCATACACACTACACATCTAATATACTTTGATGTTTGTTTTTATTTTTCAATAATAAAGAAAACTAGAGGAAACAACCACTGGGATTTAACAACAAAGACTTGGGGGCTTTAGCCACACTAGTTTAAAAGAAAAGCTTAAAGTGTGTGCCGGAATTACCATGTGAATTTTATAAATTGCTTTGGCTAAACATGTCTGCTTAACAACTAAATTGTAACTTTTGATTAACTCAAGGAGCTACATGACATTTCAAGAAAAAATTCTTGTTATTATGAAGTGCTGTACCAAAGAGAAAAGACTTTTTCACAAAAAGCCACACCATTTGACTATAAATGAATAGATAAATAAATAAATACATAAATAAATAAATATCAGGCAATCAAGTTTTAAAAAGATGAGATTATTACTCCTGTACAAGGGGTGTAGTCCTCTCTAGTCTACAGGAATATTCTAGCATGTCACACTACCCCATCCCCTCAGGAGACAGCCATCCGACTCTGGGGCTCAGTGGCCTGCTGTGGGTCAGGCCCTCTCTATGAGGACGGCGGGTCAGAGTTAGAGTAGTGTAATGGGTCTAGGAGGACAGTGAGAAACAACACTGATCTGTGTCAAAGGCAGGCATGCCTAAGCCCTTATTGGCTGTAGTAGGGGGAATGAGAAGGAAATGAAAAAGAAAGAAAACTATTTTTATGACTTACATACATTTGCAATATACACCCGTCAATATGGATATAGGAGCTTTAAAACTACATTACACATATTACAGCACAAATGCAGGCTCCTGCACTGGACATTAAAACATTTGTTCTTCTGTTTGTGCTTTCCCTGCTGCCCTCTCCCTTTCCTGCCCCCTTCCCTTATTGGCATCTGTGCAAGTAACTGCATGTCCTTCCCTTGAATCGGAGGGAAAGTGCCTTGTCTGGTGCTTGCTGTAAATGAAAGCAGGTGCTCTCAACATGGGTGAGAGGCACGATGCTTGATCAGATCCGGTTTCATAGTAACAGTCAGTCTTTGGAAACCTGCTCCAGCAGTTATTTTCACTCTAAAACTGACTTCATTTCATCCTTCAGTTCACAAAGCTACTGGCCTGAGGCTCAGGATCTTTGCATTGGAGGGCGCAGGAGGACACCGCCCCCCCACCCACTTCTTAGTCATCAGTGGTGGCTGTTGCTCCATTAACGTTAGCGCTGGCCTTGTTCTTTGATCTGGAGTGGAAGGAAAAGCGTTTGATGAGGCGTCGGGAGAAGCTTCCAGACTTCTTGCGCGTGACGGAGTTCTGGCCCAGGTTGGAGACGTCCTCGTGGGACCGGCTGAGGCTCGGGTCCTTCTGTTGTGCTCTTCTCCGAAACAGGAACTTTGTGCCACTGCGCAGGAAACCCACTGCAACACCACAGGAAGTTTGAGCTCACTATACAGGAAGTAAATTGTTACAACAGAGGAAGTCATAGAACATTCAAAGGATGATAATATCAAAGATTTCTGAAATGCATTCTGTTGTGCTCTCCTCCGAAACAGGGACTTTGTGCCACTGCGCAGGAAACCCACTGCAACACCACAGGAGGTTTGAGCTCACTATACAGGAAGTAAACTGTCACAACAGAGGAAGTCATAGAACACTTCAAATGGTGATAATATCAAAGATTTCTGAAATGCATTAGTAGTTTACAAACACAAATACTAATCACCAGTTGTACAGATTGTTTCATCAGAGCTTGTACAAGAGCCATATGGTTTACATATGACGTGTCTTATGGATATGAATGTTAATGAGTGCAGGATACACGTCCAACCTGTCCTTATCTGCTGAACAAGTCACAATAGTTTAATATTGTTTTTTTATTTATTTAATGGTTATAATTGGGTTACAAATTTAAATAAATATTCATGGTCACTTCTGGGGAATATAACCACAATTTGAATCCAGTTTCCTGGACCTTGAAGTAGAATATTAATGCATATTTGAAATGTATTGTTTTATTATATTGTTTAATTGTAAATCACCTTGATCAGCTGTCCTGAAAAGCTCCAGATGTAAAGTTTATTATTAGATAACAATGGCACACTAATGTGTATTATATATTAATATGGAGGTGTGTCACCTTTGTGGTCCTTGAGACTGCGTGTCTCCAGGGCCCCGTTGGAGCCCGTCTCAGACTCCAGGTCATCAGCGGAGTGACGCTCAGAGTTACTGGAGCGAGCCGCCTCATCACAGCTCTGCCACACGACCCTCTGAGAGCTGGACCTGTCGCTGTTATTTCCCAGCAGGGAGTGCTCCCCCTGCAGGCCAGTGTCTGCTATTGAAGTGCAGCCAGATCCTCCTGCTGCCATGGGGTCCTGAAGCACCAAAACACTCTTTACCCACAGCACCAGAGCCATGTAAAGAGTTACAGTTGACCTCCTCGACTTGACACAGTATACGTGGGTACACCTTACCAAACTGCTTATTATCATTGATACACAAGGTGAGTATACAGCCTGATTTATACTTCTGCGTTGAATCTACGTAGAGCCTACGCCGTAGCCTACGCAAGTGGCCTACGCCGTTGTGAGCATTTTTAATTGTGCGTGGTCTGTCTGTGTCGCTCTGCAATACACCGCCAAAACGCTAGTTGGAAATGCGTAGGAGGAAATGCGATGCTACCAAGCGGACCAATCACAGTTGTTGTGGTCTACGTCGCCGCGACGTGTAGTTACATTTCTGGGGAGGTGCACGTCAGGCCACGGCGTAGGGAACGCGGCTACGCCGTACCTATGGCGTAGATTAAACGCAGAAGTATAAATCAGGCTTAACACATAAAGTCACAGTAATGAAGAGCTAGAACAGCATTGAACAATTAGCAAATTCTATATTGCTTTCATAACCTCATGTATATTAGGTTGAGTATAAATGCTGAGCTCATGAATATTGACAGGGTACTGAATCTGACCTTTGACCCCGCAGTGATGATAGTGGCACCCCTTTTTGATGATGCCTGCTTCATAATTAGGTGTCTAATGGCAGTGTCATCTACGGGGTCTAGGCCATTAGAGAGGAGAGCCTTCACTGTGGACAAACACAGCAAAAAACGCAAGCATCACAGCAAGTGCAAGCAATATATTGGCTACATTTACACATTTTTACTCTTCGAGCAGGCGTACAATATCCCTCCCCAAAAAATGTAAGCCATTTAAACTCTCCTGAGGTCTGTCCCTAACTGGACCAATCACCGCACATCTGTTATAACAGCTGAACCAATCAGAGCATGCATCTGAACTCACAGCTGCTGGTGGGACTGGAGTTTCCACAGGGCTCTCTGAGTACTGCTATTTCTGCCTGCTTCACTCTGTGAGGAGAACAGGAAGGAGAACCAGTACCTGCAGAGAAAGAAAGAGGAAGAGAGAGAGAGTCTTTCCAATGATCTACCCAACATCACAATATCGGCCTGTTCACACCAAATAATATCAGTAGTCATACAACTCCCTGACTTCCTGTACAAATACTGTGGGAAAATTCCAATTCATTTCTAGCATGTCAAATAAATTGTAGTTCTAGACAGATTCTTAATCATTGTGTACATTATGAGTAACATTCTGGAAGATCTTCCAACTCTCCCGCCAGCAGGAACAGGGATACAGAATGATTCTGACCTGGTTTGCAGGCCAGAAACTGTTGTGTCTGAACAGTAGGAGCCATGCTGACCATCTTGCAGTCGGGAATTGGGCTGTTGTCTGTTTCCACCTCCTGCGTAGGGTTTGGCAGTACACAGAGCTGAGTGTCACGGTGACAGTTCTGGGCATCGCCTGCCTCCAGGAACACCAGCTGCAGGGGGAAGTGGACTTTTAACACAGTTGGAGCAGTTTTATTTTTATTTATTTACTTTTGATAGAACACCACTAGGTGTCCAAGAGAGGAAAAAGACTGAACCTACTATACTATACCATCCTATGACAGCAGTCATAACTAATGGGAAAATTAAGGGGGGAAATGATGGACTTCTGATTAATATATTTGTGAGATCTTTTATTTGGCTACTTGAGCACAGACATGAGACATTCAAAAGTCAATCACTTGCCTTCAGGATGACAGTGGCTGTGGGCGGGAGCCCGGGGCCTGTGCTGACTGACAGAACCTGTCGTCCAGTGGGAGTTCTCCGTGAGAAATTCAGGGGTATGGACGCTTGGCCTGGCAGGAACTCTGTCAAAAAAAAACAAAAAACACCAAGCTTTGCTTATGCAAGTCCTGAGATCAGCAGAACTTACAACAGCTTCCATACAAGATGTGTGGATTGCAAAAAAGCCTTGTGTGCAGATTCTGTTCACATGAAAATATTTTTACCACCTACATAAGCATCCTGCAGTGCGCACCTGTATAATGATAAGCTCTCATCATCTTTTCTCATCAGTGACTTTTATACTGAAAGGAATCTTACTTTCCCCCATGCTGTTCCTCTCCACCAGCCGTATCCTCAGCCCCTTGGTGTCTGCATCCAGGTCGCTGTGAAACCAGTAGTAATTCAGAGCTGAGCCCACAGACAAATTCACCGAGTAGTGTTTTAGTGTGCAATTCAGAATCACTAAAGTAGTGTTTTAGAGACATTCTAGCAGCTTCTAGCATTGCTAAATTAGGGACAGCCACAGGCCAGGTTCTTACAAAGCCACATCCTCGTTCCACTCCAGCTCCGCCCCTGGTCTGACAGGGGCAGGCAGGAAGTCACTCCTCGCCTCCTGGGTTGGTGGGTCCAAATCAAATGCACAGCAGAGCTCCCGCAGCTGGAATAACTGGCCCCCTGAGGACACAAACTACCACCGTCACTGTCGTTGCTCCGTGTGAACTAAAACCTTTCCCCCTCCCCCTGTTAAAGCCTTACCCCTTCCTCCTGTTGAAGCCTTGGCTCCATCTCCTATGGCTTCTCCTCCAGCTAAAACGTGACCTCCCTCCCCTCCTACAGCCTTACCCCCTCCTGTGAGGCCAGTCACTCTGAGGTGATGGACTGCAACCCGTTGCACAGGGGTGCCTGGTGAAGGAGAGCTCCGCCCCAGAGTCTGCCTCTTCGCTGGAGACTGATGAAAGAAAAATACAGGTGAGGTCACCCTTCCGTGCTCAGTCCACAGTGAAAACCAGCAGATGGCAGGGAGGAGAGATGTTTACGTGTGTGAAGGAGTGCAGAGAGGAAGGGGTAGGTGACTCACTGCTGGGCCTTCACAGGCTTTCAGGTTAACCATCATGGCAGGGTGAGTGCTGACAATGGCATTCTCCACCAGATCCTCGATCATGTTGACATCCACCATTTCCTCACATCCCTGAACAAAGCACAGCACCCAGATGTCGCTTAGACAGCAGATCACATTCCTCATTAACTGACCCAGTTCAGTCTATCTGACCTCGCTGAGTTTTATACCGCGTGTGGATGGAGTAGACTGGCCCAAGATCAGTCTGTATCACCTCTTGATGCGCTCGGCAGGGGGACACGGCCAGAGACAGCAGAGGCTGCTGGGAAAAAGACCAGGACACCAGAAGACCCTCTTCATCCACTTCCTCCAGAGACACCACCAGCTGGAGAGGGAGAGTAGAAAGATGGTTCTAGTGTTTATGTGTTTTGAGAGCAAGAAAGGTATAGTGATATCTCAGTCAGAATGCTTCAATACAAGACAATGAACAGATAAAGGGGCAGAATGGTATTTCAGTTCTGAAATATGTTTCTATTTATTTGTCTTTATTTTGAAAGTTAGTAATAGATGCTATCTCACCATTCACCAATACAAATTGCACAAACTGGTATTACCTGAAACTGTGCTGGTGCTATAGTGACTTGGTATGTATCCACGGACACCGCTGCTGGTGATTGCTGAGTGACAGTCACTGGGAACGTTAATGTGCCAACTTTACAATCGCACTGCAACACCTGGAGCAGACAGACAAAGAGAAAGAGAGGGGGAAGCAGTTATGGATAACAGACAACAGACCATAAAATAATGGTAACTAAATGAACCTGCATTTAGAGAAGTATTTATTTACAGTTTAAATGATCCAAACTCACCATAGTGGATGCTGATTGGTCCATGCAGGTCACCTGACCGATGGAGGCAGATGGGGGGAGCTGCAGATTGTCCTCAAAAGTGATCTGTATTGAGCACTGCAGAGGGAGAGGAGCACCATGGCCTGGTTAGAGTATTCTCAAAAGGTTCTTCCAGCCTATGAACCTTCTTAAACAGCAGATAAAAGGCAGATGACAACTTGGATACGCTTCTGTTCACAGCTTCACCAACATGCTGGAATATCGTGAGGAGAGATGATATTGGTGGCTTCCATCATAAATCCCTTTTTAATAATAATCTTATTAAACTAATTTCTAAAATATGACAACAGCCTTCACCAATCTGAAATCATTTCTAAATTACATAAAGAGCCTTCAACTCCCTCCCATAATCCAGCAGTAACCCTCACTCACTGTATGCACCCCAACGGACCACTGACCTCACCACAAATAGCCTCTCTGCTCTAGATCATTCCTGACCCAGAGCCTTTCTCTCTGGTCCCCAGAGCCTCTCTCACTACTCCCCAGAGCCTCTCTCTCTGCTCCCCAGAGCCTTTCTCTCTGCTCCCTAGTCTCCCTCACTGCTCGCCACAGCCTCCCTCTCTGCTCCCACAGCCTTCCTCTCTGCACCCCACAGCCTCTCTCACTACTCCCCACAGCCTCTCTCTCTGCTCCCCAGTCTCCCTCACTGCTCCCCACAGCCTCTCTCTCTGCTCCCCACAGCCTCCTCTCTGCCCCCACAGCTCTCCCTACTCCCACAGCCTCTCTGCTCCCCAGTCTCCTCCTGCTCCCCACAGCCTCTCCTGCTCCCCAGCCTCCTCTCTCCCCACAGCTTCTCCTCTCCTGCTCCCACAGCCTCCTCCTGCTCCCACAGCCTCCCTCTCTGCTCCCCACAGCCTCTCTCTCTGCTCCCCACAGCCTCTCTCTCTGCTCCCCACAGCCTCTCTCTCTGCTCCCCACAGCCTCTCTCTCTGCTCCCCGCAGTCTCCCTCTCTGCCCCCCACAGCCTCCCTCTCTGCTTCCCACAGCTTTTCCCTGCTCAGAGGATCCAGGTAAGCCATCTGCTAAGGCTGCTGTTTCTCACAAAAGGCCACATTTTTACCTAAATCTGGTTGGCAAACCCAGGACACTCACAGATGCCAGGGTAAGTGTCATCTGACCAAGCCACAGCCTGTGACAACCGCATTACAGTTGCAACAACAGAGCCTTCAACAAACTGCAACATACTGTGCTCTTTACATGTCTACATACCGATATGCATGTTTCACTGAGCACATGCTCCATCCTGTGACCTTCATATACATGAATGTACACTTTATGGCATTGTGACAGTGGCATAACCACATATTGCATGAATACATACACCATGTTAACTGTGCACTTAGCCAGATCATTGCTCTCCAAAACAGAAGGGGGTGGTATTCTGAGTGCACCCGTAAAACACAAACTTTCAAACAGATACAATCAGTGTCAACAAGTCTGCCACTGCAGCAGTGTCACAGAAGTGGCACAAATTGTTTCACAATTTGAGAGGAACATAGTAAACTGCACTCTTTCCCTTATCACAGATTATCATTAGTGACTTTCATTCATGTTTGTTCAGCTATCAACAATGCAGAAAAATGCATTATATCACACTAAATCATTAGTTCCATTGACAACTGTATTATCATATCACAAGGCCTTCTTTTCTCTCCATATCCCCAGCAAATTACTAACACATACAGCAGTTAATCACCCTGCCTTCCCATGTCAGAATCTATAAAAAGCAATAAACCAGATAGAGACAGTGCCACCTCTGACTAGCTTCAAGAAAGAATTCACCCAGCACTGGTCTCACAATGTGAAAGCACCTGAAGCAGGCAGTTACATAAGGAACCCTTCCAGCTCTTGATAATAATGCACTTCAACTCCCACACCTCCCCTTTCCAGAGCCTCGGTCCAGATCCTTCAATCCCCTAGCATTGTGTGCCCTAGAACTCCCTCTCATCTCACTTCACATGTTCTCTCTCACAATCTTTTATTCCATCAATGTCTCACTCTTCTCTCTCAGCCTGCTTTACTGCCATGACAATAACCATAACTTCACATGAAAATCACAAAAATGTACAATGCACTGCACAGATGACAAATCTCCACGTTAAACAAGCATACAGACACGGAATGTGAAAGTGCTTACTTGTACACATTGTAAATCGAGATGCAAGAGTGTAATTAGTGTTAGTCCTATATGAACCAACGGCTCTCTGGACCATTTAAAATCCAAAGGCACCCAATCAGGACACTGCTGTAGGTGATACCTTCTTTCAGCTGGGATATTTAACCTACGTCCTGATTCAACACACTCATTAAAGGTCTCACTGTCCTATCAAAGAAGAACATGTCCACATTTCCAATCCATGTTATTAGCCTGAAACATGAATTACAGGTGGTAAAATTTAGTTGTTGAACTATATCAAATTGTGTTACTTCCTATGTGTTCACTGAAATCCTTTTTTATTTTTATTTTTTTTTTTAAGTGAATACTTCATTTCCCCCGTATACTAACATGACGAAATACAGTAGTCTCTGCACACAGTAAAATGTTCAATGTTAAATCAACTTTTACAGAGTACACACGGTCCCAGTTGGACTCATAAACTCTGCTAGAGTTTAATTAACAGTGGACATTTTACTGTGCCTGTACAGCGCAAAAAGTTCTATTTCTACATTAGGACTCAGCAAAATTACAAGACTCGATACTACTGAGTCTGACTCGGCCCAGTCCGACTCACCCCGTGTCGACACGCTTGCTCGTTGAGCGCTGTAATCCAGGCCCGCTGACAATTTTCTCTGAAAGACCTGAAGGAGAAAAAAGAGGACAGCAAGCTCTTGGCTCCAGCTGCGCACACCCCCTCGTCTCCGGCTCCCGCATCCCTTCTGATCCACAGTTTACGTAAGGAGCTCCACACGCAACGCGCCAGGACCTGGGGTTTCAGGTTCCCTGGCAGAGCCCACGAGGCAGCATCAGCAGTCCGCCCCCCAACATTGTGCTGTACCAGCCACAAGAGCACTGTCAAGACGGAGACAAGGAAAACAGCGACCAACAGCATCCAGCCGACGTCCTCAAACATCGTCACAGCCGTATTCATTAGACGGTATCACAACGCCCTAGAACGCTCAGTGATGGCATGTTGATGCTAAGGGAAAGTTTCGGCAGACCAGATTGTGGAGGGTTAATTATCAGCTAGGCAGCCCAATGCTGCTACATCGTAGCCATATTTCATGCGCACATTTCTTTCCTATCAATTCCAGCCAAAATACTAGATTTGCATTGCACAGTTGCTTTAATTGCTCCCGTCGAATCCTTACTTATTGGCTAGTAGGCTAATTATCAAGAAATATATTTGCCATAATTACATAGCAATCCATTAATGTTCTCTGTTAATCAAATCGAATGTCTAGGTCCTGGCCGGATAATTACAAAACCAACTACGCTTTCTCTCATTGCTCTTCCTTAATTTATGTGGAAAATGCTTTATTTGAATAATTTTTAAAACAATTACGATTGGGTATATGGAAAATAACGACACGAATCCGCTGTCAAACGTGAAAATGTTGCTGCTAACATCGTTTTAAATTAAGATATAAATACCGCCAAGGAGCCCTTGAGGTCAAAGTCGCCTATGTCAAACTAGCCTTGCAATGATCCGAGATGTCCAGCTCACGCTCTTCTACCCCATGTCCTCATTGATTTGTGACGCTCACGCAGTTACTCAAGCATGCTAACGGGTGATCACGTATGTCTTAGCTAACGTGTTAGAAATTTAGCAAGCTAGCTAACGTCAGTCATAAAAATGCTCTAGTTTAATATCTTCGTTTAACTGTAGAAGTGCATTGTTGTTGTTTCAGATAATTCACCGAAGTCAACGGTAGTCCGAGAATAGCTACTGATGTCCTCCCTTTTGAAGCATCACAGGAGCTGCATGCGCAAGAGCAGGAATGTCAAATCCATAGTTACACAGCGCCAGCGCTACACATATTTAAAGGGCGCGCACGTGTGTATCCACCAAAGGGGTTTTACGGTAAGATGCATGCAGGGGGCGCTAATACTTTGTAAACTGAACTCAAAGTATTACATCTAACTGTAAATGCGCATGATTGTGAGCCTGACTCTTAACTCTCTTTATTGCATGGAGGACTTCAGCCTCCCGCTCGCCTCCTTTCCAACTAAAACATTAGTTGCAAATAACGATGAGAATATCTGAGTAAACTCGGGCCTACATTTTCACTGATATTTTTTCCAGCATGCATACAAAGTTTTATTTATTTAGAATATTGAGCACGCTCCATTACAATGTGCTCAAGACAGATCTCTGGAGTTGTTCACCCCGTAGTGATATCAGTACGAGAGAAAAATAGTTCTGCTTGCTTTCATACTTCTCTGTAGACATGGAGTGACTGGACTTGAATTTCTGGTCAAACACTGCATTAATTAATCAATTACTGAGGTAGAAAAGAAAACCATTGTACTACTGGCCTTCAGATTATGACTACCTAGGGCTTAGACATTGTTCTTTATAATTCAAGGGAGTATGTAGACAAAATTGCAGCTACTATTATATAGATTGTTGCTGTTTTTTGGGCAGAATATTAAATGCATGTATTTGAAATACAACAGAGCTGGAGTGATAACAACCCTTTAGTAAATGAAGTTAAAATGCACCTGTTTTAATTAGGATTGTTTATTGTAATTGTTTTTGCATTCGGGTACTGTTGATTTATTTTTAAGCAGGCTCCCATTTTGTTGGGGCAATCCAATTTCGTGTTAATGTAAACCAGCATTATCCACACTGCAACTGGCACAAAGGGTTGAAGGCCAGCTCTACTCAGATTAATCTTTGGTGGTCTGCATAGAATACTCTCAGACAAAAGCCTACATTAAGGGCACACAGACTCTGTGAATGCAGCCTTGTTGCTTAAAGAGGTCACAAGAGGAAAAAAAGTGAAACAGAGCAGGCAGTGTGTGATCTCAGAAACCTACAGTAGTGACAGACACTTTCTCCCACTTGTCTCAAATGCTTTTTAATCAGAGACACGGGCATGTCAGTCTCTAAATCCGCTCAATTCAGAATAAAATAGATTCTTGATTCAAACTAAGTTTGCGTTATTCATTTATGTATCTTTTATTTAGCCCTTTACGTACGTTAGCAACAGCCTCTCAATGCTTGAATTTGAGAGAGAGAGAATTTGAATTTGAGAGATTTACAACAGGAAAAATACACACACACACAGACACAGACACACACACACACACTTGTGATCTGGGGTCTGTACAGGCCACCGGTGTAGACTGAAGTCACTGTCATGTTTGTGGTGCCAGCTTGAGATGATGTGTTTTGTGACAGGGCGCATTATCCTGCTGTGGCAATAAAGAGATGCACATGGTCAGCAACAATGCTTAGGTATGCTGTGGCATTCAAATGATGCTCAGTTGGTATTAATGGCCTAATGTGTGCCAAAAAAACATTCCCCACACGACCACCAGCCTGCACCATGGGCACAAGGCAGGATGGATCCATGGATTTAATGCTGTTTACACCAAATTCTGGCCATACCATTTTACCAGATTTAACAGCCCAGGACACATTCAAGTTTTGGTGATCACAGGAGTAGAACCTGATGTGGTCTTCTGCTGCTGTAGCCCACCTGCTTCAAGCTCCAATTTGTTGTGTATTCAAAGATGGCCTTCTACACACCATTGTTGTAAACATTTGCTATTTGAGCATTTGTTCCCTTTCTGTTTGCTTGAACAAGTCTGCCCATTATCCATTGATCTCTCTCATATCAAGATATTTCCAGCCACAGAACTGCCAGACACTGGATTTTATTATTATTTGTTTGTTAATTTCACCATTCCCTGTAAACTAGAGACTTTAGTGCATGAAAATCCCAGGAGGGCAACTGTTTCTGAGATGCTGGAACCACCATGTCCTGGTTCCACCTGTTTGAAGGAGCAGGCTATTTGCATTAACGAGCCAAATGCTGGGAGAAACAAAGTTCAACAATGTATGCAGATTCTGGAATGCCCTGGGATCATGATTCTCGTTCTTGTCAGTTGATGTAGACATGTTTTACAGCCCCTGCTAACAGTATTGCCCAGCATTCCTTACTCCATTACGGTAACATCAGTGACCACAGGCGCTCATCAAAGACAGGTGCTCATCAACCCACCAACTGCCTGTTGATTTTTTTGAAACTTAATGCACTTGTTACAGTTTCTACAGATTGATATAATAAATTAATGTTTAAAGTAAAGATTTCTTCCACTGTTCTCGGTTTTCTGTGATTTTCAACAACTTTTCCATGACTGCTCCACAGCTTCAGTCAATATTTTCTTTGACAAACACAAAAGCCTTAGTGATTAATAATATGTAGTATTTTCCCATAAGTTTCCCATGTCCCAGAAATTATAATTTCACTGGTCTCCTGAAAAAATGTGTGCATGTCCCCAGACCCCCCTACAGGGTTGCAGTTTCTCAGGGTTTATGCATTTTTATCCCCAGCATTCAAACTAAAGTTACACCCTTGGGCAGGGCATTTCTCCTCAAGCTTTCTTAACCAACAACTTCACCGAATATCACTGCTTCTGGAATGTGTCATACACTTTTAAAACAGACTCTCAAAACACAACACATACCGTGCACACCTTCAAGTCTAGTTAAGGACACACATATTTTGTGTTAGTTTCAACGCAGTCTGTGTTAAAAGTCTCCCTCTGCAACACATCAATTGTATATTTGTAGCACAAAGTAGTAACTTTGACACCAAATGTGTTGAAATTGACAGAAGCAGAAAAAACATATTAGATATTAACACATTTTTTGAGAGTGGCGTCACTGAAGTTTCCAATTTTTGAACCTAACAAATTAATTTCATTGCTATTTGCCCATCTTAGCTCATCTTTAGCCGTTGCTCACTATGCAAATTAAGTGATTCACATGCATAATAGCTGACGCTAGCTAACGCCTGTGAAGCACACATTGGCTTACACAAGACATTTGGAGTCAACCTGCACTCTTCACGGACGGAGATTTTTACATTTCTGTTCAGAGCTTTAGAGAAGAAGACAAACAAAAAAAAAATACACACAGACTCAAGATTACTTATATTAGGCCTGTGTTTGCTAACTAAAGAGGTGCGATGGTGAGGGTAGATTCTCCACACATCTGTGCAGGTAAAGCAGCAATTTAAACTTTTTTATTTGCATACGAAGTTGTGGTCTACATACATGTGTAAAGATAGACATGATATTTGTGTTGTTATGTAACAAAAATTAATATAGAAATACTTAATTCCAAAATCTTAAGGGTTCCCAAGCAAATTCTCTCATTATCTTTCACTGAGGCCAATAAAACAATGCTGCCTTTTAAAATAGCCTCATTAATATTGCTTTGTTAATGCCATTCAGTACATTTGAATATGTCTCCATCTCTGTCGTAACTGACGGGAACAGATTTTTAAAAATAAGCAACTTAGATCTACCAGCAAATATTGTATAAAAATACTGTTTTTAAATATGATATTTTCTTTTAGGTCAAATTTCAAAAGTAATAACATATAGGAAATATGAATATGCATTCACTTTTTATATTACCTATTAGATTGCCTTAGATTTTCAATATGATTGTTTCTCTAAAGTAATCTAAAACGAGAGAGTTCTTACCAGTGACTTGGAATGTGAATATTAAAACGGTTAGTCTACTGCATAGGTGAGAAACATTTCAATGATTTAGAGGTCATTTTACTGTTTGTCATGGGCATTGGATCGTGATCAGATAAAGTTGTGTCCCTCCTGATTATAGATATTAACATGAGTGGAGAGCCTGTAGAACCCACAGATGCCCCCAATGAACAGGCGGGTAAGGATGTCCTTAGGCAATCCCTGCATTAGACAGAAGAAATTCTATCTCATTACTAAATAGCTACAGTATACTACACCTCAATTTGTGAAGAAGTTTATGTTCATGTGAAAAATTATATTTCTTTTGTGCTCTTTGCAATTATAATTAGTAATAATTATAAATACCAACATGACATTTTCTGAAAGATTTACTTTTGCCTCAAAAATGATTTTACCACTTTGAATATTAATTGTATTTATGCTATATTTATCATGCTGATGATTGTATATGCTTTTGTCACTGCATGTTAACATGTTCATAGAAAGATTAACTTTTGCCTAAAATGTTTTAAACTTTTACCCAGGGTAGTTTTCTTTGTTTCATGTTTCAAATGAACATACAGCATTACTTCTGTTGCAAAATATATTTATATAGCCTATGGTAGTCTCTTAATGATGGAAACAATTATAAATAAGTTATAACTTATAATTTATACAGTACATTACAGCTCTATATTCATTCAAAACCACATGGCAAAATCACAGAACAGAAATGTATGTACAATAATGGTTAATGTCGTCAAACACAAAAAAAAAAAAAATTCTGCAAATCCACCCTATAGCTAATGGTCCAGCTGCAGCTACAGTGATACAAAGGACCCTATGTGAAGTGTGCAAGGTGTACAAAGCTGTCAAAAAATTTACCGGAACATATCACAGCTGAGCAACATATAACAAACATATCACAAAAAGAAGCATATTGCAGCTTTCACTGTGCATAGATAGCAGAGCTATGCAGAAAATGTACAAGAGGGCCACTAAAAGGTGATATCTCCCCTGAGAGCAATAACAAGAGTGCGATTTGTTCCCTGGGTTTGATATGTGGGTCTTATCCAATCAAACCAATTATATGGCAATGCCCATGGTTTGGGACCCCAGACAGATTGGCTCCCGTTAGAAAGCTTTCTTTCTCACATATATTGAGATTTGTTATGGAACATTACATTGTAGATGTTAAGTCCTATCTTGGTGTAAAAGCTTTTGTGAATTGATTTCTGAGAGAGTAGTATCTTATGATCAGCCTCTCACTGATGAAGAGAAAAAGATGCATTCAATCTATACTTTCATAACTGAGGAGAGAACCAGGTCAAGTGGAAGTGGATGTAGCTGAGCATGAGGCCAGATGTAGATTCATATATAGATAGATATATATAGTTGCTCAGTGTCAGTGTCACTCCCACGTTCGTCTTATCTCTGGTCCTGTCAGTGAACGGGGCACCTGGGGGCCTGTAAACATTCTCCCACAATGGCCTGCACGGGTTACTATGGATACAAAGCTCTGCCATTTGCATGGGTGGCTAATTTGCATATTGGAACTTGGGATCCAGAGCAGGATGATTTCCATATGATAGGACAGCAGCACTGTGTACCTATCTTAAATTCAAATGAGGGTGATTGCTAAAGCACGAGAGGCTAACCTACATACCTGACAACACTGTAGGGGTTGTAGAGGTGAAGAGAAAGAGAGAAAGGGAGAGAGAGAGATTACATAAATATAAATATTCAACATCAGCACAAGTGGATGCAATGAGAAAAATTATCACAAATACCAAAGCAAGCTGAAAACTTTATTATTTATGAAAAAAGTTAGTACAACACCTGTGCTACATAGAACCGGAACTTGTTCGGATATGAAAAGTGCACTAATATACAAACATTCCTTATGTTCATGTAAAACCAGAATGTTTGCCAGTATAAATAAAATGTGTGATCACCTCATCGTTGAATTGAAGAGCTGACACCATAACTGGCATGAGGAGTGTGCTCTCTGCTTGTTAAAATCTGTATTCCATCAACATGAGCGTGTAAGTCCAACAGCTCCGTCCGTGAAGTGATTTATTCCATAAACTTTATTTCATGAATTTTCAGTGAACACATCGGTATGTCAGTTTCTTACTGCAACTGAAAGATTGGTTTGGTTTCAGCTGCAGTAAGAACACTTGCACTTGGTTGTTGCTGCATGCTACTGTAATGGTGTGCTTCATATGCTTAAAATCACTTCTGTTTTCTCTATGTGTTTTCATACAGAAAGTGAATAATATTGTAGTTGCTGCTCACTGAACATTTTAGGTATGGTGTAAATATTTGTATGTGATGTTTTCACAGTATCAGTACAGTACTGAGTCTGTTGAACAGTGAACTGTGTGCTGTAGTTTTCTGCACTCAGTGATATGTTTGTTTTGTTTCAGATGAGCGAAATGGGCTTGATTTTGCCAGACAGGTAAGCACAGAGAGCTAATGTGGTCCCGGCTGTATTAGACTCAAAATATGACCTCAGTTGTGTTAGACTGGAAATGTGACCACAGTGTATAAACGATAATGTACTTTGGGATTTTACATGATACTCAGAAAAGAAAAGATCCACGGCTGCTAATCACCCAAAACAAATGGGTGATTGGGTGATCTAAATGATATTTAGAAAAATCCATGGGCACTAGTCACACAACACAACAGGTTCAATTCAGGGTAGATTAAAAAGCATATTATTTAGTATTCAGGCATGCTAGTTTTGCCTTTTAAAGAATATATGAATCATGAGCATGAATAACAGGAGTACATCTAATGTCTATTTCATTTTTATACACATCTTCAATCTTCATCCATTTATGTTTTATAATATGTGTGTACCTGTATATGCATATAATGGCACATAAATTTACATAAATGCATATGCATGAATCCATGCACACATGCATGCACAGATGCTTGGAGACACACTGTTGATTGTGTTGCGTTTGTCAGTTGGTCATGTTCTGTTCAGATAATATCAGGGAGTTACATCACACACTGGTTCTGAGAGGTTTAATCTCACAGATACTAATGCTCTCTGCCTCCGGTAATGAACAGCTCAGCAAGCGCTATTCAGAGCTTTGAGGGAATTTACATGCAATTGCCCAAGGGAGAGGAGGTGTGTGTTTTTTTGAGTGTGTGTATGGGTGAGGTGGGGTTAGGGGGGTGCCAGTGTTCCAGTTCTGCATAAACATCATAGGAGCCAAGCTCAGGGGCACATCACAGGACAGTCAGACCAGAACCAGAGAACAAAAGAAATATACACTTACCATAATTATTGTTATTTGAGCTTACATTGTCTGGTGTTTGTACAACACATTTCTTAGCACTCATAAATATTTAACATGAGTTTTAATATTTTTCAGTTTCACAAGATATCTTCTCTCCACAAAAGTTATACTTTTTTAAATTTATGTTTGTAAACATAAAGATATAAAGTAACTGGGTGCTTAGAAGAGAGGCAGGAGCATTGGGTGAAAGAGCATGGTGCTTATAAAGAAGTCGAGTGAAATAAATGTTCTTGTTTGTTTTTTAGATAAAGACAGAGGATCTCAACACCTCCTCACCAGCACACAAGACATGTTTCCTTACTCAAGAATCTCCCAAGCCCAACGAGCACCTGACAGTGGTATGATCCTCTTGCTAACGCTAACTCTCCCAGTCACTGAAAAACTCCCTGTAACGTTTCCTGAATGTCCATGGCTCCATTTTCCATGGTACAGTATGACATCAGCAGACAACATTCTCCTTGCTGGGTGGTCCTAGTGTTACTCTGTCAGGAGACGCAGGGAATTTGAAAACGTATTGATTACAATTTATTTTTAGTCAAAGTATGAGATGCATGTATGAGGGCAGTTATATTGACATGTATGGGGCAGTTTTCCCCTAATATAGTGCCCTGTTCCACAGGACTTACCCCCACTGCACCCCCTTCAGCAGCTGGTGCTGGTGCCAGGGTCTCACCTCCCCTCTTCCTCACCCTTCCTCCTCTCTCAGACCCAGAATGGGCACCAAGGTAAACAGCCACCAACCGATTATACAGATCTGATTCAAATTTGAATATAAGAAATATAAACAGTTACAATTACCTTATAAAATCACAGAATAACTGCAAACACATACAGTATAGAGGAAATAACTTCTCTATACTGTTATTATAAATGATATATAAATTATTATTTATATATTCATATAAATAATAATTTGTTTATATTAATACATCAGTCCAGACAGGTGCAGGCTCTACAGAAGGAGAAGCTGTTTAATTAGTAACTTCTCACCCTCTTTCTCTTGTATTTAATGATAACTGTCATGAATTTGGTGATAAGCAGCTTGTATTTGGTGATAATATGGCTGTGTTTGGTGACAACCGGCCTGTACTTGGTGATAATACGGCTGTGTTTGGTGATAAGTGGTCTGTATTTGGTGGTAATATGATTGTGTTTTGTGATAAGTGGCCTGTATTTGGTGATAATATGACTGTATTTGGTAATAATAAGGCTGTATTTGGTAATAATATGATTGTGTTTGGTAATAATAATATGATTGTGTTTGGTGATAAGTGGCCTGTGTGTGGTAATAATATGACTGTGTTTGGTAATAATAAGGCTGTATTTGGTAATAATATGATTGTGTTTGGTAATAATAATATGATTGTGTTTGGTGATAGGTGGCCTGTATTTGGTAATAATATGATAGTGTTTGGTGATAAGTGGCCTGTGTTTGGTAATAATAAAGCTGTTTGGTGATAAGTAGCCTGTATTGGGTAATAGTACAGCTGTGTTTGGTGATAAGTGGCCTGTGTTTGATAATAATAAGGCTGTATTTGGTAACAATATGACTGTGTTTGATAATAATAAGGCTGTATTTGGTAGTAATATGATTATATTTGGTGATAAGTGGCCTGTATTTGGTAATAATATGATTATATTTGGTGATAAGTAGCCTGTATTTGGTAATAATAAGGCTGTTTGGTGATAAGTAGCCTGTATTGGGTAATAATATGATTGTGTTTGGTGATAAGTGGCCTGTGTTTGGTAATAATACGGCTGTGTTTGGTGATAACGCTCTGCTCTCTTCCCACACAGCTCTGCTATCCCTGCCCTCACAGTCCCAGTCAGGCCTGCTTCAGCACCAACCTGGCTTGGCCCTCACCCCCCAGGTACAAACCCCAGGCATCCATAACTGGAGCATAACGTCATGGTACAGCAATTAAATAAACTATAATTTTCTACAATTTCACATTCAAAAGATAGTTTCTGAAGTTTTGCAAACAGTGGTGTACTCAAACTCAGAGGTGTAGCCATCAGCTTTACATATCACCTAAGAGCTAATATGTTTTGAGGTTCACTGTCAGTAAGGGTCCTTGGAATAGTCTGAACGCTGAACCCGCTGATCCCCCAATCCCCATATGGCACCAATGCCTGAGATCACCATGTTTTGGGAGGAGACTGCCTTTTATTCACTGATATGTACGTTTCTGTCACTGAATGCAGTCAGCGAGTCGCACGGGTTCGGCAGCGGCTCCCCTGGAAGGCCACCTGGGCATGGCCCACCTGCAGGCCCCCAAACACCTGGGCATGGCCCACCTGCAGGCCCCCAAACACCTGGGCACTGCCCAGCAGGACGAAGCCACCGACCTGGAGGAGCTGGAGCACTTTGCCAAGGCTTTCAAACAAAGACGCATCAAACTGGGCTTCACTCAGGTATCGCCTCTGCCCTGGCACTTGCCCAGTGAGGTAGATGCAGGTGACCCCCCCTTTCAGGTGCACTCAGATACCACCCCTGTTTATGACCCACTCCCCTATACATGATAAGTATCAACACTGAGCCACAAAGTAAATGCATTTTTAAGTTGTTTAAACTTAGTGCAAAGTCATATAATGTGACTGAGCGATTTCAGGGGCAGAGAATAGATTTGTTTGCTTTGAATGCTGGACATTACAATTCTTCTCTCTCAGTAACTTTATGTTTCACACACCACAGCATGTACTGTATTTTCACAACAAGTTTATTTATCATCTCAGTACAAATGTCAAACCATGTATAGGTGGCTGTTATGGGCTAGTAAAATCGTCCTTTTTAGGGGTATTAGTATTCCATTCCATTTCTATTGTTTAAAATTGAAAATTGCTGTTCAAACAGACAGCAATTTATTTAAAGTCACTGTCTCCATGCAATGTGAGATTCTCCAAACTAGAAAGAGGGGAGGTAAAATACTTTCTGGGTTCTGTGAAAAATATTCAATGGAAACCATTTCAATGAAATATATAATGGTGTTTGTGAGACATTTTTATTGCTGTCAAGTTGGTTAGGTTATGACAAAATATTTTAAATTTTTTTTTAACTTTTTGTAAAAGGTATTTTGTTCTATTTGTACAAGCAAAGGAGAGCAATTTGATAAATCACCATTTCCTTGAATTACTAATTGGTGCCCCTGTTTGTTTCCTCAAAATTAGTAATTCATACCCTGACATTATACTGAATCAGTTCCCTCAGATTATACAGTAAATAATTCTTCCAAATTACACATTTCTATGCTTGTCATCATCCATTTAATGTTATCAGCACTTCACAAGAAAACACTAAATGCCTTTTACCGGCTCTGCATGCATGGAATTCTGCACAATACAGATGAGTTGCCACCATAGCCAGAAAGACAGAAATGGAAATCATTTTAAGAGAACATCAAAGTTTAAATGAAGGAATTCATTATTCATTTGAGGCCACAAATGAATCATTTGATTATTGATTTGAGGGCATTGATTATAAACTTCTGGGAACAAATTAATTTCCGGGCATGAATGACTAATTTGATAAAATACTAATTAGTTAGGAGGATACAGATTACTGATTCAAGCTTTTATCAAGCTTTTCTCCCCTGACCCCTGGGGGCTCCATGTATTTGAAATTATTTTAGTTAATCTCTACATGTGTTCATAGATGAAAAACTGAAATATATTGTGACAAATTTAAGTGATGACTCGGGGGCTGGTCCAGTTTCGTGAGCTTTTCTGGGGTCCCCTGGCAGGGAGACGTGGGCCTGGCCATAGGGAAGCTGTATGGGAACGACTTCAGCCAAACCACCATCTCCCGCTTCGAAGCCCTCAACCTCAGCTTCAAAAACATGTGCAAACTCAAGCCACTGCTGGAAAAATGGCTCAGTGATGCAGGTAAATAAATGCACGCACAGCGTGTTTCAGATTACAGTCTTTTCTCAGGCTTTTTCAAAGGTCACACGGCTGGACTTGAACTGCTGACGGCTCACAATGAACATGTGGATAGTGCCCTACGTACAGGCTAGGCTGGGAGACACCCCCATAATAAGTTCTAGATGATTAGACAATGGTTATAGCAAGATACAAATAAAGGTGCAAAAAACTTGTGCAAAATATTAGTGGCATTTTGGGAACCACACACTCAAAATAAAGATAAGAAAAGAAAAAAACCATATGACATTTAAAGCTAAGTTATATTGACAATACAAACAATGCTTTTTGCTGTTGCTTGATCAGGTATAGTCCAAATGAATATGTATGTTTCTAGTGTGGTGGATGAATACTATTGCTTCAGAACCAGGGCATGGTGCCGGTTTGGTCATATAGAAAGTATACATTCAGATTCAGGTCAGGTGTCAGTATGCTTTTGCATTTTAATCTATTTAAAATAAAAACGTAATAAAAAAATAACAGGACTCAATGCAATATATCTACATGCAAATGCCATGTATAACAGTGAATGAAGCAGATGCCCCTTTTTTGCTCATCCAGGAAAAAAGATTCTCTGAAATCAATAAACATACAAAAATATACATTCTCATTAGCTTGATGTGTTTGGGCCTCTACTTGAACTGCTTGATTATTTTTAGAAACATTCTATAACGAAATTAGGATGTTTAATTGAAAGTTCCCCTCTACACCCCCACTGCCGTCACCAGAAAACTCCCCCTCAGACAGCAAGTCCAGTAATGAAACCATGCCCCTGCTCATCGAATGCTTCGGGAGAAAGAGGAAGAAAAGAACGAGCATTGAAACCAACATTAAACTAACATTGGAGAAACACTTTGTGAATGTAAGTGAAAGGCAAACTCTCACTGCTATAATTTTAGGGTAAAATGCATTTTTTTTGGGTTTGTTTTTCATAGAATTGTTTGTCAATATTGTGACAGTAAAATACACTGAATCAAAGCCACACTTTAGTTCTTGAAGGTTGAGGTTGTTCTAGTCACTATAACCATCTGAATAAGCTGAATAAGCTAATTTTAATTCAGTTGAGTCTTGTGCTGCCATTTACTTGTATGATCCAATCAGAAAAGGTTATTCTGCATAGCAAAGCACTGTGGTTTGTTCAGATCCCCCAGGGTGCTCCAGCAGTGTTCCGCAGGTCTTTGTGTTGTGTGTGTTGATTGGAACCCAGACCCGAGTTTGTGCTGTCTGTGTTGCCCAGAACCCAAAGCCCTGCTCAGAGGAGATTGTCATAATCTCAGATCAACTGGCCATGAAGAAGGAGGTGGTCAGGGTCTGGTTCTGTAACCGGCGACAGAAACAAAAGCGGATCTGCAGCCTGTCGCCTATGAAATCCCCCAACTACAGCTCTCAGCTGGTGAGGCCTCTCACATTCCCCAACACTGGCACTGTCCCCACGTCTTACCCCATCGCACAATCTTTCCCTCTGTCTCCACCTTTTTCCCTCTCTCTGCATTTTATCCATCTCTTTCAAGTGTCTGTTGTATAATGTAATTCAAATCCGTGCAGTATTTGGACCATCGATTTGGACAGGTTCAGAGTGATGTTTTTCTACTTCCTGTGACAGGCTCCTACTTCCAGGTCATTCTGTCCTCTCAATGAAAGTGGAGGTGAGTCCAGTGAAATTATGCTAACAATAACATTGTAACTGAAAACATATGAAAAGTCCTGTCTTGGTATTTTAAATGAAAGTGTGTGCTGGTTAATTTAAAGTTACAATATTTAATTTAACTCATAAATATGCTATTTATAATAGATTTCCCTGCACTCTGATAGGACAGAATTTCATTGGTATTTCAAAACAGAACTGAGATTTTTTAATCAAATGAAAAAATCTTTTGAAACACTCTGAAGCTGATGTACCCAAGCCCTTAAATTGGTGGCTTGCTTCGTTATGCTGTATTAAAATGCAATTCACTATAAGGCTTCTCCAAATCAATCCAGCTCTATATGGACTCTATTACCACTGCAATAAAAATAAATAACATATGCGTTTAATAAAATATGGCGAGTTTTTTCCTGTAAATGCTGATTGACATGGAGGTGATTTTGTAAAAAGAGAAGACTGAAGCCACGGTGATTTTCTTTAAGACTGATACTGAGATGATTGTGTATAACTGAAGAATGACACTGAGGTGATTCTACTTATGTAAATCCTGACACTCGGTGGATTTTGTTTAATTGAACTTTTGTTGGAATGGGCACTGATGCTGGGGTGGTTTCTTTTTAAGCGACGATTTACACGGTGATTTCACTTAACTGAAGACTGATGCTAAGATGTTTCACTAATGCTGACAATAGGATGACTTTGTTCTCCAGTATCGTCTGGCTCCTCCTCCAGTAGTCCCAGCCGTGGGCCGTCCCCCGGCGCTGTCCCCTCTGGCATTAACACTCTGACTGCGCAGGGCAGCAGCCAGTCCCTTAACACTACAGGGTGAGTGAAACACAGCTACATCCAAAAACACTGACACCCGTTCAGTAACTACAACCTAAGATTTGGGCAGAGAGTTGTATCACAGAAACAGACAGGAAACAAACCATTACAAAAAGCAATTTCTCTTGGGATTTAAAAAAAAGTTATTTTTATTTAATTGAACTTACACCACAATGATAAAAGGTCAGTTTAAACTAAAAAACAATGAATGTAGCTATTCATTGACGTTATTACCACCGGTTGAGGACTAACAGAAATTTTACGCCATTTTCAGATCCTGGTATCGAGCATGGAACCACTTGTCCTATCTCCATTGAGAGCGCCATGTACAGAAACACATGCGGAAAACCTGCCAAACGTGCTAAAACTAGCCAAACAAACACTGAAACCGACCACACACAACCATGCTAAACCAGAGGAAAGACTCTCAAGACCAGTAGCCCTGGGAAACAGCCATTTTGTGAAACCTTACTCTGGTATAATTACAATAATTCAGAGAAAGTTGGAATTGATGTAAATATATGAACGGTTTTTATTTTTTTAGACAAATGAAATAACTTCAAACCATCCTTTCCACTTGTTCTTGTGTAAATTTGACTGCAGCAAGTAACAGAGGATTGAAATCAAGAAGCATTTTGTGTGCTGGAGATTGTGATTCGTCTATCCTTATGAGGCTATGTGGGTACACTGGGAAAGACTCGCACTTAATTCAGGCTGTTTACAGCATCAATCATTTTAAAAACCGAAACCATGATTGCATCGTGAATCTTGACTCATGGTGTAAAATGCTAAACCTATGAAGGTGTACATAATCACTGTTTAGAATTTTACTGCAAATTATACCACATTCCACAGTTAGGCCTAATAATGGAGTCACTTTCTTTATATTTGTATTTTTCTACCATTTTTTATGTATCTCTAAGAATAAAGTGACAAATAAAATGTGATAAAAAAAAACTATTAGAAAAAGTATCGAGTATGTTTTGTTTCCATGCATATCTGAGATTTATATCAGAATTATCTGACAAAAATACCAAAGGCTGCAGGTAATATATTATGGCATGCATTATTGATGTAACACGTTAACTCCACAGTCTGCGAAAGTATTCCATAAAGCAATCAAGGCAAGTGTTAATTTGAGGGAATAATGTGTAATGTGTGAATCATGTGTTTATATTGTGCCAAAACCGTTTTTCTTTTTTTGAACATAGACTGAGTGTCGCAGCTAGCCTACATTATTTGCACCAGAGCATTTTGTATTAAAATCACATACGAAGTTGGTTCACTTAATTGACCCCCAATAGTGGTTTAGGCTACTGATCGCCAGTTTGTCCATGAACTCCAAATTGTTACAAATGAGGTTAAAATAATACAACCGCTCTATTGAGTTTGGAAATATCGATTTCCGAGATGACTGCATTGTGGTACATTGCTCCATCCAGTAGATGTCGCCCGCACCCAAACCGGTGAAAACCTCCAAAGAGCCGTCTTTCCTGACGTTGTTGTTGACAACCGGTCCAGTGCCAGCTACGAACAGCTTCAACGTTATTTCGCTCCTTTGCCTGCACCAC
Source organism: Anguilla rostrata (assembly GCF_018555375.3). Taxonomy (NCBI): domain Eukaryota; kingdom Metazoa; phylum Chordata; class Actinopteri; order Anguilliformes; family Anguillidae; genus Anguilla; species Anguilla rostrata. The sequence continues at coordinate 14,775,556 of NC_057944.1, forward strand.
AGCGTTGTCTCTAGATCAGTATTTATTTATTTACTTATTTTTGTATTAAGTAAGGCGCTCGGTTCGTTGAGTGCCGTTATTCTGACTTGCTGTGTGATCAGACTGCCGAGGGCGCGGGTCTGCTGCAGGTAGAGGTGGTGAGGGGAGGCCGGGTCGTGCCTTTTTACCTGAGGGGTCCTTGCGCACTAGAGCTACAGAAGATGCGGGGGCGAACCCTTGGATTTCCAGCCTGAACTATGGTCGCAAAAATACAGCAGACAGAACTACCGGCTCACAGATGGAACCATAACAAGTGCAATACAGGTAGCTAGCTGTTTGTCGTCTATTTTATGCGTGATAGATTGTTATTTCAGCCCTGGTGCACAGGTGCAGAACGCAAACTAAATGCTAGCTTATCTAAATTAATCGAATGGTTGCTTGCTGTGAATGTGCAATAAATGTGCTCGTAGAGGATTTCAAATATAAGCTAAATAATATACGCTGTAATAATAGATCGGAAGAAGGCTCTGTCTAGACAGATAACAAGGATTAATTTCTGGGGTCAGCAGAATGTAACATGGAGTCCGGAGATGTTGGTGATATAGTACGAATGTGAGTAATAACGGTATGCAACGACGCCCCATAGTAGACACAATAATGATGCTGGTTTATTTTGAAATTTTGACAATTTATTCGTGATAACTGGATAATATATCCTAGGCGTATAGTGAAACAACCGCCCACCACTTCACTACAGCCTATCCTTAGGCAACTAAGGCCACATTACCAAGTGTCGTGCAAGTGCACAATTGTCACCTCCTTACAAAGGGCATTGTTTTTGTTTAGATGGGAGAAAGCAGTGAGGGTTACGGCTAGAGATGGGTTCACAGGCTGGGCGTCGAGCCCCCGACTTCTGGGTGAATTGGGAGTCGGTGGTATGACTGTATGAGGAGCAGTCATTTTACTCGCACGTGTCCGTATTTGCACTTACATTCGTACACAGAACGCTGTAGCATTCTTGTGAAAGTCTGTTGAAACTCATATTATGCCCTCCTGAATATCGGACACTCCCAAACAGAGCAGCACGTGACGCCAGTAATGTTAAGTTTCGAAATTCAATCAGTTTATCAGCTTACTTACCCATGCCACTGGGTCAAACCCAGTGCGGTGTTGCGCCTTTGTCAATCGCTTTGGCGAAATGTTTTGGTTAAACAGATCATGTTAGTACCCCTTACAGTTTTGAATATCGGTGCCAGTCATGTAAGACTACAGGAAAACACTTTGCCTGAGTTTTATTTTTTCCTCAGACTAAATGAGAACATAAAAAAAACATTTAAGAGGGTTGCTGTTGAGCATTGTTATGAAGGTAACAGCTGCAAGGACTTTTGAACCAGTTTTGAAACAACCTGCTGTGTGCCAGCATTTATGTTGAACAGAGAGGGTTGTTTGCTGCTTCTCCAGACAGGATCATTTCTCAATCCCAGAATGTCAGACCCCCCCACCCTACCCCCCTCTCCTGACCCCTGTGGATGCTGGTCAGCACAATATTTGTGTGGAGAAAGGTGGTGAAGCACACATTGGTCAGCACAGTGTCAGGAAAGAACAGGTTGGTTTGTGTGGTGTAAATTCATCTGGAAAACCATGGCTTGGTAGTGCTGACTTGGAATTTCTCCAGAGTGAATTTGGAATAAAGCGTAAGTAATCTCTTTAAGAAACCAATGCTGTTAGAGAGATGGGGGACCAGGACACTTGGGGGTAATTGACTGGGTGGAGGCACTCTCTCACACACCATATTAGAGGAAATATTTTTGCAACAAGTATTTGATTCCTAAAGTGAATGAAGACCAATGGTGGATAGCTGTCAATGTTTATATATGAAAGGTGTTGTTAGGAATGTGAGAAGAGGTAAATGTAAAATGTCTAGCTGCGTGTTTATAGTTGAAAAAATAGTTATCTTCTAAACTGACAGTTTCTAACTCGCCTGACATCAGACGTAGATGACACGAAGAATACAAAGCAGGACTGTAACTGCACAGAGCTCTCTGCTGAAGACAATATTCTTTTAGGGTTCTTATGAACATATTCCTTATTTTAGGGTAATGTACTGTAAGAAGGATGCATAAAATCAGTTTCCTCTTAGCTGTATTACAATATTTTTGATCACTCGGTCATTTAAAAAACAGGAGAAATGTGTTACATGCTCTGTAAGTGTCTTATTTCTTCAAAATAAAGTTGTCCATTAATTCATATTTTATACTGAATCAAAATACGTTTTCAGTGACAGGATAGTCAAGATAGTTCTTGATTGTTTTTTTTTTGTTTGTTTTTGACCCATTCTTTCAGTGCTGCCTAGTCAATGGAAGTGTAATTTAATTCTGTATAAATTCATTTTACCAAGGTAAAGTTGGTAGTGCTGACTTGTTCTACTTTGATTTATTTTCTGTTATCTGTTAGGATTGTACAGTTCTTCACTGAGATCTGACAAGGATTAATATTTATTTCTGCTGTCAAATTTTGCAATGACTCTTCTTATACATTTTTTGTAATATTTTAATTTTCATATCAGATCCAAAAAAAATAATTTTACATTGACAATATCTGTTATATTGATAAGGTATTCTATACATTACATTACATTTCTTTGGCAAATGCTTTTATCCAAAGCGACATACAAAAGTGCATACCAAAGGTCTTTGAAACAACTACAAAACACAACTGTAGATACTATACATACTGCAGAATGTAAATACATGCATGTAGGCATGTATGTAAAAGTTCATATATGTTTAAGAGATTGGGTTATGCATACCTAACATATGCATTCTGTTTATTATTATTTATTTATTTTTTACAAAAGATGGAGCTTTATTGCTGCCTCAAGCTGCAATAGCAGCAGTTTCCATATTAAGTTCTTACTCAGACAGCTGCCAAGACATGCAGGTTTCTAGGGAAAATGGCGATGAGGAAACTCTCGGGCCAAAATCCACATTTGACTGTAGTCATAGAAAATTATGGAAACCCCGCTGCAGATCATATTAAATTGTGCTTGTTTTTAATTTGTTGTTTACCCAGCCAAGAGATGACATCATTATTTCTGGAGGTGTGTGCCAGCCTGATTGGCTGGATCGCTCCCTATGCTGTGCTCTGTCACCTGAATGGTCACCGTGGCTACGAGTGGAACTGCCGCCTGGTCACGCTGTTCCACGGCATCCTGGTAGTGTGTGTGACTGCGTACATAGGCTATGTGGATGGACCCTGGCCTTTCACACACCCAGGTAAGAGACCCACATCCATTCCACTTGTTTTTATGCTTTAATTCTGCTCTTTAGTGCACTACTGACCTGCATGAAGATAATGCCCGACTAGAATATTTTCTCATTTCAAGATGAGTTTTTCTTATAAAGAAATAATACAGTAGACATTCTTATATGTCTTTTCAACAGATAATTTATGTTTGAACATGCTTTCTTCCGGTGTTATTTCTAAACTAAAGAAAAATAAAATGTCTGAATTTATTCTTTAACTAACTTTAGTACTTTATCCAGCTTTAGGTGTGTTAAATGATTGGCTGATGTGTTTGTACTTGTGACTGTTATGTGCATTATTTGTGTGTGTGCATGTGGGCATGCGTGTGTGTGTGCGTGTGCATGCGTGCGTGCATGCCTGTGTGCATGTGCAGGTACGAAGAACACGCCTCTCCAAGTCACCGCACTGGTCCTCAGCCTGGGCTACTTCATCTTCGACATGTGCTGGTGCGTGTACATGGGCACGGAGGGGCCGGTGATGCTGGCGCACCACACGCTGAGCATGCTGGGAATGGTGCTGATACTGTGGCTGGGCGAGTCGGGCATCGAGTCGTGCGCCGTGCTGTTCGGCAGCGAGATCACCAACCCCCTGCTGCAGCTGCGCTGGTTCCTGCGGCGGCTGGGCCGCTACGAGGGGCTGCTGGGCGACGCCGTGGACCTGCTGTTCGTGGCGCTGTTCGTGGCCATGCGCATCCTGCTGGGCGGCTACATGCTGTACTGCGAGCTCTCCTCTGCCCGGCCCCGCCCCGTGGTCAAGGCCGGGGGCGTGGCCATGTATGCCCTGTCCTGGGTCTTCATGGTGGACATCGCCCGCTTCGCCCACCGCAAAGCCAGCACCAGGTACCGCCGCTGGCAGGAGCGCCTTAAACTGTCCAATGGACACGATGGAAAGGTGGACTGAAAAACTCCATAATTCTGATTGGAGGAAGCACCTAACCCTGCCCCTGATTATCTTAATATTAATTTCAAATTCCCTTAACCTCACTGCTCAGATTCAAGCAAGTTCTATGAAGGTTAGACCGAACAGTGCTTCTAAGTTTCTCCATTCTTCAAAGGTAATAGTCCAACTTGAAGAGATTCATGGCGAGCATTTTGTTGTCAGATGTTCGTCTGAAATATTAATGTAATATTTCAAAACATGAACATGAGAGAGAAATTTTCAGCAGTGTGCAGCAGTTCTAATTTAAACATAAGGACATGAGTCAAAAAGAATGCCTTTGTTTATATCCCCATGAAACATAATCAAGTCTGCAACACATCGGATGATTTGAGGTATTTTACAAACTTATTGTTGAGATTTGTCTCTTAGCAATGGTACCATCCCCATCACTCTTTGACCAGTGTGCTGTGGTCCATTTTTGGGTAGGGTGCAAGCCTACTTAACGTTTAGAGAAAGTAAAGGCATCCATCCCATCTGAGTTAACTTGGGAGGATTGGGGAAAAAGTCTGCTGTACTGCGAACAGTTGATTATAATTTTCTCAGATTGTATTTTCTGCTAGCGGGATACCTTTTGCTCATGTTGACATTTCTTGCAGACCTTTTTATTACAATTTTTTCTATTGGTGAAACAATATTTTTACATTCTTGGTGCAATAGTCTCAACTCTTATTAAAAAACACAGACGTGTGTTTTTAAACTGAAATATTTCCAAAACTCCACAACTCCTCTGTACATTTGTACAACTCTATAAGTAAACTTCTCAAACTTATGTATCTTGCTTGAAAATATTCACATAAATACTTCAGAATGATTTTTTCTCCATTAAGAATGTCAGCAACCTTCTAGGAAAAGCTGAGAAATGTACAACACCACTGTGAAATGGATAAGAGAAGAAGAAAGCTGACACCAGCAGAGAGCAGGTCCGGAAGCATATTCTGGACCAGGCTGTGACGTTAGTTGTGACTGTTGTGACTTAAGTTGTGGTTGCACACTACGGCCTGCTGTGGTACAATATATGGCAATATTAGACTTTTAATTGAAATTATCTGTTGTTGTCTTCATTAAGTGTACTCAAAATGTTGAGAGTAGGCCTTGTGTTGGCTTAAAGTAAGTATCAATTGACTATAATTTTAACCAACTGACCAAATGTTTTGAGTAGGATTTTATGACTCAGTGATAGACAGCATGTGGCACTGAGCAGTGTAATAACTGTTCATGTAGACAACATTGCTCTGATGGCACTAGCTTTTCAGAAGGGCTTCTTTGCAAACAGCAGGCTTCCTTCAGTCTGGTGTACACTATGCAGTGGAGAATGGTGGCATAACATTGCAGTAGAGTACATCCCTGTATGGATATCACATTTTTGCCCCATGTTGCAGTGGAAATTGAAACAGCTGCTTGGGTATTTCACATGTTTAAAACTGTTTAATGTGAATATGATTTTTATTATTATTTTCAAATGTGTTTGTTTATTTGTTTGCTTTTCTTTTGTTTGCACTTTAACAATTGTGAAAAGGCTCCACTAAGAAAGCCACTTGAAATGCTTGTGCAATCCATAGAGGTTCCAGCATTTCTTGTAAAACTGCCATCATTTGTGAAATAGCGGTATATGGTGATGACTTCAAAATCTGTCAGCCCAATTCTTGGAGCACTGTATAATAGAAGAATAAACTGCTATGGTCTCGTTATTAACAAGCAACGTAGTGCATCTCCAACAAGACTGAAGATCATATTTTTAGATGGAAGAAATGTGTTTGTCTGTATGTATTTTCTATATTTTTCAAGTCTCGTCTGCTCACAATTTTGTATGTTTGAACAAAGCTGTGTTGTCATTATTAAAACTGTCCACTAGATGCCACTGAAGGCACATTTGTAAAATTTGATCAAAACATTCTAATCAGTCCTTGTTCCTTGTTAACACTGACATGAGGTACATCTAACTAAGCCATTCAGTAGAGCTGTTGGTTTTATTTAGTGTGCATATGCTTATTAAAGTGCTAATGTCACCTTATTAACAGTTGTTAAATGATTGACAGTTATGTGCACTTGAAACATTTTTAATGAATCCTGACTGAAAACATACGCACTGGTATGATAACTTTTACACAGCAAAAAATAAATGTTTATGTATATAAAAGTAAAATATATTGGTATTCGTGATTTTTTTTATTTTGTGAAAATGGGAGGGGTTGTCTATTCTAATTATATCTTCAGCATTTCATTACATATACAGTATGTACAACCCCAACTTGTGAAATAAGACGTTGTGACTAGAAGTGTACAGTATATACAGTCATTTGTGATGACAACCTGTATTGAATATAGCAGTTATATGCCACTTTGGTCTCGGGTGGATATGAGTTAATTTAACCAGATAATATTGATGAATAATTACAAAAACCTGATCCATATTGCAAAATAGTTGGATTGCCTCTAAATGGTTTGTTCAGTGTATTGCAGTATATTTTGTTTAATGTACTGCAGTTTATTTTCAAACATATGGCAATTCCCTTATAGTGTAAGTCCTGCAGATATTGCTTGACAATACGAGCTAATGTGGCTGGTTGCAGGGCCATGCAGTCACAGTATTGATGTAAATCTATTCTGAAATGATTCTTTGAGATATAATTTGAAGGCCGCCTTTGGGTTTTTGCTTTTAGAGAATGGAACACTATTCAGCCGAGTGAGCAGCACTATGATTAATGGTCCTGGCGTTTTTGTCTGTTAGGAGAAGCTAGGTGATGTTAGGACCCTATCTTTTGGCACAGCACAAAGGAAGAGCATTGGGCTACATAACTGTAATCAGCACTGGGGAGTGGTATCTAGAGGTGAAACTTTCGTGTGAAGCCTTTACCCCGACTGAATGGAATTGATTAGGGTTTTGTTTTAAAAAATTAATATTGATGTTCATTTATGGTTAAAAACCGTCAACCAAATATTGGGGTTAAAAGCAGTGCTCCCTGCATGAATTCTGACTGTTCTGATATGCTTTGGTTGTTAAAGGAATGGCAGTAAATATCATTCCCACGCAATGTTTTCCGGATATTTTTCAGTTTTCTGCAGCACTGTAAGTATGCTGTTGTGCTGGTAACAGTAAGACAAGTACAAGGCTGAAAAGGAGTCTTATTTCTTGTAAAAGAGTCGCTCTGCTCTGTTCTACTCCACTAGTCAAGTTGCTTGACTCCTGCACATTACAGGTGCACATTACAATCTATTCATTGTACACTTGAAACTTGATTATTTGCTAAACTGATGCCCTTATTCAGACTCCTGAACCTGCAACTTCTACTTGCAGTTCCATCAATGCAAAATCCATCCATTCAAAACCATCCATAAAACAATCCTCCAAACAAAGGCAGCCAAAATCAAACTGGTTATATTGATGTATTCTCAGACATATTGGACCAATTAAAATGGTCTTAGTAATGCCTTAAACCTCAGATTTAGACCATTGATCTAGACCACTGTACTAACAGGAATTGTTGTTCATAATGGACTGAAATCAATGTTTAATGGTATACAGTGGCCATACAGTTGGCCAAGTTTAATGCAATTTCTTGGCTCATGTACAAGAAAGCTAACAAAAGATCTAGTTATTCTGGGTGTGGCTTTTGCATTTGAAGTCTGTTACTGTTGTCTCAAATTGAGGAAAAAGTGTCAATGCCAATAAATCAGGCCATCATGAACATTTTGAAAAAAGTAATCAGAGATATAGCCAAAACCAACTGTGTCAAAATCAACTGTTTGATATTGTTAGGAAGCATGAATTCTGAATGCAAAAAGCCCCAGAATCAAACAGGAACTGAAGATGGCTGCAAGCAGCAATACAGGCCTGGCAAAGCACCACCAGGGAACATACCCAGTGTCTGGTAGGTCACAGACTAAGGTAGTCATTGAATGCAAAGGATTTGCAACCAAGTAATAAACATGACTACTTTATTTAATATTATGTAAAGGAATATAAGACTAAAGGGAAAGAGTAGAAAGTGTACTCAGCTTTTAAAAATCTCATTTCACAAAATACCGAAGGGGAGTAGACCTATACTCTTATCTGTTCTTGGGCAGACCTTATTTTCTCCTTGAAAATAATAATAAATAAAAAACTGTGTTTTGATGCGTTGCACATCACCATATCCACAATATTGGAATGAAATTAAAAGAGAATCGCATTATATACTATGTAAACTTTTAAAAATGAAAATACCGAGTAAGGTGTGCATCGAGGAAGATTTTTCAAACCACCAGACTCATAGATGTCCTAAAAATCCCCATCCTCTGCCGCATATTGCATGGCAGTTAAATATGGCAGATGAAATTGAGTGTTTTTGAAAGTCTGAGTTATTTGCAGTCGCAGACAACGTTAAAATGAAGGAAGAAAGTTTATCACCGATGTTGTGAGTTAGCCTAAACGGGCTCGGTTCAGATGGATGAATCTGAATGTCAGAGGCAAATTGGAACATCATAAATAAAATACACGGAAAATGTTTATTCCCTGTAAATAATTATAGGCCTATATTGAATAATGCCGTATATAATATTCTTTTTTAAAATATAGTTGTAGCTGTTTTCATCGTCACACGAAAAACAGTTATTTTTGTAAGGTTATATGTATTGAAACGTTTAGCCTAATTATTACACCTGTTGTTGTAAAATATATTTTTGACAACGATAATGTTGCTCAGTAGACGCTTTCACCAAGATGTCTTCTAGCTACAAGCCTTTTTCCTGTGGCGGAAGTCTACACACAGAAACGAGGGCGCAATTGGCCGGGCGGAGTGATTGGGAGACACTCTAAATTTATTGAAAGTAGTAAAATGTTTTGAGGGAAAAGACAACCGTGTAATATCATTGCGCTATCCAAGTAGGCTATTTAAATATTATCTGCATTTCGCGTCAGTTGTTCACAGACAATTTAGTTTTGTGTTTTGTTTGTACTTGCTTGTTCGCGGCACAAAAATATTAACTTGGCAGAACGGGAATTCCGCTAAGAGCACAGAAAAATGACTGGATTCTAAAAACATGGAGACAAGAGGAGTCGCGATCTGAAAGCAAGTTCTGTAAATTTTGTGCCTCGAGTGATAACATCGGCAGAACGCTGGAGATCGACTGGATTTTAACATGCATTGGACAACTAAATCTCCTCGCGTTGTATTTTTTTGTTGCGAAGAATTTATTCGAGACTTGACAAATGAACAAAAATAGAATTTGGAGTAAAGCAAAGCAAAGTTTTAGGCAACGTCTGTTTTTTGTGAATATTTTGGAATTTTGTCAAAGGAAAAATATATTGCATAAGAGGCTATCTTTTAATCCACGGACATGAGACCGGTAAAGTTTGGTTAATGGCAATAAACGGAAAATATTGGAGAACATACTGGTTTTTAGGTAAAAGCCCTTGCTACCCATAGTAACAAGGCTGGCAAACTGAGAGAGGCCTGCTCGAGACGGCTCTTTTTAAATTAATGGTAGCCCACAGACAAACGTTCACAGCTACTGGTATAACATTAATCTTTTGCTGGAATACTTTTTGACGGATTCATTTCTTCTTCTGCATAAGCTTATGGAATCTGAAAGACAGGAAAGCGACTGGTCCCGGAATATTTTGTTGGCTAAAAGGGAATGCTAACAACCTCTGACGGGAAACCGAAAATATGATCTAAAAACCACACCAAGTTAGCTTGGTATTTTATACCAAAATTAAAACGAGGTCGAACAGGAATGTGGAGACATTCGTGTTGAACGACAGAGGGTTGTTTGAGTGTCGAAGAGGTAAAGTCTTCAGTGCAGTTATTTTGTGAGGAATTGCATTAACAATGGGAATCGCACTTCTCTGGCGGAATTGACAAAGACGACCGCCAGACAGCGAGAAGGAAGCGTGCCGTGGAATAGCTAACAGTAGCCTGTTACACAGGACACAGTCGTGAAATGATCATCGCCCACAAGATAGACATATTTTAATAAATTGTTCACTCCTCGATACAGGTATATGCGTTTGATGACGATTTTCTGTAAGCCTGTAGTTTTTTTTTTTAATCAGCGAGGGAGAAAAATAGCCTACAAAGGCTAGTCTACACTGGACTTGGCAACGGCGATCAATCGTTGATGTGGCGTAATGGCAGTTAAGATGAATAACTGATCGCTGAGAAAAACGCACGTCTTTACGGATGTTAAGGAGAGACCTGATGCTTCCCAGAAAGACGGAGGGTTTTTTGTCTGCAAAATGCTAATTGGATAAAAGTCGGAGAAAACTAAAACGAAGCCCAATGAGCGGCATACAGGCTACAGTGAGTGACAGGTAAGGAGCGTTATGTAATCCACGTCGCACTTACGCCCTTGTTAATTAGCACAACCAGCCTGTATGATGTTGGGTGTAATTAATCTCTTGTTATTGGAGTAGCTGCCAAGCGGCTGCATTGAAAACCATGCAGTCATAAGGGTGTCTGAAGTAGCCTGTAGCCTTGGTCTGCCCTATGAAATGGCTATCAAGCAAAGGCGCTATTAAATAGCCTTGATTGCAAAGTATGATGCTTGCTTGTCAAACATCCTCTTTCTTGAATAACAATACGTGTATTCTGACGTTTTTCCTTGACGTTACTAGTACAGGAACATTGTGTTGCGATTGATTCAGGTTGCAGCCTGCTGCAGTTATGACTACTAGTGTGATGTTCAGACTGACAACCTGTGCATAGGCTATGTAACACAGTCTGTAAAATGAATTGCGTTTTAAGCAGAGATACAAAACAAGAATACGAGGTTAATTATTATTTACTTGCCCTCCTACTTGGGTAAATGTGAGGTGCGCAGTTTTGTTTCTTGTACTGGTAAACCGAACTGGTCAACTTTCACCACAACTTCAGGTCATATAGACTAACACTAAAGGGATGTCTGGGGACGTAATATGAGGTTAAATAGTCTTTAATTGTAACATTGTATCCGGGCATTGCCTTGGTGTTTATTGGTTGATTTCCGGCTCTACTGGACAGCAGTGACTGGGGAAACATTTGTCTCCTCGACGTCGGCACTAAACGGCAATGGACACTGATATGTGTTCACCTTGTACAAAGTTTGCCACAGTAGATTTTTAGTGTCCCGAAGGTGTTTAAAGAAATAGTGTTTACTCACCGTTAAGGTTCACCCTGTGCCGTGAGAACTGTGTCAACACCTTGTTGCACAGTACGACGCCGTGCCGTTACTGTGTTGCTTGCGTAGCTTTGATTTATAGGAGCTATGAGGTGCGCTGGGGTTGAATGATTTCATTTGAACTGATCCCTGTACTCGGAAGTAGATGTTTTTGTGAGAGTGCATTCGTTTTTAATCCGACCATATTGATCAGCCTTAATTGCATTGTCCTCAGGAAAGTACTGAATGAAGCATATGAAGCATTGTTTTTCTTTCATTTCGTAATAAACTGAACGTGATGACTGCGTTTCAAATCTGAGACTCATCATGGCTAAAGGTCAGCTGGACTCTCAGGACTAGTTTGAACCTGTGTGTTGAATAAGGTTAACATAGCTTAATTTATTTTCTTTTATTTAAACTAAGTCCTAGAATAAAACTCGTAATTGACTACCTGAATGTATCTGGCATTAGTGCCAGTACTATGGGCTGTGTGTGTAGTTCCATGGGCCATGGCTTGTGCAAACAGTGCAGTCAAGCAGCTGATATGATATGATCGGTCTTGACAGTCGAACTGAGAAGCTCTTCAATTTGGGGATTCTACTAATTGTTCATCCCATCTCCCTGCATGAACGTGAACACACATCATCTAGCACCGTCTCGTCTGGCGCCCACAAGGTCTGGTGGAGGTGCATGTTTTTGTTTTAGCGCAGCTGTACGATGCCTGATTCAGCTAGTTAACTAATCATGATCTTCTGTCAAGACCTTGATAAGTAAAATCAGGCGTCTCAGTGCTGGACTAAACAAAAACCTGCATCCACTTTGGGCCTTTTCCAAAAGGCTGGACATCCCTGATCCAGCTGGTCAGCAGTTCCACCTGTCGTCTTTGGCCAAGGCCAAGCATTACGTGTTCTTTCCCACCCATGCTATTATAGAGACTAGGCAGCGGGACATCAGAGATGAATTGACTGGTTGGAGTCTGTCACTATTGGGTGTATAAAGATGCTCGTGCCGCCATTATGTAGGATGATTGACACCTGTATCGCTCGTCCCTCTTATGGACGCAGCTTCACACAGTGTTCTGGCCCAGAACGTCGGAGGCAGCCAGAGGAGCTCACAAAGCTTCACTATGAGGCTTCGCCACACAGTGCGGATGGAGAAGAATCTGTTTACTGTCATGATGGAGTCTAACAGAGGGAGGCTTTGTGTGGAAACGGGGGAGTGGTGTACGGGTATGGGGTTTTACAGTGCGTCTCAAATGGAAAGGACCGGTGGCCAAAATGGAGGAAATTGCTTTGGGCAAGAAAAGCAGGCATTAGTGTGCGTAACAAGCCTCCATCAGCCTGAGAGTCGAGAACTGTGGTCAGAGAAATGAATCGAAAGAGCTGACTGCCAAGGGGGGCATTGTGATTTACGGTATGGCTCGTTTGGTTTCAGGCCCTTTCACTTAAAGGGGATGGATACCATTTTTATTTGACTGTATTAGCATCCTTATTGTAGTACGATTGCTCGTCAGATACATGCCTACTCAGTCTTTTGTATTCTCTCACAAAGGGTATGCTGTACAACTGTGTTGGCTCCATTTATTCATTTAGCATATGTGAAGGAGAAGAAACGCAATGGAATAAAGCAAATACATGTTTGGATTAAAGCGATGCTTTTTGTTGTTAAGCCGTTGTATAAGCCTGATAATGACCAAGGGACTGCGGTTTCAATACAGGCATGATACGGCTTATTGCCTGTGTGCTGCACCCCAGGCACGAGCACCTGCGTTCTGTGCAGCCTGGAATGGGCCTTTGGCAGTCTGACGTGCACAGGGTGGCCAAACTGAGCCGCGCGGGTCCATGAGGGAGTTGGTAGTGACATTCACATGGCTGCTAGCACTGAAGCGCTCAACACCTTGTTTGGGGAGGACTACTACACTGATAACGCTACCAACTACGTGGACTTCAGTGAGCCCTGCATCCCACCAAAACAAAATCCCTTGCAGTGGTGGAGAACCAGTGAGCAGCGGTTCAAGAAGCTTAGTGTCCCAGCAAAAGAGTACTTGAATACCTGCTACCTCCGTGCCTGCGTAGAGGGTGTACTCAACAGCAGGACTACTTGTCTTCCTGAACAAGAATGACTAGATAGATGGCATAGCAAACTGCAATCGATAGCCCCCTTAATTTGGTGGGGGTTTTCTTACATTTAAAAAAAAAAAAAAAAAAAAAAGTTTTGCTTATAAAATTCTTTCTCATGTCTGACACTGGCTGTGTTTACGGACACAATAGGCAAAGCATTTTGACTTTATTGTGGAAAAACTTGGGTATTGATTTGCATCATTATGCGCTCATGCATTTTCTATACAACCAGTGGTGCTGCTCGGCCAAGATGTGTTGTAAAAATGGATCCTTCCATATGATCAAAAATCAATTTGGAATAAAACGCATTAGGCCTATATGGTCATTCAATCTGTGAAATAAGTGAAAATCACCATCCCTAGTACAAATTAAATTGTTCATACTTTTTGCAGTTATAAAAATTATTCCAGATAAAATGAACTGGATTTTTTTATGTGCAACTTCCTGTTCAGGTAACTGGAAATAAAATCTCCAACATGCATTTTTTCTCTCTCTTGTACTGTAAGGCATAGTCATGGCTTGGTGTGGATCGGGTAGGCCCCGCCCTACGATACAGTATGGCAAATATTTACTGTCATAGAAGTTTCAAACTTGACAAGGGTGATTGTTCTGGTTTGGCAGTTGAAAAGTAGTCTACCACAGTTTACGAGCACAGATAATGTTACCTAGTACAATATATGGTAATGTGTCAGTTTTTAGGGATGCTAGCTATCTAAAGCCTTTGAAACTGCAATTACAACAGTTGACTTTTTCCCACTGCATCTTAGCTTGGCTGCAAACCAACAGTCCTGGTGTCCTTAGCCAGCCAGTATTTCAAAATGTATTATTAATACTTGTAATACTTGCCTGGCAGGGAAAACTCTGAGACATTATTGGGTTGATCAGGAAAAATAGGTTGTTTGTCATTGTTTGCTCATCCAATACTTTACTGCAGAATAGGCCGTCTTCCTCCATTGATGTCACTGGACATTTTTTGCGAAGATGGTTGTGATTGATTAGTACTTGCTGCCTGCTTGCAGGGTAAACCAGTTCTCTTTCCTGTTTCCCTGCTGCTGCTCATCTTAATATTCAGGCTTAATATAGACTTCCTGAAATTTGCAGTGGCAGATCTCTTTTGGCAGATTTGCTTGGCTGGGGCATTTCACACACACACAAGCCTTGCCCACCGCTGCCTGCGCTTGTGCTTCGTCTTGTTTGTTGGTATTGGATTTCCCATGTAGCATAACTAGCATTGGCGGATAATAGGTTGCTTGGACTAAATTTGTTAGAATTCTGTAAAATGGCGTAACCACTCCTGGTTAGCACAACATTATGGTAGCTGCTGTTAGCATTCACATTATTTTTGACAGAAGTGACTATAAGTTGAACTGTGGGTGTCCAATACAATAATTCCAGCCTAAATTCCACAGAATTTGAGTGTTGTTATTTCTATGTTTAATACTCAGTTTGTCTGGAACAACTGGAAGCACATGCCAGGAGACTATTATTGCAATTTGTCTCCAATTTGGAAGTGGAGAATGTAAACGAACACCCATTCATATCATTTTTGAATGGCAGTGACATGTTTCTTCCACTAGCTGGGAAATTTCTGATATGACCTCTAGAAGTTGTACGGTTTATATTGTGATGTTTTCCATAGGTAGAT
The DNA here is from genome assembly GCF_018555375.3 of Anguilla rostrata. NCBI lineage: Eukaryota > Metazoa > Chordata > Actinopteri > Anguilliformes > Anguillidae > Anguilla > Anguilla rostrata. The sequence continues at coordinate 14,790,661 of NC_057944.1, forward strand.
TATGGGATGGTGAACAAAATGTACAATACAGATTCTTGGGTTCCTCTTGGATTAGGTTTATCGCCTTGTTGGCTAAAACATTCTGTTTTTAACTCTTGACATCTGCTTAAGGTAATGTGCTCTGCAAAGAGATCTGGTGTTGAATTAGCTTTTTTTGTGAACGAAAGTGGTTTAAGTAGAATTTATTTTGTACCATTTATTTAACCTGCATCATGAACAGCTTTGTGTGGGTGTATCCCAATGTTCATTCATTAATTAGCCTACTTGTGAATTGGGCCTAGTTGTAATAAGATAAATGCGTGGATCAGTATTGTTTTCTCATGAACATAAAATAGGCTAAATAAAAGGCGGAATTGTGTTCTGTTTCATTAATCTTTATAAAGGAGACCCTCAGAGCTCTGTGTAGAATAACATAGGCTACTTCATTGATGTTATTCATTTTCCGTTTAAAAGCGTGAATGGATTCCACTCTTTGGGCTGTGAGTCTTTGTTTTCACTGAGTGCTGGAGGCTTACGCCCAATGAGGAAACGCGGGGTCTGATAGTTCATCTTTGAAGCTATAGAATATTTTAATATTAAAGTCCTTGAAAGACATGCCCCTGTTGATTGGGGGCCAACACAAGATTCAGATTCCATTAACGGCTCAGTATAGCCCAGGCTTTAAAAACGTGTAACCATGGAAATCTGGCATTCCTCTGTTTACACTGGACCTAAAGTGAAACCTTCATGAATAGGTTGGGAATAGGTGGCTAACTATCAGTCCTCTATTACCCAGCTCTCTGTGGACATGTGACTGGTTGTGTATTTCACATGCAGGTCAGTTTGCTTTGACTTTCACAGAACTGCTTTTTATAGCTGGATCTTTATGACGTGGATACCATTTGAAAATGGACCGTGTAAATGATAATAAGCATCATTTTGTTTGTGAATCTTGGTGAAAGCAGGGCCTCTCAGTTTGGTTTTTATACCAATTTTGGTGGATATTTAGGTAGACTGACGTAGACTGATTACTCAAATTTAAGAATAATTTTTTATTGCAAATTTTTTACTAAGACTACTTTTTGTACTTGAGTTGCATGCAGTTGCATCAAACCCTAGTGCATGTAATGGCCTGTTATTGTCATTCTTTTAAAGAAGTAGTAACATTATTAGCGAGTGCCTCCCAACATCAACACCAACAAGCGCTCCATTGAATTGGTAATTGGATAGGCCTATTTGGTTTACTGAACAGTAATTGTAGACACTTTCTTACTGACTGCTTTAACATTTGCTAAGTGTAGTCTCTTTGCTATTTAATAAGTTTTGATGAACTGATTTGTTGAATTTGAGCTGCTGATTTGTTCTAACTGCTTTAGAAAGGAAGTCCTGTAAGTTCATGTGTTGATATCGAAGTACGTTGATATCTTAGTTTTTACCTATAATAACATGGGAAATACCATTATGTTACGAACTCAACTCGCACCATTCTCAAGACTTGTAACTGTGCAGTGTTTAAGTACATGAAAAACATGCAGTGCTGTGGGCTGTATTTCAGCAGTTTGAATGTGAAAGGCCACTGGGAATATCTTCTCTGATGCTATGATTATAGGGCTGCTCTAAAGTGTTTTTTATTTCCTGTAGAATTTCTGAGTCAGGAGAGCAGATTATGTAAAGCTACCAGCTGCAGTGAAAGCTGTGAGTGTGCCTTCAGAAAGCGGTCAGTCCACTGCCAGAGCTGAGCGACTGGGCAACCAGGCCACCCGAGCAAAATCCTAATGAATCCTAATGAGTGGCTGAAGAGTGAGGAATGAGGGATCAAGGGACTGATATTGAGGGAGAGGAGGAGAGGTAGTGAGGATGCTAGGCTGTGAAGGAGAGCCTGAGAGCAGTAATGAGGGCACTAGATTACCAAGGGGAGAGGGTGTGAGGTAATTGGGGATACAAGGCCCTAGATTACCAAGGGCAGAGGATGTCTTTGCACATCATTCCTGTCTGTCTGCCTTAAATTAGCAGTGGGATACAACTGTCTTCAGCCCTTCCTGGACTTCCTGGGTGTTTCCAGAGCAGCCGGGGGTGTGTAGAACGTGCTTTGGGGTTTGTGGAGAGCTGCGGGGAGTGCTTTGTCGCAGGGTTTTGCTGATCTGTACAGTTTTCGGAGGCCCTCCTGGGAAGCAGTGACATCACTGATAAACAATGTCTGTCGGCTGGGCAACCAACACTTTCTGACTGAGCGGCTGCCAGGGCAGTTCTGAGATGTGAAACAAATCTGGATTTAGTTGCAAGTACCACCACTCATGGGTATATAATTTTGCTTGGAAGCTACTTACAACCAATGGTAACCAATCTCCAAGTGAAACTACTCAAATAAGGAATTAATATTTGTAAAAAGACCTGTGTCAGCCTCTGTTGTTTTTGTGCATGTCAGGTGGTGCACTTTGTATTAGATTTTTTTTAGGGGAACTCCACGTTTCACTCACATTTTACTCAAAATCAGGAACCCTCTAGACTCTTCGTCAGGGCCTCAGACTTGGTTCAGAATACTGTTTACAGTGGAAAACAATGGGGGTTGTCACATTGCTGTGATATAGTAGGGCTGGGCGATGTGGTCAAAAGTTGATAACGATAAAAGCTAATATTTGATAAAAATATATTTCCTTTTTTCCCTCATTGAGTTTTGGCAGTGCATTATGCAGAGATATTGGGTCGATGACCTGTATAATGCTCTCAAGTCCTTCCTGTTCCTTAGTGCTGATGGCAATGCAGGGCTAGAAAAGGCAGTGACAGTTGTTTGTTGCTTGGGTCACACTCACAGCAGTTGTACCAGTATCTTGGCTGGTACAGGCAACTGGTACTTTGATGGTGCCTAAAACTCACTGTTTATGCTCTAACTAGGGGTGTAACAGTACATCGAACCGGGTCGATGTATCTGTTCAAACTAGGGCAATGATTTAATTAGCCTACAAAGTCTAATTATCTGTACAAAGTGTAAAATTTGATCCATACCGTTATGAATCATAGCAAAATACTTATTGAATCCCCATAATCTTACGGCAGTTTGCTCTCTTATGACACTGCCAACATGCTGTTTACATTTCCAGCTCACCACATAATCACTCGTGCTATTGCCGTTTTTCATTCTATTAGACATGATGTCAATGAGGTTTTGCGCTCACAACCAAAATGAGGTTGAATGTGTACGTCATAACAGGATTGTGTTAGCTGGATCAGAGTCTTTTCCCGTCCTGTTGAAGCCTGGGGTTTACACCCCCAGCTCTTGCGAATGGTACGGTTTCCGATGGAGGAAGAGACTTGTTGTGTTGCCTGTCTTTTTCGCCGCTGGTCTGCGGCATGATGTTCAACTAACGCTACTGTTTACCTTGTCCGACTTTAAGAAACCAAATGACTTCTGAGTGTCTGTGTGGCCTTTCTTGCCCGCAGTTTCTTCATCCTCACGGTGGTGGACTCATTTGCGGTCACTTGAGCTTTTACTCATTATTATCGACTCGCCAAGTGAGCTTACTCCTCATTAGCTACAGAAATAGTGTGTATCTCTACTTGCTTACTGTTCCATACGTTTATTTGTGGGACGCGATTGGTTATTTGTGTAGCATTTTCCTGCAGGCTATTGGTGTGATCAGAGCTGGCCAGGAGCGCTGCCTGGGATTTTGGACCCTGTGAAAAGATTTTGTATTGGGCCCCACCCCCTCAGGCCCCGCCCCATCACTGCACAGTTGCAGCGCCAGGGCCCTTGGAATCGTGCTAGCATCGCCTTTGGAGCCGGTACTGTGTGTGATGTCAATTTGGTCAGAAGAAAACGGACACAGTTATTTTTATCGAAAATTACGCTCAAGATTTTATCATAGGTATTTTGGCTGTCTTTATTGCGGTACGTAGTGATATTGATTTAGCTCTCTGCCCTATGACATAAGAAGCATAAATATGCCAATGTTTAATAGCTAGGTCAGAGATTGAGAAAATTGTTTAATTGCATAAAGCATCTTATGCTTAGTGTAATTGGTGAAAACACACACAGGCTTTTAGCAGTGGTCTGGTCACTTCATCGTATTGCATGTCTGCCCATCAGCAAGCTCGCCTAATCAGAGTCATAATGGACCGAGTCGTCCGTGTTCTTTAATAAGATGATGGCCATTTGACTGATGCTGGAGTCATAGAATGCTTACTCCAGCATTTCTCCGGTGTTTCTCTCAGGCCGTGAAGTCAACACACTGTATAAACTGATTAAGAGGATCGATATTGATCTTTTCTTCTGTCCTTGTAGTAGCATGCATGAAGCTCTATGGGGCAGACCAAGAGGTGGAGTATGTGTGTTATAACTCTGCAGAGATAGGAGGTGGACTGATCACCTGTCAGGTGATTTTTGTTATGATAGTGCTGTTAGAAATGTGTGTGTGCACAGGTGCGTGTGCCTCGGTGATGCTTGTTTGGTCAGTGTGTGGGTTGTGTTCATGGCTGGGGGGGTGGCAGGGTGGGGGGGGTTTGTATACATCACTCAGTCTCTCTTTCAGCTGGCATCGGAAGGGGGAGGGAAGAAACACAGTGAGGGGCATCCTGAGGCTGTGACCTTCCGGCTGCTGCTGGATTTACATTTTTTACGACAGAATTTTACAACCGAATAACAATTTAAACTACTATCCGCCAGGAGAATATCCTGTATAATGTGAAGCTTTGTCAAACAGTGTGAAATAACTGTGAGACCTGCAGAGCTGTCTGTGTAGTTATGCTTATGCTCTGCTCCCACCACAGTCCTATTGGATCACCTCCTGTGGCTGAAGCTTGAGGGATTAAAACTGCAGCAAGACTACTGCAGTACAGCAGTTACCCTGGAATACATCCCACACCAGAAAGCAGGCTTTACCTTACCCTGCCGGGAAAATACTCATTTTTCCCTGGCTGAATTTATAGTTGGACAAGGTCTGTCCCAGAATCCAAGTCTGTAAACCTATGGTATTTATGAAATCCACTAATTCTGATGGCAATTCGTCTGGACAGCACAACCGCTCGCTGCTGGTGTGTCTTTCAAAATTCCAATCAAATCCAGTATTGCTGATTCATAGCTTTAAGCCTTAGTATTGGTGGGGTTTTCCCCTCATAACTGAAATGTTTCCATTTGGCTAAAGAGAGGGTGGTGATCGGATGTCAACATTCTCACCAGGGCTGAAGAGTGAATTTGCTGACAGGCAGTGTTTCCACTAATGCCAAAATGTCTAAAATTTCACACACTTCAGTGAGAGAAACTCCTGCCTCATGAATAAAATATTTGAGACATTTGTGGTAACATCTAATCGTAGCCCTCAGATTTGTGGTATAAGGCCAGTGAAGAAATAATCACAATAGATTGTGTTTATGTAGTGGCATTACCAATTACAAAGCACTTCACAGTGCAGAGAAGACCTTAACCTTAACCGCTACTAATTGCTGCTGAGTTGGAGGAGGAGGGAAAATAATTGAAGACAATTAAGCTTGGTCCCAATGGCTTCCAGGATGCAGAGAAAGCAAATGAGATGGTGCATTTCAGCTCTTGGGCTCACAGTCAGGTAATTAGTGCCTATTCTGGCAAATCTCGATAATACACGTGTATTGACATGTGTAGCCTTATATTGAAGGGATGCATTGCTTGAAACTGCTTGTCATGTTCTGAAACACAAACACATAATGACCCAACCCATAGTTGTGCTGCAAGTGCCCTCAGCAGGTGAAAAATCTGACATCTGCCAGGTCTTAGCTGAGTCAAGATATAGCAGTATGTTGAGGCTCTGTAACCACTGCAGAGCCCTTAGAAAAACTTCATGGTGTCAAAGCCAAAGCCAGCAAGCCAATTGGGTTTCCTGTCATTTGGTTCTTATTTTTTGGATTGTGGTTCTGCTGACCATATAGGCTATGTCTTAAACCCAATTCACAGGGGACTAGTATTAGCTACCTGGGGACCTCTAGTAACTTGTAATAATTGCGGAGGTCGTCTGTGATCTTAATCCCGTGCAAATCTGCCATGTCCCTAATTTGTAAAGTAAAAATTCCACCGCAAATTTACCTGCCGTACTTCGCCAAACACAGAGGTCATGTGATAATATTAGTCCCGTGCAAATCTGCGTCTCGGTGATTTGGGGTCGTATTTTACTGTTACGCAGAGCAGAGCCTTGACATTTTCAATCATATCCGGGGGGATAATGTCAGTAAATTCGAGTAAAATACAGACTTCACTTATCCCGTGCGAATGCGCTGCACGAAACACAGATGTGGTGAGGTAATTTCTAAATCACATGAGGTCCCCAGGTAATACTAGTCACGTGCGAATAGGGCTTTAAATGATATTCAGAAAATCTGAAATCAGGAAAAATAAAACCTAGAGATCTGAAAGCAAGACAATAAAACTGGCTTTAGGAAAAAAGTTAACTGCTTTTATAGGGCCCTATTAAAGTACTGAGATTGAGAGCCAGGTGGGAAGAAAAGAACCCTCAATAAAGACAAGGTTTAACTGAGTCAATTCATAGTAGCCTAATCATAGCTACAACTGTATAGTTGTACGTATAGCCAGGGAGATTCTTATGGCAGTTCTGTCCAATTGAGATTGATTATTTTCACGAATGCTGATGAAATGGGGCCTCTCATCTATCACTCCGCCACAATGGAGTTGTGCTCCCTCTGTTTAATCAAAATGGTCACGGTGGCCTTTGGGTTTTACTGCTGTAATGAGCATTTACTGGAGCTCCTGAAAACGTGACAACTTTCATGTGGAAGAATGATGGTGGCAAATTACAGCCCGGCTAATTGAAATTGGTGTTCTGTAATTGAAGGACCTTTATTTAACAGTGGGGTCATGTCGCGCAATGTTAACTAAGGAAGATGGCCCTACCTACCCTGGAGGAGTCCTGATTAATCACATCCTCACTGGACAGTCTGCTCCCGTATGAAGGGGTGGTCATGGAGCAGTAATAGTTTTACTGGCTAAAGTAAAAGAAGAAGAGTGGTATTCATCCATTCCAGACCAGGGGCCAGGTTTAACTGACAGTTTCTAATGGTACAATGATAGTGTGGCTGCGTAGTGGCAAAAGCACATTTCCGCAGGTTCACCCCAAACCTGTTGTTTACAGTGGTCCCTTAGCTCTGTGAGCAGACAGTCCAGCGTGTGTTTGCACTCAAACACTTTAATTCTTCAGCTTCTGTTGACCAAACACAGATTTTCGATTCGTTCTGTGCTTTTAGGTTTTCTTTTGTATCCACAAGGGTTTTTTCCCGCCGTGTACATCTTGTATATCAGACCACTGAGCATGCGTAACCTCAACTGTGAAATGCCGTTTGCCCTCGTGTTTCCCGGATACGAAGCGATATTTTAATGTTAATCATTCAAGCTGTAGTCAACCAAATAGAAACCAAAATAATGTCAAATGTAAGTTTAAAAAAAAAAAAAAAATTCAAACATTATTAGTCATGTTATTAGGATTATTTTGTTTTTATAACAATCTGCAAATTTTGTAAATGTTGGAACTTTGCTGCTGGGTAGACTTTCATGATCAGAAGTTTTAATTGACTGAAAATTTGGCCCCCAGATCCCCGCCGTATGAGCCATTGCTCCAGAAGGGAACCTAGAGGAAGCACTGGTTTGTATTGGCTGTTTTATTGTCACTTAATGGAAGACCATTTGACCCTGGGACAGTGTGAATGCAGGAACTAATTGAAAAAACAAAGACCAGCTCAGTCTCACCCACCCAGTCTCAGTGTCACCTACTGGCTTGGAGTTTGCCGACCGTTCCACCTGAATATTTTAAATAGGTGTGTTTTAAGAAGTTTCCACACCTCTGGCCATGCAGCCTTAACACCACTGTGGACCTGTCCACAGGTGGGTCCACCTTCCTGATTAGGAATGTATCTGCCAAATCTGGGAGTCCTGTGAAGCAGACTTATCTGCCATTGAGTCCTATAGGGGCTGTGTGGAGAGTCCCGGCAGTTGCCATGCGTGTTGGTCACTTGATGGCCCTGTCATTTTCCTGTGCTGTTTCCATGGAAATACAATAACTCACAGTGGTTACCCCAGTCAAACGCATGGAATTCATTAGTCTGCCCGTATGGTTGGCAGGACCTACAGCAGTTGCGTATCCAACTGTGTAATGCCCTGTGATGTGTTTCTGTTGGCTTGTACCGGTTCTTCTGATTGTGGTTATGTGGTAACGGCATCAGCTATTTTTGCTACAGTGTTGGTGTGTAATGTGTACAGAGTATGACTGTAGCTGTCTGGTCTGGGTAATGCTGCCTGGTACCTTAAGAGTGCCAGTGATTCTATGTCAACATATAGCCTGTCAATATCATTGTGTGTAAAATGGCAGGGGTGTTTTATATTGTACAGTAGCGAGGCAGCATGTAAACAGTGGCATATTTTAGCCAGTTTGCCTTATTTACCATCATTGTTAAACAAAAGCAAACTTTGGTATCATTTTGCTGTTATGATAAATGCAAATATGAAATAAAAGTAATGTTGGTGATACTAGAATCTTTAAACACTCAAATCATTGTGGGCTGATGGCTTGGTTGTGTCCCTGTTTGCAGACTACACAGCTGAGAGCGGAGCTGCGGTTTAGCGAGCTGTGTATTGTGCGGTCTGTAGTGCAGTCTGTACTGCTGATGGCAGTGCCCAGGGTAAACTCAGAGGCCTGCTCTATAGCGCTCCTCAGCCTGGCTGCGCTCAGCCTGGTCTCAGCTGCTCACGGCTGGTAGCTGATAACCCAGTGGGCGTGGCCGCAGCTCGTGCCAGTGCTGATATTGTGAGCCCCTTTTCCCCTGGGGAACTAAACGAGGGCGGGGACCACACTGTTCTTGGAGCACGTCTGTGTTTGCTTCCCACCGCACCTCGAGAACCGGGAAGATTAGGCAAAGTAGGAGGAAGTGGGGGGGAGGGGGGTTGCTAGACGTACATTTAACCATTCACTGGTCCATCTATGAGCTACTCTCTGGTTATTGTGGTCTTTAATTTCTTTTGTAATTTCTTTTCCTGGCACTATTTAACTGAGTGGTGTATGCCTGTTTCAGCTGAACGTGTAGAACTCTTTTGATACGTCTTTTTGTTACAGGTAGCCAACTCAAATTCTCTCTGTAAACCAGTAAACTGATCAAATCTTGCACCTTGTTAGTCCATGGTTTTCGCTGGTTTTGTCATACCTTTGAAGATTCGCTTTCTTTTCGCTCTTTTGTTTTTGCTGTTGCTGGTATTTTGAAATGGTGCTTGGTCTGCACTGCGATTTTCACAAATATTGTGTTTGACCTATCTGAGATGTTCAGTACTGCACTCTCCACCCAAAGAGTTTGCTGACCATAGAAAAGTACTCCCTTGTGAGCGGGGACTAAAAAAGGGGATAGGAACCATGCCCCAGGCATCAAAATCGGTCTGGGTGGAGAACCAGAAAGTTCCGGAAAAGGTTCCTCCTGTGGAAAAGGAGCTGTAGAGGACTAGCTTCTTGCTGGAGCAGCCCAGCTCCAAACCGCCAGGCGCTGTGGCCAGACGGGCGTGTGCGTCTCCTCCCTCCTGCCGCTTCCCTTCAGCATTGTGCAGACAGGAAACCGTTCTGCACCCAGCAGACCGTTACTAGCAGCGCTTTAAAAATGCTGCACTGGAACTGCAGCTGAACTCCTGAACACCATGCTGGAGTGGAGTGGAGAGGTAAATGCACCATGCAGGAATAGTTTGGCTATAATAAGCACGCCGTAGTGCATTAATGTGGATATCGGAAGCACGCCGTAGTGCATTAATTCGGTTAGTGGAAGCACGCTATAGTGCATTAATGTGGTTATCGGAAGCACGCCATAGTGCACTAATGTGGATATCGGAAGCACGCTGTAGTGCATTAATGTGGTTATCGGAAGCACGCTGTAGTGCATTAATTCGGTTAGTGGAAGCACGCTATAGTGCATTAATGTGGTTATCGGAAGCACGCCATAGTGCATTAATGTGGATATCGGAAGCACGCTATAGTGCATTAATGTGGATATCGGAAGCACGCTATAGTGCATTAATGTGGATATCGGAAGCACGCTATAGTGCATTAATGTGGATATCGGAAGCACGCTATAGTGCATTAATGTGGTTATCGAAGCACGCTATAGTGCATTAATGTGGTATCGGAAGCACGCTATAGTGCATTAATGTGGATATCGGAAGCACGCTATAGTGCATTAATGTGGTTATCGGAAGCACGCCATAGTGCATTAATTTGGATATCGGAAGCACGCCATAGTGCATTAATGTGGTTATCGGAAGCACGCCATAGTGCATTAATTCGATTAGTGGAAGCACGCTATAGTGCATCAATGTGGTTATCGGAAGCACGCCATAGTGCATTAATGTGGATATCGGAAGCATGCTATAGTGCATTAATGTGGTTATCGGAAGCATGCCATAGTGCATTAATGCGGTTATCGGAAGCACACCATAGTGCATTAATTTGGATATCGGAAGCACGCTATAGTGCATTAATGTGGTTATCTGAAGCACGCCATAGTGCATTAATGCGGTTATCGGAAGCACGCCATAGTGCATTAATGTGGATATCGGAAGCACGCTATAGTGCATTAATGTGGTTATCGGAAGCACGCCATAGTGCATTAATGTGGTTAGCGGAAGCACGCCATAGTGGATTAATGTGGGTATCGGAACAAAGTGGCCTGTAGACACTGAACAGAGCAGGTCTTTGGCTGGAAAGGCCTGCTGAACCATCACAGTGCATAGAAGCTGCAGTCTACTTGCAGTGGGTCTGCACTTTACTTTGGTGATATTTGTGTGTGATTTATTCTTGACTTATGAACCTGTTTGTTGCATGGCCTCCTTCTGACCTATATTTGGTATAGACCACTGCTAAATTTGTACCTACATTATCCATTTTGGTTTGTGGTGCCGCTGTCCGTGGGTGATGATTGGGTGTGCGGTACATTTGGTTTTTGATCAGGCTGTTCAGTGTATATGAGGTTGACAAAGGTAAATACAGGAGTATGTTACAGCAGTGATGAGATATATGTAAACTCTGAATCCACAATGGTGAGGAGGGGGCGGGGACGGGGGCAGATCAGCTTGTCTAGCTGCGCTGGGAAGAACTGCTTGGAATTTTTGGTATTTTTGGCATGGATGTAATCTTTGGATTTTTGTGCACAATCCTGTGTCTATAAATAGCCGACAGGTCCTATCAGCTGGCAGATTCTGAGTGTAGCCACAGCAACACCCAGCCTGTTCTGGAGAACTTCATCTGTCTGAGATCTCTTACCTTTTCCAGTTTTGCACATTGTTTGAACTTTTATTTACACATATCTCATGTGTAATTATGGGGGTTTTATAAACGTTAAATATGAGCAGCTTTCAGTTGTGAGTTCAGTTCTAGCCTGTACTGTTTCTAGCCAAATCACCTGCAGTGATGTGACTTGTTGAAGACTGGAGGGTGTGCCAGCAACCAAGAAAAAATTGTACTTTCTCTAATATAAGGTGCCCACAGGGATCTGCTGTTTCTAAACTGTTCCCTGTAGAACCACAGGTAGGCAGAGCTAAGAGGAAAGACGTGGGCAAAATATGTGATCATCAAACTAAAGTCAGGTGGTGACATTCGGACTGCCAGATTTCATCCCTGACATCTGATGGCTCAGGAGCCTCGCAGGTGTGTACTCGGCACATCTGGATCGGGTTTATTAGTGAAGTGTGCACCTGAAGCACGTACGTCCGAAAATATATAAAATATATTTCATATTTGATTGCATGAAGAAATGTTTCAGCATAGATTTTAAAGTGCTCATTTGTGTTTGTAGTTGATCAGCTAATCCATATTTGACCTGTCATAGTCCAGCAAATGTGGTGAATAAGAGAGAGATGTGGTTCATCATAGCTGTCATGGTTGAATTTGTTTCCACGCCAGAATCACATAACATCTGTGATCTGGGGGTCTATGAGTTTGTCCTTCTGGCTAACGGAACACACGCGTATTCTTATAGTTTCGAAATGTATGGGAAATCTGCTGCTGGTGTGGGAGGGGTATTTTCCCCGGTACAGAAGTGGGCGGGGCCACAGAGGGTCTCTCACAGAGGCGTTAATGAAGAGGGCAGGTGGGCCGGCCTCACGCTGCTCTGCGACTTCAGCAGGTACACACAACCTCTCCACAGAGAGCGCGGAGCTGCTAACGGCTCACCCCTGTGTGTGTGTGTGTGTGTGGGTCAGTCTGTGTGTGTGTGTGTGTGTGGGTGTGTGTGTGTGTGTGTGTGTGTGTGTGTGTGTGTGTGTGTGCAGTCTGTGTGTGTGTGTGTGTGGCTGTGGGTCAGTCTGTGTGTGTGGGTCAGTCTGTGTGTGTGTGTGTGTGTGTGTGTGTGGTGTCTGTGTGGCTGTCTGTGTGTGTGTGTGTGTGTGTGGGGTCAGTCTGTGTGTGTGTGTGTGTGTGTGTGGTCAGTCGTGTGTGTGTTGTGTGTGTGTGTGGGTCAGTCTGTTGTGTGTGTGTGTGTGTGTGTGTGTGTGTGGGTCAGTCTGTGTGTGTGTGTGTGTGTGTGTGGGTCAGTCTGTGTGTGTGTGTGTGTGTGTGTCAGTCTGTGTGTGTGTGTGTGTGTCAGTCTGTGTGTGTGTGTGTGTGTGTGTGTGTCAGTCTGTGTGTGTGTGTCAGTCTGTGTGTGTGTGTGTGTGTGTGTGTGTGTGTCAGTCTGTGTGTGTGTGTGTGTGTGTCAGTCTGTGTGTGTGTGTGTGTGTCAGTCTGTGTGTGTGTGTGTGTGTGGCTGTGGGTCAGTCTGTGTGTGTGTGTGTGTGTGTGTCAGTCTGTGTGTGTGGCTGTGGGTCAGTCTGTGTGTGTGTGTGGCTGTGGGTCTGTGTGTGTGTGTGGCTGTGGGTCAGTCTGTGTGTCTGTGTGTGTGTGGGTCAGTCTGTGTGTGTGGGTGTGTGTGTGTGTGTGTGTGTGTGTGTGGGTCAGTCTGTGTGTGTGTGTGTGTGGGTCAGTCTGTGTCTGTGTGTGTGTGTGTCAGTCTGTGTGTCTGTGTGTGTGTCAGTCTGTGTGTCTGTGTGTCAGTCTGTGTGTGTGTGTGTGTGTGTGTGTATGTGGGTCAGTCTGTGTGTGTGTGTGTGTGTGTGTGTGTGTGTGTGTGGGTCAGTCTGTGTCTGTGTGTGTCAGTCTGTGTGTGTGGCTGTGAGACAGACGCCTCGTCCAGCTTTGCTCCGCCCCTGCGCGTGAGTCACCTGTCTGTTCACAGCTGCTCAGTGCTGTGCTGCTTAGACTCCCCTAATGCTGAGTTGGGGCTCAGAGAATGTATCTTTTGCAATATAAAAAATGATGGCTTTGGAAGTGGTTACTGTCATATGACAAACCTGAAAATCAAATAGTGCTTTCAAACATTATTATTAATTTTCCTGGTTTGTTTTGAATAGGCTGTAATTAGGCGAAATGGTGGAAATGAAAATGGCACGATTAGCTTTCCTTATGGGTAACTCCTCAGCTCCCCCTTCACTCCCTAGCAAATAGTCTAGCTGTTTTGATAGGACCTACAAAGACTCATCAGATTCATCCAGTCTAGCATCATTCCAGGTTTAGGATTGATTCTCAGATGACAGGTATTGTCTCTCACGCATAGATTACAGAAAGAATGTGGATGACGTGACTGTGACGTCACCCAATGAGGGCTTATGAAAAGCATTTTAAAACCGCGGAAGTGCAGCTTTCATCTCGCTGTGCAGTGAGGCAAACTGTCTCTGATTCGTCTGATTCGTCCACAAAATATGGAAATATTCTCTGAATGTCACTATAACTTAACAAATCAGCGCATGGGGAGACACTAGATGAAGAGTAAACACCTACGTGTTCTTGTGGGGAAAAAATTATTGACTTTGCATTTTGACCGTATTGGTACCATTGACTTTCATTGAAATGGGTGGCTGAAAGACCGACGCTGGAACCAACTGCACTGTCACTAGTGAGCAACGTCTCCCAACAAGACCAGGAAGTGAGCTTCAAAAACAAAGCTGGTTTTTGGCCGCTTGATCTTACGTCACCTTTTTGCCCCTCAGTTGTGCACACTGCAAGCAAACTTAATTCCTGTGCAGCCAGAGCTTCAAGCCTGTCAGCTTGAGTAGCTGTGAGAGATTGGACCCGCTGCAGTACTCTGCTGTGTAATCTGCTCCCTGTGTTAGGAGAGGGAGTTGGGTTATTGTGCAGTGTGCTGCTACAGCTTCTGTAGAGCGTTTGTAATGTATGTGGATGGAAACAGGGGTGTGGCAGGGTGGTGGTAGTTGGATGTTAAAATGGTGGTGATCATCGGGGTTGGGCACTGCTGAGCACCACTAACAGCAAGGTTCCCTCCCCCCCCCCCACCCCCTTACACCCCATCCAGCCCGCAGACATGAGTCACTGTGGTCTGAACACGTCACACATGGGGAACACCAGCATCCCCGCTACACTCACCCAGCTGTGTTCCTGAACACACCCAACCTGCCCCACACCACTCTCTCCAACACACCCAACCTGCCCCACACCACTCTCTCTAACACACCCAACCTGCCCCACACCACTCTCTCTAACACACCCAACCTGCCCCACACCACTCTCTCTAACACACCCAACCTGCCCCACACCACTCTCTCTAACACACCCAACCTGCCCCACACCACTCTCTCTAACACACCCAACCTGCCCCACACCACTCTCTAACAAAACTTTTCCCTGAGGTTTTAATCTTATTATTAGGAATATCTATGTGGGTCAGGGCAAGCACATAGAAAGGTTAAAGGCATTTCAACATTTGACTAAAGCACTGCAGATATAGCACACTGCCTTCTAGTCATTATACAAAGCGTGGGTCTGAATGTTCATATATTATCCTTGGACCTCAGTCCTATCCCCCATCAACATATACACATGCATACACACACACATACACACTCACAGACATATGGACATGTGCACACACACAACACACACACGCACGCATATACAGACATGTAGACGTGCACACACCCACACACACACAGACATACAGACATGTGCACGCACACGCTGCGCACAAGCACACACACACCGCTGCCATCATAGTGATTGTGCTTCGAGTGACCGGGGATTGTCTGTTGCTTTCACTTATAAAGGCGGCTTAGCCCTGTTTGTTGACCAGCGAAGCAAGCTTAAAAAGAAGTTAATTGGGTATGGGGGAGAGATTAGCCAAATCCCGTCCCCTTTCCCCCCTCTTCCCCTCGCCCCCGTCCTTCCTCCTCTGACTCAGGAAATGGGAGTTCAGCCAGCAGCCCGCACTGTTTCCGGGAATCCGTCCCATGATGCCTCAGTGCAGTCAGCGGACACGATATGAGCACCATTGTTCGTGCAGCCACAGGAAAACTGTCCAAGCCTGTTTCCAAAAGTGAGCTTCAACTGCCCAATCGCAGGCTCAGTGTGGCCGACTCAGACTTCAGCCAGCCAATCACGAAGTTTGTTCCCAAGCTTGTGAGTGGAACAGCACATATTCCTGAGCACGGCTTGTGAGAGGCGGGCTACACTATCGCAGCTGGAGTGCCTGTGTGAGTGTGTCTGTGACTGTCAGATTGTCCCTTTCCTAACAGACTCTCTGTGTCCACAGGCCCAGCAGTCTTCTCACTACTGACCCTCCTGATAAGAAGCTTCTGTCGCACGAGTTTGACACAACAGGTAAATGCCCCCCTACACACACACACACACACACACACACACACACACGCACACACACATGCACAAAATGCAATCGTTGATGTACCAGCTGATATGATATTATTTCATGTTGATAGAACACCCACATTGTTGCTGTTCTCACAGCATACCGTGCCAGACTACTTTATCTTCAACATCTGGTCACACCCAGAATGAGCATGTAGCTAACCCAACAACAGTAGTGTATCTGCAAGATACCATTCACAGTTGTAGCCATACCTTTCAAATTACACTTGTGAAATAACAAATTACCATTTTATATCTCAACTAATCAAAGATGCACATGGAGCATAGAAAATGTAAAAAAAAAAAAAAAAAAAACTGATGTGGGAATTATTTACTGAACAAAACCCCTTTATAGGGAATTCCTTTGAAATCAGTGGCACCTCCCAATCCAGCCAAGAAGCTGCTGACAGCTTCTGTAACTTGATAGACAGTTTAGCCTGAGTGGTTCCATTAACTCTTCTAAACGGCCACTGGAGCTTCTTGGTTGTTGCAGCGTGCTTCATTAGATTCCCCTGGAGTGTTTTGTGTTTATTGTAATAGTGAGCAAATTATTAAATATGATAGCTTGTTTTTTTAGCAATTTTTGCTGTTCCCACATTTGACTGGGCCCTAAAGCTGTCTGCGCTCTTTAAAACCTGCTAAGCACATACAGAAATGACTGGTGCACACACATTTTGTTTTCTGCTTTGTCTACTGGTGAGCAGACAGGCAGGGAAACAAACCAGAGTGCAGGGCTGTAAATGAGTACATTTTACCGTTGCTAAATGGTGAAAAACAAAAATGGAAAATGGTAATTAGGCCTACATGTGCCTGTTGAGAAATGTGCATCTCTCTTGAAACTGGGATGAATGTGAGGCGATCACACTGACAGATCACAGGGAAGCCGGGCGGTGGAGCGTGCGTGTGCCCGATCTTCCTCATATCCCGGACCCTCCTTTCATCTCTCCCTTAAACAGTCATGGAAACCTTCACTGAGGGAATGTGGGAGTGGTCATGTGACCGGGAGGCTGGTCATGTGTGGTTTCAGTCATTACCCGCTCGGTTCACTTTTTCCGTTCGTGCCGCGCGTTCAGGCTGGGTCTGGATGACAGGGCAGGAAGGCTTTGGGCTGACTGACTGCCTCTGACCTGCTCAGTGTGCCACTGAGCTACCGTTATGTATGCCACTGAGCTACTGTTACACGTGCCACTGAGCTACTGTTACACATGCCACTGAGCTACTGTTATGTATGCCACTAAGCTACTGTTACACGTGCCACTGAGCTACTGTTACACATGCCACTGAGCTACTGTTATGTATGCCACTAAGCTACTGTTACAAACTGTTACACATGCCACTGAGCTACTGTTACACATGCCACTGAGCTACTGTTACACATGCCACTGAGCTACTGTTACACATGCCACTGAGCTACTGTTACACATGCCACTGAGCTACTGTTACATATGCCACTGAGCTACTGTTACACATGCCACTGAGCTACTGTTACACATGCCACTGAGCTACTGTTACACATGCCACTGAGCTACTGTTCCATATGCCACTGAGCTACTGTTACACATGCCACTGAGATACTGTTACATATGCCACTGAGCTACTGTTACATATGCCACTAAGCTACTGTTACATATGCCACTGAGCTACTGTTACATATGCCACTGAGCTACTGTTACATATGCCACTAAGCCACTGTTACAAACTGTTACACATGCCACTGAGCTACCGTTGTATTTTGCTAGTTTGCCTATTGCGTTTAATATAATGCGGCATTATTTATATTTTAGAAAACGCATAGTCTGACTGAACTTTACACAGCTCACAGGCAGTGTTTGGTGGCAGTGTGAGCTTGCATGGCGTGCATAAAGCCGAATTCTCAGTACATATACACACAAGACCCATTTCTCCTGAAGGGAAAATGTCCTCTGATGCCCCCTGGTGGACTGTGGGTTGGTTATTTTGATGTTTGTGTGTCTTGCGCATAATGTTTTTATTTGGTATGCGACGTGTGTAGGTTATTGCGGTGCGTGCGTGTGTGCGTGTGTGCGTGTGTGTGTGTGTGCGTGTGTGTGCGCGTGTGCGCGTGCATGCACCAGCCCCTCCCCTCATTACCAACCGTACCACTGTCAGGCTGACTCCCTGAGACCACTTACATGTTACAACGGAGTTACAATGCTGCAGGATCAGAATCAGGATCAGATTGCCAATGTTGTGCTTTTGAGTGCACATATGAGTCTTCAGACAATACGGAGAGGCGATTGGTTGACCTCTGCTTGTGTTTCAGTGGGTATATTCAACAGCAGCAAAACACAAGGTAAACATTCTTAAACCAAAATAAATATATCTGATTTGAACATGCAGTGCATAAAGTTGTATGTATGGCAGGTGTGCCAGTTATGGCCTTTACACTGTGGCCAGTTGCATACGCTAACTCATTGTGATATGTTATTCACCCTCTGACCTCACGGGCCTGGCATTCCCACCCCTACGACACGTCCACAGAACGAATGTCTCCCAAGAGTGTGGCAGAATGTAGCAAACAGTTTAAAGGAAATTCAGAATGTTACAGCATGCTGTGCTTTTTGAATTTGCCTAATTTCTCATAAGTAAATGGTTGAGTTCTGGCTATGTCACACTTTTCCTTTGCTGTTGCAGTTGTGTGTGTTCTTTCATGAATGGGGTTTCAGAAGCTGCTGTGAGGGGCGGTTAGAACAGTCATTTCCCCCACTGTGTGTGACTGTGACTCTGTAATGAAAAGAACCATAGAGCCTCTGTCCATCAGCCAGTACAGGAAACTTGTGCTCTCGGCCATCTGGCTCTGTGGCCAGGGCAGCCTGTGTGTGCCTGTGAGTGCGTGTGCGTATGTGTGCGTGTGCATGCGTGTGTGTGTGTGTTCCATGCTGTGTGCGGTGCCGTCATGCCAACGCTGGCTTTTTCTTAAAGCTCCAGCTCCCATAGGCCCAAAAAGACCCAATTTCATCATCTTTTACATGCCAGTTATCGACTAATATTGTGCTAGACAGTCTTTATGGAGGAATACTCCCCTATACCAGGGGTTCCCGCTCCAGTCCATTAAAGCATAAGTTGTTTGAAACCATTTGATGGCTTGATATACCTAAGGAGTACGCCTGTTGTTCGGCTGGGAAGTGGGATGGCGGTGAGGTGGGAGGGGTGCAGGAGGACCAGGGTTGGTAAAGGTACTGTCCCTAATAGCACAACAAGATGTGTGTATTTTAACAGAAGCATGAAGAAGCAAGTGCACCTACAGTGTGTGGTGCCTCCCTCTCTTTCACACCATATGACACTGTCTCTCTCTCTCTTTCTTTATCTCTCAGGGCTCGTGCAGAGATGTGTGATCATTCAGAAAGATGAGAATGGCTTTGGCCTGACCGTGAGCGGAGACAACCCTGTGTTTGTGCAGCTGGTCAAAGAAGGTAAGAGCTCTGCGCTGGTTACGCAGGTAAGAGTTCTGCGCTGGCTATGCTGGTAGTAGCTCTGTGCTGGTTACACAGGTAAGATCCCTGTACTGGTTGCACAGGTAAGATCCTTCCACTGGTTACACAACTAAGTAACTTGTTGTGCAAAGAAAAGCCTTGTGTTAATTACAGTAGCCTGTGTGTAATTAGTGTGCATATGAGTGCTGCTCTTAAAATACTTACATCAATCAGTTAATCACATAAGCAATCTTTAATGGTGTATAAAACCACATATACATATACTTTCGAGTATTGTACTTATGATGTGTTCTGTGAATTAAGCATGGCTGTTTAGCTGGGCAGGCTTTGAGAGTTTTCTCTGCAGGTCTTGTTAAGTGGCTCTTAAAATGTCTGAAATAGATGCACATAACACTGCATCCAGCATGTCACCGTGCCTGTTGGGTAATCAGTCGCTCTGCCTGTCGTTCATCATTATAGGACTCTGTGTTGTTCTCTTGCCTGCTGTGAACAGCTGTCTCAGCCCTGCGGCAGCCTGTAACTCGCTGTCCCCTCTGTCTCCTGCAGATGGCGCTGCGATGCGGGCGGGAGTGCAGACAGGTGACAGGATCATTAAGGTGGGTTAGTGAGAGCTCTCAAGCAGGAGCATCAGGCTCTACAGACAGCATCACACTGACCCCTGCAGGACCGGCCTGGTAGCACAATAAACATGTGTGACTCGCACCCCTGTAAAGATGTCTGTGCTTTACATTCATGTGATGGTCCCTTTCTTTTAACTAATGATGTTCCTTCAGTCAAGTGTCAGTTTTAAAAATATTTTTGATATGAGATCTTTTACAGTGAGTGAATGTGGCATTTTTGCTTTAATGTATTTATTTCTTTTTTTATTTTAGGTGAACGGGACCTTAGTAACACATTCAAACCATGTAGAAGTTGTGAAGTTGATCAAATGTAAGTACAGTATAAATAGTTTGTGGCTTTGCGTAATATTTTTGCTACGATTGGTCAATGGAATGTTATTTGATCTGTCAAACGGGGTGCCACAAAATCATAGCTGAAAGGGAACGGGAGCGTGGGTAAAATTGCTTTACACTCAGTTGTACGGTTTGAGGTAATGAACAGAACACAGAATAATGAAATCTACATACCAGTCATTTCTTGTCTGGTATTCAGATGCTCTCACCATGATAATGGTAAATTAAAGGAAGATACTCAGAAGTCTGTATTTAACAGTGGAGATATGGAGAGTGAGGGGAAATGAGGAAACCAGAGAACTGGCCTGTCTGCAGTTGAATTGATGGGCTAACGGGAATCATATCGGCTGCATGTTAAAATTGCAGTCTCTTCAGTGCTATGAGTACGAGAACAGTGATATGAGAACACAGAAGTGGAATAGTGGAATATTGCCATTGGAAGCATCGCTGGGTTATTAATCTGAAGGTAACAAGCAGATTTCAGCAGGAAGTGCCTGCCTGTTGAAAAATAGAACATGGCTCAGTTTCAGGCAAATCTAGTTATACTCCCTGTGTTATAACAAGCTTTGGGTAGCAGCATCTGAAAAAGTAAATGTAGTAAATGTAAGTTCAAGTTTCCTTCTCTGCATCCAATGAGGACATTTTTCACCCTAATTGACCTCTCCTCTCTGTTCCAGCCGGCTCCTATGTGGCCCTCACAGTTCTGGGACGGCCCCCGGGGCTCTCCCACATCCCCCTAGCCGAAGGGGATGGGGAGAGGGGATCCATTCTCACCTCCCCAAACTCTCCAGGACAGGCAGGAGAGGACTGTTTCCCCTCCCCCCGGCCCGCTTGGGTAGGCACTGCGCTGCTCCTCTCTCCCCTCTCATTCTTCCGCTTGTCCTTGAACAGCCCTCCCTTACAGCCCGTCTCTCTGCTTATTCCCTGTGTTTCTCCTGCAGGAGGAGAACAGTAATGTGCTCAGCCAGAAGGTGGACATCTTGCAGAAGATGCTGTCTAAGGCACAGAGAGATCTGCAGGTGAGCTTTACCTGTGTGTGACTGTAGCTCTGCAGGTGAGCTTTACCTGTGTGTGACTGTAGCTCTATCTGCAGGTGAGCTTTACCTGTGTGTGACTGTAGCTCTGCAGGTGAGCTTTACCTGTGTGTGACTGTAGCTCTGCAGGTGAGCTTTACCTGTGTGTAACTGTAGCTCTGCAGGTGAGCTTTACCTGTGTGTGACTGTAGCTCTGCAGGTGAGCTTTACCTGTGTGTGACTGTAGCTCTGCAGGTGAGCTTTACCTGTGTGTGACTGTAGCTCTGCAGGTGAGCTTTACCTGTGTGTAACTTTAGCTCTGCAGGTGAGCTTTACCTGTGTGTAACTTTAGCTCTGCAGGTGAGCTTTACCTGTGTGTAACTGTAGCTCTGCAGGTGAGCTTTACCTGTGTGTGACTGTAGCTCTGCAGGTGAGCTTTACCTGTTTGCGACTGTAACTCTGCAGGTGAGCTTTACCTGTGTGTGATTGTGCTCTGCAGGTAGTTACCTGTGTGACTACTCTCAGGTAGCTTTACTGTGTGGATGTAGCTCTGCAGGTGAGCTTTACCTGTGTGCGACTGTAACTCTGCAGGTGAGCTTTACGTGTATTTATTTGTGGTTTGTGGGTGCTGTTCCCTCTCTGTGTGGGATTAGGGTTTGAAATGTCCCATTCTCTCCTCTTCCAGGTGCTGAAGGAGGAGCACGGCAGGAACCCCAGTCCGAAGCTCCTGAAGGAGATCCACGAGGCAAATAAACACATTCCACAGCTCCAGCGCCAGCTCAGCAAGGCCATGGGAGGAGGACAGGTATCACATGCTACATGCGCTACATGCTACATATACAGCATGCGCTTTACATGCTACATATACAGCACACACAGCACATGCTATACCTACAGTACGTGCTTTACACACTACATGCCCTATGTACATGATACATTGCACAATTCATACTCATACTGTGCTATGTGGGGCAGGGACGGATGTGGGGTTTGTGCAGCTGACCAATGGGTATTATTCTAATAAATTATCTTCTATTATCAGAACATTTGTTCCCTCTGGGAAGTGGGGTACTACTTTTTGGATTGTTGGACCATTAATAGATGCCCTCATGCAAAATGGAAAGTGTCTTTAGGCGACAATAGCAAATAAAACTTTGTAAATTATATTGGTAAATGTTTGTCATTTATGCTGTGCTAGTCTGAGAGTTTGGGCTGTGCTGGTCAGTGAGTTTGGGCTGTGCTGGTCAGTGAATGTGGGCTGTGCTGGTCAGTGAGTTTTGGCTGCGCTGGTCAGTGAGTTTGGGCTGTGCTGGTCAGTGTGTTTGGGCTGTGCTGGTCAGTGAGTTTGGGCTGTACTGGTCAGTGGGTTTTGGCTGCGCTGGTCAGTGAGTTTGGGCTGTGCTGGTCAGTATGTTTGGGCTGTGCTGGTCAGTGGGTTTTGGCTGTGCTGGTCAGTGTGTTTGGGCTGTACTGGTCAGTGGTTTGGCTGTGCTGGTTTGGTTGAGCTGTCTGGTCAGTGATGTTTGGGCTGTACTGGTCAGTGGTTTGGGCTGCTGGTCAGTGGTTTGGCTCAGTGGTCAGTGAGTTTGGGCTGTGCTGGTCAGTATGTTTGGGCTGTGCTGGTCAGTGAGTGTGGGCTGTGCTGGTCAGTATGTTTGGGCTGTACTGGTCAGTGAGTTTGGGCTGTGCTGGTTTGTGTGTTTGAGCTGTTCTGGTCAGTGAGTTTGGGCTGTGCTGGTCAGTGAGTTTGCGGTGCACAAATTAGTGAGTTCTGGGTGTGGTGGTTTGGCTGGTGAGTTAGTTTGGGGTGTGCTAGTTATGGTGGTAAGTTGGTTTGAGGTGTGGTGGTTATAGTGGTGAGTTGGTGTGGGGTGCTACACTGTTGAGTGACTTTTGGGGGTGCTGCTCTGACGCTGTTGGGGTTTCAGGATGGGGCGCCCCTCGGTGAGGTGGAGGAGGGCAGCGTGGGCCAGACGGACCAGCAGCTCCCTCTGCGGGCTTTCGGCAGCACTGACGGGCCCTGGACCGGCAGCACAGCGCCCCCTGTCAGTACTGCCACGCAACACCCTGTCTGTCTGGGTTTGCCTTTGCAGGCCTGCTGTCTGAGCTCTGTTGCGAGAGGATCGCTTTCTGTCGTCAGTCGGTGATTTGCGGTTTTGTGTTTGTGCCAGTTCTGTTGTGCCCTTGTGTTTGCATGAGTGCAGTTGAGTGATATCTTCTGGTAGTAAATTTGTCTGTCAGGACTAATGCACTCGTGTGTTTGTCAGTCCTGTGGCGTTATATTTTTGTCTGCACTGTTTTGTTTTGCACATGGTTGTCTGGTGTTGTTTTGTGCACACAGTTTTGTGGTATTATTTTGCATGCGTGTCGGTGCCATCGTGCGGCCTTGCGTGTTTGCACAGAGTTGTGATGCGCGGTGTTTGGGACAGACGCGGTGCGGTGCTGCATGTTTCAGGAGGCGGCCATGTCGGGCCAGAAGGGCTGTGTAACGCGTGCGCTTGCTTTCTGGCTGCAGGTCACGCACGGTCTCTCGGACAGCGCGTACCAAAGAGACTCCGGCCAGAGCCCGAAGACCACGCCCAGGGACGGCCTGAACTGCCCCTCCTCCGACGCGGAGGACACGCCCGACCAGGTGAGAGAGGGCCCGGGAACGAGCGCTAACGCGACCCCTCTCACCGCCGCGCTTCACTGACCCTTTCCCTCCTGCGGCAGGACGGCTCGGCCACGCCCCATTTGGGAAGCCCCGCCCCCCGACTCTTCCCAGACATCATCGTTCCTGAGGAGGAGTACTTCGACGCGGAGCAGGAGCAGGAGCAGGTGCGGTCTCCTTCAGCCCGTTAGCCTCGTGCTGGTGTGACCGCTTCTTCCGCCCCTCTGACCAGCGTTGTGTCTCCACGCCTCTCAGGTCAACGGCCAGTGCAGCTGCTTTCAGAACATCGAGCTCCTGAAGGCCCGCCCCGCCCACCTGGCTGCCTTTCTGCATCATGTGGTCTCGCAGTTTGACCCCGCCCCTCTGGTAAGAGCTCCGCCTCCCCAGTGTAATTTCTTTCTAAGAGCAAAAAATCTTCTGTGTGCCCTTGTGGGAAGGCTCTGTTTTACTGCTACACCTGGAGGTCTGGATCCCTTCAGTGGGTAAAAAAGGAGGCTGTAGTGTCACGTTTAATAATGCGACTGCGCTGTGTCCTCAGCTGTGCTACCTGTATGCTGAGCTGTACAAACAGACCAGCTCTAAAGATACACGCCGCATATTCATGGAGCTGAACACCTTCTTTATGGACCGAGCAGCAGTGAGTACTAATCAACCGCACATCCTACAAGATACCACAACACAACCTCAACCAACCACGTGACACCACTGCAGTGACCTCCTGTCCTGCTTGGGGACCCATAGTTAAGGCTGGGTGTTTGTCAGGAAAAATATTGGCGAAAGTCGCAAAGCAATCACGGAAAATTTGTTGAAAATAACAGAAAACTGAAAAAAGCAGCAGAAATCACGGGGTGTTTTAAAAAAAACATACGTTTATTTCATTAATTAATATATCACATGTGCAGCAGTGTGGAACCGTTGCCATGATATTTGAAATAACATTCAAGTTTGAAAGATAATCAGTGGTTAGTCACCACTAGGAACAAATCCAAGTAAAATTCATTGATTGGCTGGTTCTTTTAATCACTTCAGTTCATCATGGAAAGGGCACGCTTTCTTGCCTTTAATTTAACTGAACGTTAGAAACATAGTTACATTATTCAAGTCACGTTGTTAAAATTATGAAAATGGGTTACCATGTGTCCTTTAATTATTTCTTTGAATTGAATTTTGGTACAGCATGTTGTACACTGTGAGCTTTGAGTCTTAGATGGAGTGCCTGTTGTGACTGAACTAGGGGAAGGACCCTGTGGCATCGGCACTGTTGACTGGTTTAGATGCCCTTAGATGTCTAATTGCAAGAACTGACAAGGATAAGAATCTTGATCCCTGCGCGTTCCAGAATATGTATATACTGTTTCTCACTGCACTTCGTTTCTCACAGCATTTGCCAATATGGTTAAAAGACTTAGGCTTGTACAAATCACAATGTGGGCTACATTTAGGTTGACAGTTACCATCCAAAACTGCCGAAAAATCATATAAACGGCAATCACAAAAACAGGGAATGTCATCGTGTTGAAATAATACATTTTTGGTGCAATTCTTAAAATGAATGTGAGTGAATTGTTAGCCTAATAATAAACAGGAGGAACAGTGATGCCAGCGGTCAACAAGAGCATCTGATGTTGCTAGTATTCACGGTATGCAAATAGAATGGGGTAGGCTCCACAAAATTACTTGCAGTATAAAAGGGTGAAATATTCCTTTACGGTTGACAGTTTCCATCAAAAACCGGCGCAGAAATAAAGAACTGGGAGTCACAAAACTGCCAAAACAATGGCAGAAATTTCAGAAACCGTGACAACTGCAACTTCCATGACGAACACCCAACCTTACCCATAGTTAATATGTAACATAATTACATAATGAATACTATTCATTTCTCATTCTTCTTAATGTTCACAGATGCAGTTCACAGTGCAGCTATACATTACTAACAAAAATAGTTTAAAGCAATTCTGGGCTTTGCTTTTGATTTTGCTTGTAATGTAGTGCCATATTATCAACCTTCAGTTTAGCCTGGATGGTCTGCCTCAACAGTGATGAGCAGGGGAGACTAGGCAGGTAGTCCTCAACAGTGATGAGCAGGGGAGACTAGGCAGGTAGTCCTCAACAGTGATGAGCAGGGGAGACTAGGCAGGTAGTCCTCAACAGTGATGAGCAGGGGAGACTAGGCAGGTAGTCCTCAACAGTGATGAGCAGGGGAGACTAGGCAGGTAGTCCTCAACAGTGATGAGCAGGGGAGACTAGGAGGAGAGGGAGAGCCAGGCATTGTGCAGCCTGTCGTCTGTTTGGGAATTTGGCCAGAAGACGCGGTTAACATCCCTGCTCTTCCAGGGGATCGTTAATGACATCCTGAGAACGCGCTCTACCGAGAGCTCGCTTCCAAAGAGCTTCCAAAAAACGGGGCAGAGCTCCGCTGGATGTGCTGTGTTTCTAACATGGCCTGCTGTTTGTGCTTCTAACATGGCCTGCTGTTTGTGTGTGCAGAACCTGAAGGTGCCAGTGCCCGAGACCATCTCCTCCGACCTCGGTAAGCACACAACCAGGATGTGCACCTATAAACCCTGTGCGCTGATCCCTTTATGCTGTGTCTAAAGGCTGCTTTAACCTGGGGCACAGGCCATGCAGTAGTACACCCCTGAGTGTGTAATGTTCTGCTGTGTGTGTGTGTGTGTGTGTGCAGAGCGGAGGAGGCCGGACCTCATCCCAGAGGACTTGCACAGGCAGTATGTGCAGCTGCTGCAGGACGTCCTGCTCACGGACATCCAGAAGAACCTGGAGGACTTCAGGTGAGACGGCTGCCCGCTCCCGAGAAAGATGAGATGTGCAGTGTGTGTGTGTGTGTGCACGCGTGTGTGTGCGTGCGTGTGTGATTTATCTGTGTGTGTAATGTGTGTATATATGACGTGTGTTCACACAGGCAGAAGCGCAGTATGGGGCTGACTCTGGCGGACGGTGAGCTGAACAGGCTGGATGCAGAGCAGGTCAGAGACCGGGCAGCGCTGGAGAGAGAGCGCTCCTGTGCGGAACAGATCGTCTCCAAGATTGAGGATGTGCTGTAAGTAACCTTGCTCTCTCTCTGTCTCTCTGTCTGTTTGTCTGTCTGTCTCTTTCTCACTGAATATGGGTGAACTGAAAATATCTTGTGTTGTGTTTTAGGTTGACTTCATCTCCGTCAGAAGAGGATAAGTGGTAACTGTGCAGTGTCCTGCGTATTGCTGTATAAATGTGTGTGTGATGGGGGTGCGGTGTCTTGTGTGAATCTGTGTGTGATGGGGGTGCGGTGTCCTGTATGAATCTGTGTGTGATGGGGGTGCGGTGTCCTGTATGAATCTGTGTGTGATGGGGGTGCGGTGTCCTGTATGAATCTGTGTGTGATGGGGGTGCGGTGTCCTGTATGAATCTGTGCGTTACGCCGGTGATGATGACGATGGTTAACTCGTCCGTCGCAGCGCCACCATGCAGTTTGTCATCCTGACCTACATGAAGCACCTGGGGGTGAAGGTGAAGGAGCCTCGCAGCCTGGAGCCCAAACGCGTCCGGATCAACTTCCTCCCCAAAATCAAGGTGCTGCCCCACCCCACGGTCAGGAGCACACGCACATATGCACACACACACACACACACACGCAGACCTCTCACACTCGTCTCTCCTCTCCTGAAGGGCATGCAGAAGGGCGTGAAAACGGAGAAGGAAGGGGAGGAGAAAGTGAAGAGGACTCGGTTTTCCAACATCCTCGGAGGCCCCCCCCGGCGGCTCAACCGCATGGACTCCGCGTCCAGTAAGTGCCGCCGGCGCGGTCCTGCCTCCTTCAGTGCCTCCTCAGCCCCAGCCCTGGGGCCCCTGTGCCCACCGCGCGGCTGTAAACGCTGAGCTGATGCTAACGTTAGCGCAGGAAACCGCCATCTGCAGATCAGATCCGTATCGCCACATCACAGCGCCGCTCCGCCCGCCGGATTCCTGTGCGCAGCGCCACCCTTTCCTGCACGGATTCCTCAGCGCTCGCTGGGGGACAGCCTGCACAGGCTGGCTCTTTGTGCGTCTGATCGTCTGTGCAGTCAGCAGGACGGCGGAGAGAATCGAGACCGCCCGTGTGCTTGTGACCAGTGCGTGCGTCAGTCGGTCTTGTCAGCGGGACGGCCGTGTGACCCCCTCTCTGTGCGATCGTCTCCGCAGCCGCCGTGGAGATGAGCAAGCAGCGCCCTCAGAAGCAGCTGTCCCAGCCGGCCCTGTCCACCCCCGAGCACCCCGACGGGGCTCGCGCCCGCGGGAGCCAATCCAGCGAGGGCTCGGACCTGAGCTTCCCCCCCGCCCTGGTCACCTCCCCCACCCACAGCGCCGCTGCCGTCCTGAGCTCTGAGGGAGGGGGCAGAGACCCCGACACCGGTGAGTACCCCCGCCCCCCCGCACTGGGGTGTGCGCTCCTGCGCAGTCACACATGTAGACACGCACACACACACATAAACACACGCACACGAGCACACACACTTGGTTGTGCTTGCATTTGTGCTGTGATGTAAAATGGGACAGTAGTGGACAAATATGTTAATGAAATAATCCCAGACTTTCCATATAATACACTTTTTTATGGTTGCAAGCCCCTGAAGTGGCTGGAACCTATTGTTATTTATATTATTATTCAGAAAATGTACATCTTTCAAAACGTTGTTGCTTTTTATGAGGTTTGGCACGTAAGTTGAGGACCCAACGCTATACCCTCACAGCAATTTTGATGCAAATAAATCCTTAAGGGGGCACTAAACTAAATACACTTTTTTGTCAGAAAATTAATTCATGCCTTCATTCATGTTTATTATAATACGCTTGTGCCCTTAATTGTCGCTTGCTATGTTTTTGAACTATGTTTTTTAATCCAGTAACAATTTTGTGTGGTGTTTTTGCCTTTGCCAGTTGAAACAATTGAAAGCAATGTCTTGTATTATAATGGATTTGACATAAAGAGAGAGAGACATGTTTTCCCCACTTCTCCCCAAGGCTTCACACCCTCCTCTGCCTTCCCCAAACTGAGTGAGGGGCTGACTGGCGGGGACGCCCTGGACAGTGCAACACACGCCCCTAACACACTCTTCGACTTCAGCCTCTCCAGCCCGGACCAGCTACCGGAGGACGAGCGAGAGAGCGACAGGTGAGCAACAACTTCATGAATGCCCACCACACACGCATGCTGTGTGGGCTGTGCTGAGCTGTGCTGAGCTGTGCTGAGCTGAGCTGAGCTGTGCTGAGCTGAGCTGGGCTGGGCTGGGCTGTTCTGTTCCCCCTGAATACTTTCCCATTCAGTAAATGTATGGAGATGTAAAACACCAGATTCAGTGTGTGCTTTCTCCTGTTGGCCTCAGGCCAGCATGGCGGTTAGAAACAGGCTCAGTAAAGTGAGCTCTCCCTTGTGTCTTCCTCAGGGCCGTGGAGGGTGGGACGCCCAGGCCCATCAGAAGGTGAGTGGCGTGTGTTTACCTGCCCCTGGGCTCTTGGATGGGCATGTGGTCCTCCTCTCACTGGAGGCACAGCAATGGGATGGGCCTTCAGTCACACCTGGGCATGTCAAATTATATCTCTCTCTGCCTCGCCCTCTCTCCTCCTCTCCCTCTGTTTTCCTCTCGCTTCCTCTCCCTTTCTCTCCCTCTCCCCTTCTCTTACTCCCTCTTTCCCTCTCCCTTTCTCTTACTCCCCTCTTTCCCTCTCCTTTTCTCTCTCTCTCTCTCTCTCTCTCTCTCTCTCTCTCTCTCTCTCTCTCTCTCTCTCTCTCTCTCTCTCTCTCTCTCTCTCTCTCTCTCTCTCTCTCTCTCTCTCTCTCTCTCTCTCTCTCTCTCTCTCTCTCTCTCTCTCAGGACGGATACCCTGTGTGCAGCGGAGGTACAGAGCGAGGACGATCAGGAGCGGGACGCTGAGCAGGACCCCCCAAACTGGCAGCAGCTGGTGGGGAGGGAGGTCCTGGCCAGCCTGACACCCCACGAGATCAAGAGACAGGAAGTCATCAATGGTGAAGCCCCGCCCCTCCTCTAACACACAACTGTGTGATGACATCATCACTCACCAAAAGCAGGCCGCATATACTTGTACATATATCTTATGTACAAGTATCTTTGCGCAGAAGGAAATGCTGTGATGGCTGTGGGTGATCAGATTTGTAACAACGGCTGTATGCAGCTGGGTGGTTTATGAGTGCTGTAAGCAATCAGGTGTGTTGTGATTGCAGTGGACCTTATTATACCCATCAGAAAGGAATGTTGTGATCATTTGTTCTGTTTTGATCCGCACTGGAGCGAGAGAATATGTCATAATTCACTGTAATGTGGCCTCTGGACGGCTGTGCAGCACCACCTAGTGGATGTTGATGTATGAGCATGCTTCTGACGTCTGAACGTTCCTCTACCCCGTAATCGAAGCATGCACGGCTTGTTCTGTATGCACTGTGATATAACACGGATATATGTAACTGGCATAATGCAGTGTTTATGTGTAACGGTGGGGCAATGCAAGAGCACTGATGCATTAGGGGTCGGTCTGGCACCTACTGATAAGCCCAGGGGAGCGCTAGGAAGTGTGACTGAATTATGCGTTTATAGTGATGGCTTTTATCCAGCCAGAAAAGGACAGTATTTTACCCATAGCTGTACTGTGTGTGTGTGTGTGTGTGCATGTATTTATGCAAGATATTTATTGTGCTGAAAGTGCCTGTGTGTGTCTGTACTGATGGAGATCGTCTGTGCCTACAGAGCTGTTTTACACAGAGCGTGCTCACTTACGCATCCTTAAAGTGCTGGACAGCGTCTTCTATCAGAAACTGACCAGAGACACGATACTGCCCCCTGTGGACATCAAGCGCATCTTCACCAACCTCGAGGAGATTATCCAACTTCACGGTACAGCCTTCTAAGCCGTGCACCACACTTACCACATACCCACCTACTCATTATACGGGAATTCACACTGGCCCTCTCATTATGCATAACACATACTGACCTCCTCATTGCATATTGACCCAGTACACTGGTACATACACTGACGTACTCACCACACTGACTCAGTCTTACATACTGACTTACTATACATTAGCACATGCTGACTCATTATACACTGACATGCACTGCACTCATCATCACATGTTAACCTACTCACCAGCATACTCCACAGACTGACACATACGACCTAATCACTATACACTTCACATTACGTATGGACACACACTGACCTGCTCGGCCTCTTTCCTTTCCTTCCTTCCGCAGGCTCGATCGCAGAGCAGATGACCACCATACGGAAGAAGAGCGAGACCGTGATTGGCCACATAGGAGAGGACCTGCTGTCCTGGGTAGGAGTGACTGCTGCTCGGCTTGTGGAAGTGCAGAGTGCACCGGCACAGCTGTCCAGGCTGATGTTCTGCTTGTCTGTACTGTGGAAATTCCCAATTTTGTTTGCACCATGCACTGTGCGCTTTTTTCCATGAGTGTTATGAACATTGTGATTCAATGTGGAACTGAACCAAATTTAGCTGATTTGACATGGGACCTCACAAACTCAACTCTCACATGAGAAGCAAAATGCTTTGACCTAATAATTAGCCGCATTGATGAGCGAGCTAGCTAGCCAACCTATTGGTGATTCAGGTTAACTGTGGTACACTGTACTAGTTACTGGCTGAGACTCACATTGTCTGCACAGAAAAAAGCATGTCTTCACGTGGGGCTGAAACTAGATCCGTGTGTATTAGACATGGTTGTAATCACACGCGGTTCATGATCGCTGTGAGTCAGCTTCAGTTGTAAGCAGTGAAAATATTCCTGAGGAGCTGTGGTGAAGTCATTCAGATCTTGCGGTCGGTGCTGGTCTGCTGAGTGCCTGTGATGTAATGGCGGCTGTGAGTTTAGCGCGGAGTGCGGGGCTACAGAGCAGCGTGTGGCGCTCTGGGGTGTCCTGGGTGCTGCGTCGCTACGGTAACTGACCCCCATGCTCCCCGCCCGCTGTCTTCCAGTTCGGCGGCAGCGAGGAGGAGAAGATCAAGCGGGCCGTCGGCACCTTCTGCAGCAACCAGCCCTTCGCCCTGGAGCTGATCAAGAGCCGGCAGAAGAAGGACGCCCGCTTCTCCTCCTTCATGCAGGTGAGAGAGAGAGAGAGGTTCAGCTGGTCTCCATGGAGCAGTTCTAACTGGCACCACGGTGAAGTCGCTCAGACTGGGACCATTATTAAGGCTTTGGCTTGATAAATATGCATGTGAGACTCACACTGTGGCTTAGTCATATGGGGAGCAGATGATTGGTCATCTCTATTCAGTTTGAATCAATTTTGTGGTTACCTGAGGGATGGACTTGCTGTTGCGTGTTTATATCACTGTATTTTTTATTTATTTATTAGTTGACACTTTGCATGCACGTGTGAGTAGAGACAGATAGTGACCATGTATTTGTGTGTGTATTATGTAGGAGCCAGAGTGTAACTGTGTGTGTGTGTGTGTGTGTGTAGGAGGCGGAGAGTAATCCTGTGTGTCGCAGACTGCAGCTTAAGGACATGATCCCAGTGGAGATGCAGAGACTCACTAAGTACCCGCTTCTGCTGGAGAATATCGCCAAGTACACAGGTACCCAGCCCGCCCCGCCCACTCCACCCAGCATGCATTAGCCCCTCTGCCTTGTGAAATAAGTGGTCCCAGATAGTTAATGATTGCTTTGGTTCCAGTGTTTGGCTAATATCTAAAGTGATAAAGAATTAAATACCAATTCATCTGTTCAAATTTGGAATTAACCCCAACCATGAGCCGTAGCATATCCACAAGAGGAGTGCTAAGTGGATGCGTCTCATAAAGATGTGGCTAAGAGCCCGGGCCTCTGCAGCTGTGTGCTGAGCGCTGCAGTAATGGCTCTGTGCATTGTGGGAAAGGGCCACCCACAGCGGCGTGCCGCCGTCGCCGGGATGCTGTAATTGTTCAGCCGGCTGTAGAGCCTGGGCTCAGGAGACCCCCCCGCCTCAGACCTGTTGGGCTCCGGCTGCAGAGCCCTGCGAGTGTGACCCGGGGCCTGTGGAGGTGTTTCCTCACGGCGTCTCGGAGCCACCGCGCTCCCTGCTTAATAAGGTCGTTATCTCCGCTCTCCTGAGCGCGGGAGTCATTTAGCACGTCCGCTTAACCCTGCCTCTGTTTGCAGTTACATTAACAGTCTGAATGCGCCGCGTCATCGCTGTTTTCAGGTACAAGTGTGTAATGGATGGCCTACTTATTGGAATTGGTTTTAGTATTAAACTCTGTCCTGTGTGTGTGTGTGTGTCTGTGTGCGCGTACTCAAACTTGTGTGTCTGTGTGCATATGTTTGTGCTCCTGTGTCTGTGCATGCATGCGTATGTATGTGATTGACAGATGATGCGGAGGAGAAGGAGAAGGTGAAGAGGGCAGGTGAATGCTGTAGGAAGATCCTAAACTATGTGAACCAGGCTGTGAAGGAGGCAGAGAATAAGCAGGTGAGCCGGAGCTGTGTGCTCTCTCTCCCTCCTCACTCTGAGACGAGCTGCTCTGAAGGCATGACGAGTGGCAGGCTCCTCCCACACTGAGGAGTTCTGACACTGAGGCTCCTCCCACATGCCAGCCCCTCCCACACTGAGGAGTTCTCACACTGGGGAGATCCTCACACTGAGGCTCCTCCCACACTGAGGAGTTCTCACACTGGGGAGATCCTCACACTGAGGCTCCTCCCACACTGAGGCTCCTCCTATACTGAGGCTCCTCCCACACTGAGGAGTTCTGACACTGAGGCTCCTCCCACATGCCAGCCCCTCCCACACTGAGGAGTTCTCACACTGGGGAGATCCTCACACTGAGGCTCCTCCCACACTGAGGCGCTCTCACATGCCTGTCTTGCCTGTGTTTGCGTTGCAGAGGCTGGAGGATTACCAGAGACGGCTGGACCTGTCCTCCCTGAAGCAGAGTGAACACCCCATGATCGCTGAGTTTAAGGTGTGCTACTGAGCCAGATGTGACTACACCTGTGCAGGGTCTCAGACCAACTTTTTGTTGAACCAGCCAGTGTCTGATGAATGAAATATTTACCAGACCCTAGGACATTTTACTATACTCTATTTTTTTGGTGCAAATATGAAAATTAAAATTGCTGAACCACACAACCACGCTTTGTGAAACGTTTTCTAAATCTTTAAGACTAAATATTTTACAATGAATAAACAATAGTAATTAGCTCATCACCCTGCTCTCCTGTTTTCTGCAGAACCTGGATCTGACTAAGAGGAAGATGGTGCACGAGGGCCCCCTGTCCTGGAAGATCAACAAAGACAAGACCATTGGTGTGTCCCACAGTCTCGCTTAAACATGCTCACGCTTGCTCTCTCTCTCTCTCTCTCTCCCTTCCCCCCTCTTTCCCCCTCTCTCTCTCTGTTTCTCTGTTTGTATGTAGAGCGTTTGTGTATGTCAGTCTTGAACACGTTGTCCGCCCTCTCTTCCCCACAGAGTTGTACACCCTCCTGCTGGAGGACATCCTGGTCCTGCTGCAGAAGCAGGACGAGCGTCTCGTCCTCAGGTGCCACAGCAAGAACCTGGCGGGCACGGCCGACACCCGGCACATCTTCAGCCCCATCATCAAGCTCAACACTGTGCTGGTGCGCTCCGTCGCCACAGGTAATGACCACAGGTGTGCTAAGTTGCTACAGGTAATGACCACAGGTGTGCTAAGTTGCTACAGGTAATTACCATTGGTGTGCTAAGCTGCTGCAGGTAATTACCACATTTGTGGTAAGTTGCTACAGGTCATTCTCACAGGTGCACTCCATCACTACAAGTGAAGCACACAGGTGTGTCATGCAGGTGGGTTGTGTAACTACAGGGGTGGCCAGTTCAGAACCACGCAGGTTGTGTATCAGCCCTTTTTCGGTCCTGTTCACAGAACCCCAATCTCTCTCCTCTCCTCCTCAGATAACAAGTCGTTCTTTGTGCTCTCCATGTCGGACAACGGAGCGCAGATCTACGAGCTGATGGCGCAGACCGTGTCCGAGCAGAGAACGTGAGTCCCTCACTGGGTCCTGGTCTAGAGAAACCTGAGCCGCACGAGGGAATGTGCAGCTCTATAAATGGAAAGTGTATAAAAAGCAGTCTGTGTGGGCTGCTGGGTGACTCATTCAGGGGGGCACTGTTCCAGTGCGGATGGGCCCCAAGGCCTGGTACTGAGTGTGGACTCTGCCTGTGCCGATTTTGACTGGCAACACTAAAACGGAAAAACATCACCCTGGAAGGGAGGGAGGAATTAAGTTTGTCAATGTGGCATTGCTCGCCAGTGACCCCTGCTGGTCGAACAGCTTGCTGGAGCTGTGCATGTCTTGTCTGCAATGTCTTCCTCCGACTCATCTGTGAATTGAGGTGTCCGCTTGGCCAGTAATGCCATGGAAATGTGCCTGTGTCTCATCCTCGCACCACCAGGTGGCAGTGTCAGATCACGCAAAGAGCAGACTCCATCAAGTCCAAAGAACACAACGACATACTTTTACCTCAGCCAGAGTGAGTTGATTCCCCTTGTGAGTGGTGCTGTGTGTTGCGTAGCTGTTTCTGTTGGGTTTTGTTTGGTGGAATCACACTCTCTCCCCCCGGCTCTGTTTCAGTGGGGAGAGAGAGGCCTTAGACATGATGAACAGCGCCGTGCCCAGGCTCAGCAAAGACCCCGACCGCAACTCGACCGCAAGTGTTCAGTCCCCAGGTGACACGTGGCTGCATCCTCAAATCCCTGTCACAGGGCATACAACAACATTTTATCTTCCTTTTCCACACTTTTTTATTGCTTATAGTGCAATGCAGCGAAATGTAATTCCAGATATGCTGTGATGTATATGGAGTAAAATGATAATGGGGTGACTGGTTGATTTTCATGGCTGTGCAGAGAGAGACGGCAGCGCATCATCTCCCAGGCTGAAGCAGGCCCCTCCCCCTGGGCCCAACCCCTTTGAGGAAGAGCCAGAGGAGGAGGAGCCGGCGTTCCTGGACTCGGACCTGACGGACAGGCTGCCCTTCCTCAAACGGGGGTCACGTCAGGGCCTTGCCATCGGTGACGATGAATCCAACCTCTTCAGCATCCCGCCCTCCAGGGCTGAAGAAGCTTTAAAAACCTGTAAGTGTTGGAGACATCGCTGCATGACCATGACCACTAAACCGATGACTACGTAACAGCTAAGCTACACTGACTGCAGTATCCCTCAAGCTTGGCCACTTAACCAACTGCCACATAACTGATTCAGCCTCATGATTACTGGACTGTACTGACTGCTGATCGTGACATGGCACTGAGAACTGCATTACAGCCACATCACCATGACCATAGAATGGACTGAAACGCAGCTACCACAACAGCTAAACTACACAGACTGCAACTTCGCAATGATAATATATTAACTACTAAATTACTGCTGCATCATAATGACCATTCTACCTGATGTATTTTAAGTCTTGCTCTATGAGTCCTGTTGTGTGCGTCTGCACTCTGACCATGTCTCTCGGTTGAGCTCTGTGACTGTCTCTACGGTCACGCTCTGTGACCGCATCTTTATGACCGTGTCTCTGTGACCGTGTCTCTGTCCCAGTGGCGGCGCTGAAACAGGTGCTCTTAGCGCAGGAGGACTGGTGGAGGGGGGAGAGGCCCGCGGGGGCTCGTCTCCAGAGGACCACGTCTCTGCGGACCAGCGCCGTCCCCGTGTCCCACGCCGCCGCCGCCGCCGCGCTCAGCTCCCCAGAGAACGGCCGAGACGAGCGGCTCCAGGACCGCTCCGCTGGGGACACCGGCTACTTCGAGGCCTCCGATGACTACAGTAAGTAGCGGTTATATTACCTCATATTCTCTCACCGGAGTGGCTGACCTGAGGTCAGTGTGCTCCTGCTGCACCCGTCTCTGCAGATAGCGCTGTCGCTCTCTGTGCTGGCCTGAGGCCAGTCTGATTCAGGCCTGCCTTTCTCAGCAGGTTACGTGGTGCTGGAGGGCTTGGGGGAGAGCAGCACAGAGGAGGAGGTCAGCGGGAAGGAGCAGGGCGCAGCAGGGGATTCTGGGATCGACATGAAGAAGCTGCTGTCCTCGGCAGCGCAGCCAGGGGGCGCCCCCAGCTTCACCCGGCAGGTCCTGACGCACCTTCGCCTTCTGCAGGTTAACCTGCAGCACCTAAAGGTGAGGTCACGTGATCACCGTGTGCTCACAGGGTCCGTAACGCCCTCCTAAATGCACGGTAGCGTGTTGCGCTGCTCCACCAGGGTGCCCGTGCGGAACCAGGCGTTTAACAGAAAAGCAGGGGCTGATGGGTGATGTGCTGGGTGAGATGGGCGGCTCACCACTTGGCTTTTTGTCTTTCAGGAAGTGGAGACCAAGTATAATGAACTTTACCAAAGGCAGGCCAGGCAGACTGCTGAAACGGAGGATAACAGAGGTACAGTGCTTTGCTGTGGGTCCCGCGGGAGAGTAGCCTAGCGAGGGGCGTACTGCGCCGTAGTGACTCTGCTGTTTCATCTCATCTCTCCCCCCCAGGCAAGAGTTAGCAGGACGGAGCTGCCAGCCACTACGTCTGACCAAGAGGGAAGGTGGGGGATGGGGCCCTGGCCCCTCCCCTACTGCAACTCGGCGGCTGATTGGCGGAGCCGACTCGGTGCCCCTCCTCCCCGTCGGCTCGAGCCAATCGGGGAAGATCGGCTGCCCCAAACCCGGCCCCTCGGCTTCCTCTGCCCTTCCTCGCTGCCTGAGCGAGAAGCAGACTGTACCAAAATGTATAAAACTGTGTGTTTAGGATATATATGAAGCACAAAGCCAGAAGAAAAAGATATTTTAATGTATTTAGCTATGTTTTTTTTTTTACCCCAAGATGTATTTATTAGATTTTTTCCTGTGGTTCTTGTAAGTATTCCCCCACGTCACTTGCATGCTTCTACCTGTGGATCCCTCAGGCCACCTTCTACTGGGTGGATCACCCACAGCGCCCTCTGCAGCTTGGAGGAGTGTATGCAGAAACGTGGAGCACAGCTGCACTAGAGTGGTTACCCCTACATGCACACACACATTCTGAGTAACACATGAAGAAAGGACATCTTAAGCAGAACCTTTTGTCACTGAATTGCAATGAAGAAAACCAAGATCCATTGCCAAGCTGTTCAGGCTTTTATATTCAAGGTAAATTGGAAATTTAGTACCATAACCATCCTTCAGGTCTTGTGGTCTTGTAAATTGTGTATGCTAGGTCATATTTTTGGCCCTGAGCAGGCTTCTGTGGGCTTTGGCTTCTGAACACTTACTGCAGTTTAAAAGCACCGGACCTCCACTGCCTGTGTACAAGATGAGTCTGTTGCTCTCAATGTAATGGATACAGAAATATTCTTATCCTTTCCTTCACCGATCTTGGCCTCTGTTTGCTTTAACATATCAGACTGAAGTGGCAGACCAAGTCCCAGTAAAATGCATTAAAGTGTACTAGTCCAAAGAAATGAATGCATTACTGACAACCCATGTGTCTGTGCATTGTGGCTTCTGAACACCATTAGCAGGTTAACCTTGTTCTAGAGTTTCAGCGGTTCCACACATTCTGAATGGAAGCCCGTGGCTGGTGCCTGTTTGCGCTGGAGTCTCGTTGCACGGCGTTTTCATCATGTTTTGCTGGTGCCACGGGGCCATTTCTCCCGCTCCAGTGGGCTTTCATTATTCTATTAGCCCGACATTAGTGGTACTTCTGTGGGCGTGAAGTTTCGGATTGTGGCCCCGCGTTGGTGCTGTAACCAAGACTGAGCTGCCTGTTTACACCATTCATTTAAAATTAACCAGTATTTATGTAGACTCTCTTTATGAGTGCGTTTTGATTGGGGTGTGCTATTCCTGGTTACTGTGCAGTCCTCTAAGGATCTGTTCACACTCACTGCTGCAGGGTTGGGGGGTGGGACTCCATTAGGAAACGGAGTTCCAGTTTTGGAACAGGGAAAAGAAGCAAGGTAGATGTCAATTGAAATCTCCAGACTTGAAATCAAGCCCATTGGAAGACATTTTGTCGACACTGAATACTAAAAATGTTAAGTTAAAGACAGGATAAAATGCCGATGCTTTTGGGGGGGAAGGAATCTTAGGGGATTTATGCTTGCACAAATTGTACAATTATGGCCAACATTGCATCTCTTAAACGATAAAATACTTTTTTGGTTATTTTGTATTGTTTTTCTTTCATAACTATCAAACGATCATGATTTTAACAGAAATCACTGAGGAAAATGAATAAAAGTTGATGAAATATGTATATAATTCTGTTAATG
Source organism: Anguilla rostrata (assembly GCF_018555375.3). Classification (NCBI taxonomy): domain Eukaryota; kingdom Metazoa; phylum Chordata; class Actinopteri; order Anguilliformes; family Anguillidae; genus Anguilla; species Anguilla rostrata. Next base: position 14,829,665 of record NC_057944.1, read on the forward strand.
TTAATGTATTCTAGGCATCTGACGTGTAAATTAATATAAATGCACATACAGTACATGTAAATGTCCTGTTTTCTATTTACTTTTGAAAACTTGAAAATGGAAATGTATAAAAAAATGAAGAGGGCAAAACATTAACATTTTTTTGGGAAAGTGTTCAAAGCCTGAATGAAAACAGAACAATAAAAATGTTCAAATGTTAAATAAGCTTAGTGGGAAAGCAGCTACAGCTGTATGTAAACCCTGAGCATGCAGATGACTAAAGTAGATTCTGCAAAATAATATCTGCAGGTTTTAGTCGTGTGTGTGTGTGCTTGTGTGTGTGCGAGACCGAGTGAGTCTACGTGTATCAGTGTTTGTGTGTGTGTGAGAGTGAGCAAGAGAGTGTTTGCATGTGAGAGTGAGAGTGAGAGTGTGTTTGTGTGTGAGAGCGAGAGTGTTTGTGTGTGTGTGAGAGCGAGAGTGTGTGAGAGTGTGTTTGTGTGTGTGTGAGAGTGAGAGTGTGTTTGTGTGTGTGTGAGAGCGAGTGTGCGTGCATTTTTTGGTTTAGAGATGAGCAGTAAATACGGCGGTATGGGAATCCAGATATGAGCGCTGTGCCTGTTCATAAGGGTGTCCACTGTAAATACTGAGATAATCTCATTAATGAACATGGCAGTAAGAGGTATGATGTGCCACATTCCCCTGCTCTCCGCAGTCCATCATTAATCACCGCCACTCGCCTGACAGAGGGCTTTATTGGACTGGCTCAGTTATAAATTGGCTATGGTGAATTGGACTCCGGGAGCCCTTGTGTTTAAGCTCCTGTGACAGTGCTTGTAGATCCATTTTCCCCCAATGCATTAACAGTTTTATGCGATGACATGTTCCACCTGTAGGGGACAGATGTAACTCATTTTTGTGGCGGTGGAAGGGAGGCTTGTGCGGGCGCCGGTGTCCTTGGGCTGTCTGACAGAGTGCGTTTCTCCTTCGCTGAATCTACTTCAATTGACTTAATTATTCTGAAAGGCTCTCGTGTCACCCGGGCACCTTTGGGTGAGAATTACGCGGCTGCGCGGCAGCTGTCGGCGTGCGCGTCCGCGGCTTCGATGTCCGGCGCGGACGTCATTAGCCCGGCACAGGGAGCCCTCTCCAGTGCCGCTTGATTTCTCATTATCCATCTGCTCGGCCGGGGCGTCGCGCGGACGCTCTCCGAAGACGGAGTGCGTTACAGCGCGAACACGCTGTTCCGTCCGCAGGGTGCTACAGCACGAGCAGCACCCTTAAAGGGAACACTCACCCAAAATGGCCGTTTTTTTTTTTTTTCCCTCCCCCTATGCGCAGACAATACAAACAGCCAGAGCGCGATGTATCCGATACCCTGCTTAACGAGCTTCTCCACTGATTACGGCCAATCGCACGATGCAGGCATGGATGAAAACCTGCTGCTGTGTTATTCCTTGAGTATGTGCACATCAGAGTTCATGTCAATATCTTTATCATTTCAAATGAGTCATCTGTACACAAGTGGGTAGTTGTCCTCTGTCAATCAAGCAATTGGCTGTGTTAATGTTCCTGTCTTTGAAGGTTTATGTTGAAGGAATGTGTCCATGGCTTCCGTGTTTCCTTTTCCCTTAGCTCCCGCACTTCATTGCAGTCAGTGGGCCTCATTCACAAAGCGTGTTCGATCACATTTGATTTTAAACCGTGTGTAAGAACGTTTCCAAGAACTTTGCAGCATTCATCTTTTTTTTTCTTCCTTGTTTGTTCATGGCTGTTTCCTTATGCTAATTACATGAACAGGATTGCTCATAAAATTTACACAGTTAACATTAATCATCTCATACAGCTGGGATATGCACAAAAATCTCTGCACGTCATGAATCCCAGTTTGGTTTTTCGTAGGAATATTTTTAAGAACAAAAGTAGGAATAATATCAGGGAAGTTTTGTGAATGAAGCCCAGTGTCTATTGTTGGGCTGCCCAACCTTGTTCCTGGTGATCTACTGTCTTGTAGGTTTTCACTCCTACCCTAATTTCGCACGCCTGATTCTACTAATTATCAGCTGAATGAGATCTCTAGCTGTTGAATGAGGTGTGCTTTGTTAATGTTGGAGTGGAAAGGAGGTACCGCAGGATGGTAGATTTCCAGGGACAGGGCTGGGTATCCCTGGTCTATGGTCTCTGTTAGATGTTGGTGCAGTACTTGAGAATTGCATTATGGGGCCAAATTGGGTGAGAGGTTTTCAAGCATGACCTAAGTAATAAAAGGTTTAATTTTAACATGAAAATTCTTACATTTTCTGTAGATTGCTACCACAATAAACATCCAGAGTGTCTTACAGTATAGACAAAACAAGTGAGTTCAGCTAATTAATATGAACGGTAGTGCCAAACCTGGGTAACGACATTCCCTGGCCAGTGAATAAAACTGCAACATGATTATCTATACTAACCAAGAACCAAAGCATAAATTCTAAATGTAGGCTGACTGCATGTTTAAATAAGAGGTAAAACCATGAGTGCAGACGCACTGCTATGCTGACTGGAGGAAGCAGCCGTGCAGGGGGACCGTGGGTGACGGTCACCTCAAGGTTTCGGAGCTGGATGATCGGGCCGGGGCGTGAGGTTTGAAGATTGATTGAAGGCATTCCGTTCGTTGCCCTGTAGGCCAGCACCAAGATTTTAGAGTTGATGCGAGCTGTATCAGGTAGCCGTGAAGTGAAATGAGAAGGGACGTGACACGGGCACGCTTGGGAAGATTGTAGCCGAGTCGTGCGGCTGTGGTCTGCGTTATCCGTCAGGGGTGTAGTGGTGCAAGCAGGGAGACTGGCAAGAGTGGAATTGCAATAGTCCAGGCAGGACAGTACCATAGCCTGGCCTAGGAGCTGTGGAGAGCAGGTTGTGACACCCTAGACTGTCAGCCTTTCAAAATACATCTTTCGTTTAGCCCGTTCTAATAAATGGTGTACCAAACAACTCTGTCTCCATTTCATTGACTTTCCCTGGCCAATGAGATCTCTCTGTGTCCTCCACTGTCATTGGCCAAAGTGTAGGGATCTCTCTGTGTCCTCCACTGTCATTGGCCAAAGAGTATGGACCTCTCTGTGTCCTCCGCTGTCACTGGAATAAAGAAGAATGAGACCTCTGCAGAATTTAATCTGTCTCTCTCTCTTAGAGTCCTTCCCCCTCCTCGACAAACAATTAAATCCAATCTAGAACAAAGAAAACAGATAATTGATTGTCACACTTTCCACATTCACCTGTCAATTATCTACTGAAGTGCCTGGGACGAAGAGGGGCTTCGTCTCTGAGGTGCGAACAATTGGTCCCCTGCGGTTCCCCGCGAATCAAAGGCAATTTATTTTCACTTAAATTGCACTGGTATCATACGAGTTAAGATCCCCGAAGAGGAGGAATTGCTATTTTCTTAAATGTCATAGTGAAATTATGCAAAACAGGAGTCGATGCTACCATCTGCGATCAATAAACACTCACGCAGCTACATGTCCCTGCAGGATATACTGCTCTCACGGGCCAATATATGGCATGACTGCTTTGAGAGAAGCTGACTGCCTGTGTTTCATATCACTATTTGGCAGAGAGACACTAACGAAAATGAAGTCCTGGTAAAACCTTATCAGTTATTGGATTAACTGATGGAAAATTTGATGTATGCAATATTATATGGAACTATAAATATGTAGTGTACTTCATACAGACTAGTAGTGGAACCCCTTGTGTGGGCTTTAAAATGGCGTAAATAGCTAGAGCTATGTGCTTTAGAATCATAACTAAGGATGCGTGGTTCTCTTCTTTCTTGCAGATGAGAGAAAGACAGGTGTTCATCATGGTCACCATGGAGCCATTCTAACTGGCATTGGAGTGAAGTTGCTCAAACTTGGACAACTATTAAAACTTGGGCTTTATAAATATGGATGTGAGCCATGTATTAGTCATATTGGGAGCAGAGGATTGGTCATTTCTATTCAATTAACAGGGAATAACTTTGACTCAAATTTACAATTACCTGAGGTATTGACAAATACGAGGGCATGTTCATATAAATACGTTTCTTCTGAGATTAACTTTACATGCGCATATGTGTAGTTGGCAGATGGTAACCATATGTGTTTGTGTGTATTATGTAGGAGCCAGAGTGTAACTGTATGTGTGTATGTGTGCATGAGGATGCACGTATTCACACCTACTGATTCCAGCTCAACACTGTGACTGTGCTACACCTGAAACAGCTGTTCATTCACTGCCACACAAATGCACAACGCATCACCCAGGGGAGCAGCTCAGCACAATCCCTTACTGTGAGAGAGTCCTCCATTACTGCAAATCACCTGGATCAATAATGACCCAATACAGAAAAACACTTTCATTCTTTTATGTACAAATTTAATATTCCGCCCTCACTGGCCAATCGATCAGTGGTCCAAACATGTAGGTCTTCATTTTCAGCTGCCTCTGTCGAGGTCAGAGCTCAGTTTGACACTTTTAATTATAGCATTGTAATAATGACACAAGGGAGGATGATTAATGCATGGAGAGTATGTGCTGTCTTTCTACATCTGTTTATCTTTATTGCTTATTACTTATTGATATATTCTACGCTTGCACAGAGGTTGGCTGATGTAATTTGCTGAAATATTTATAGAACTTCAAATTCACCACATGAACTGTACATATGTTCACAATAGTATCTCATACAGTCCATTGCTGGGATTGGATGTTTTTGGGGAAGGCTGTAGTTCTGTAGGGAATAGGTTCTCAGACTGCATTGTCCAGTAATGTAGCAGCATGCTAACAGTACAGCATTCTGACTTTTTATCAGAATGTCATCACTGTTTTTGGAGTACATACATATTGTGTTTGTAAAAATGGTGGTTAAAATTCAGCTATGATGAATACTGTGTCTGTGTGTGTGTGTGTGTGTGCATGCATGTATGATATGTAGATAAGCAACAGGGAGAGCCTTGCGCTCAGACTTTCAAAATTAGTGGAAATTGTGGACTGATTTGACGCCTGGAACAGAAATACCTGCTGTAACTGAACATTTATAATTGTCTTTTGCTGGTAAAGTCCACATACTTTTTTCTCAAGGCCTAAATTAGCTGCTGAGTAAAATTTACTCATCGTCAATTACTCATCATCATTTAGACTTTCCATCATTTTTATGAATAGTGTACTGTATTAAACAAGCAAGTTTAAAGTGGTAAAGTGACAATAGGGAAACTAGCAGTTGTTACTGTTTTCAGACATATATGCTCACTGAAGGAAGTTGAATTTCGATGAATGAGTCCTTTAAACATTGAATAATTTAACCATTTAAAGCTACGGTGGGTTAATTATGCACACTGAAGAAGATAATGAGAATATTCCACCAAGTTCCACCAAGAACATGTTGAGCAGCTGTGAAATTTTGCGGATGTACTGCAGGTATGACCTCTACAAGTGAACAAAAATTCTGAGCTTGATATTTCCCAATTTGTCTCCACAGTCCCCCTCTCTCCGTGTCCAATAGGTGTGAAGGCCTTGGAGAATGGCATCCACAATCTGCAGACAGATCATAGTCAACCAGAAACCTCAATGAATTGAGATCAAAGCATTTCAATATCAAGATTTAAATGAATGTTCCTGAAGAATGAGGCTATTAAATAAAACAATCCTCAGAGCAGCAAAACGGAAGAAATGTGCAAAAGAAAGTACCGTGTAGAATGAGGGTCATATGAAAAGTGTTTCACAAAATGCCCTTATTGTCACATTTGCATTTTCAACAGAATATTATTGACCGTAAAGGCATTTCTAATCAATTATTCAAAAAACATTATTTTGTGAGCAAAGTACCTCATCTGACAAATTCATTAAAAAAAAAAAAATCACACAATTCAAACCAGAAAACTAGCTCCTGTCAATAATGTTGTAGTTTACAAAAAATCAAGGAAGTCTTTCCTAGTGCTACATGTCCAATGATTAAACATTAAAACATCAGATTAAACAAAAAACTTTGGAAATGAAGCCAGAAATCAAACATGTTTTCCCTTCAATAAACATCTACATTTCCAGGTAAGATGACATTTAAATTCAGAATTGATATTAACAGTAGCATGGTAAAGAATATTGTATCAGTTTTTTATGTGATTCCAAATAATAATAAAAGCAATAACAGTAATAAAAAACAACAACAACAATAATAATGTCTTATTTATATACTGCTCTTTATATACTTCAGTAAAAATCTTTTGTATATGGTCAATATCTCCTAGCCTCACCAACTTGTTTTTTTTTTAAATGCTACACGCACACTCTCTGTGATTTTCATTTTATAAGAAAACTGGATCTGAAGGGGTGGAGCTGCCATTTTCTTGCTGACTTGCAGTTTTTCTGTTGTCGCCCCCCCGTCCCCCATCCCAGCGGCAGAAGGCTGCCTGGGAGAGGGCAACCTCCAGCAGAGGCTCTCATTAACACCGCTTTGATAGGAACGTGGACTCCCTGCCAATACAAACAGCGTTAAAATCAATGCTTCCTCTGGGCCCGCTGGTCACACTCTGCCTGTGATTACAGAGGAGATGCTAAGGGGGCGTGGGTATTGGGTTCATCCCCTGCCCCCCACCTTTCTTCTGGAGCCCAGAACATGGCTGTCCTCTCCGCGGTGTGCTCCACTCCCGTCAGCTGTAGCTATACTCACCGCCATGCGACAGGTGCGCCAGGTCCCCTTATTCTGAAAGCATCACACATGCGGTAATGGAACTGAACTATCCGTGTTTTCGCTTATGTGATCCTCAGCTTGAGACACCCCCACCTGTTAGTACAAACAATCAGCAACGTGGAAATAAGAATTGTGTTCTGTAAATTTAAGAGTGAGCAACTGGGTCAGTTATGTGGAGTGAAGAGTTGGGTCAGTAATGTGAAGAGGAGAGTTGGGTCAATAATGTGGAGAGGAGAGTTGGGTCAGTAATGTGGAGAGGAGAGTTGGGTCAGTAATGTGCAGAGTTGGGTTAGTAATGTGTAGAGGAGAGTTGGATTTGTAATGAGGAACAAAAGGGATTGACTTCATATTATGTGACGTATTTGTGCTGCAGGTGTATTGGTATGCATTATCAGAAACTAAGTTTATTTTTATTTCTATACAGACCACAAAAGAAGCACAAAGAATAAATCCACCATGAGGATGACATGTTGTGCATCAAATAGTCACATTGAGGTTATAATTCATGCAGAAAGGGTTGCATCATACCATCTGTTCTAAGAAATAAATCTTTTGCTCACACTGTCACGGTGCTGTTCGAAGGCTTGGTACTCTCGTAAAGGAGCAGCTTGTTTGTTCCAGTTAACCCTTAATAGAGTGGGCAAGGTATGATTGACATCCACAACACAAACACATCACCAGGCTATCGACACTTGGAGGAGAAATGGAAGTAGTTGTGACACTGAAGGTCATATCTGCGGACATTTATAACCTAATATTAACCAGAACTTTCTAGAAGCAATGGTAAAATACCCATAAATACTCAATCAGCTTATCCAACATTAGACTTCGCCTCACCTTTTTTGAGAACAAGAAACTGATTCAATCAGTGGGTGGAGGGCAGAATAAAAATGTTCTCTTTATTAGAACCTAAAAACTAAAAATTATATCTTTATTAGAACCTAAAAGTCCAAAACAGCATTTGATGGACAGCTTGAATTTTCCTCGGCCTCTGTGTCTTATCCACAATTCAACATGCACAGATGAGGTAGTTGGAGCTGTTTCCAAGTCGTTAACGAAGCCTGTACAGCTCAGCAGTTATTTATGTATTTATTTTGCTCAGTAAAATTAGAGGCAGCTGCATTAACCTGGGTGGAGGTGAGTACTCTCTCCCAGTGAGCTTGCTCCACTAAAATAGGTAATTGTTTTCAGACCATGTCACATACCATTTTTTAGCCTGACATCACGGCAGAGGAAGATACATGGGCGTCCAAACCCCCATTCCCACCCCCACCCCCACCCCCACCCGGGACACTGCTGGGACTATTAGCCAGCTGTCTGTCTGAGGGAGGACAGGAATCTATATTGTTAGCTGATGCAGACAAAATCTCCGAAACGGAGAATTTAACCCCAGAGAGTAGAACGGGGTGTAGGATCTCCCCCGTTCGGGATGAATATTTATCAGCCTGGTCCTGCCAGGAGCGGCCTGAGCTCCAGAGAGACTCCCGGGTTATCTGACCTGTTTCAGATAACGGCTGCAAATCACATTACCTAAACACGGCGACCCGAAGAGCCTGATCCATATTCATCCAGCAGGGGCCGAAAGTGCGACCTCTTCCAGCAGGGGGCGTGCCCTCGCTGAATGCACAGATTTATCCACATGTAAGTTAATAAATACAGACATAAGAAAAATGAAGGCAGGCATTGCATTAAAAATATTGCATTCTTCAAACAGTTCCCTCACACTGTGATGTAAATTTGAGAGGAACTCAATGGATATGGACTAATCCTACAGTCACGCTGTTCCGCAAACGTGTAGAAAAGCGCAGCTGACTCAGCTGTACCTGCAAAGCGTTTCTCCAATGCACATGCACTAAGCATTCCGGGTGGCGCTACTTAACAACCTGAACAATTACTTAAGCTGAATTGCTTTGGTAAATATCCAGCTGTATAAAGGGATTGTACTTAAAAAGAATGTAAGCTGTATAAGATGCCCCAGGTAACAGCATCTGCTAAATCCCACAAATGTAAATGTGATGTAAATTACTCTAACTGTTTATTTCACAATGCTGAATATCCCTTGAGTGTCTTATACCCATCAGATGATTGGCTCTTTCACAACGCTGTAGCCACACTGTCATGAAGTTGTCCAGTCCAGAAGCATGTGTACATTAAGCAGGCATATCTTTTACACAGAATGGTGCACCCACGACCTCTCTCCTCTCCCCTACCACTCCCCCAACAGCTTGAAATACGTCTGTGTTTAGAAAGAAAATATGCCCAACTTTCCACTGGGCGAGCCTGGGCACTCCCCGTTTCCTCCGCAATAAGAGTTAATGGGCTAGCCGCTAGCGGGAAGGAATACTGGCCGGCTTTCTGCAAATAATATTTCTTTCTGCACACAGCAATTTCACACAAACAGCAGACGGCCAACTCCGCTCTGTTCCATTTCCTTCATCCGATGATTTACACGGAGCGAGCGTGGCTCCGCTGGTGGAGAGCTCAGCAGCAGTAAAGCAATCATTAATATGACTTCAACCGAGCCTCCGGCCCGCCGTTCACACGCAAACAAGCATTCAGGAAATCAGGAGCAAGGGGAAGATAATTACATAAAAACCCATTTGGTTTAAAAGGCTGCTAATGAAATACGTTAAATAACATGAGCTTAATCATTGCTATTTAAACAGTACAATTTAATAAACATTGCTAATATGGAATTAAAGACATGCACATTCAAAATGTATTGCTGCAAACATTTACCTCAAAGTTAATGTTAAATATTAATTAGTTCAAATTCCCTGATAATGAGGTAGATTCGCACAAGAATATGAAATTGTAATAGATTAATGTTATGGTTAATTTTGTGCTGGACTGGACTATTATAGCATATATTCATAATTAAGTATTCGTGGTAGTGGTAGTATGAGCACTTATAGTACACAAGCACCAATTAATCACAACAGGCCCAGATACCTGTGCTATGCTTGTACATAATAATGAGCAACTGTTAGCACAAGCACTGGCAGATCTAATAAAGGCACATCCAAATTAGTTTTGGTTCATGGGATAATGGGATTAAACTAGATATGGTAAACGTTGTATTGCTCGTTGTCATTACGTGTAGCTGTGTACAGTGCAGAAGGAGGAAACAGTGGGTTTTCAATAAAGCAATATCCTCTTTCAATAACTACCCTTAGACTAAGTAATTTCCCAACTACCAAAATAACTTTCCATCAAAATTTTGCTTGCCAGCGCACAAGTGTAGGCTTACAATTTTAGTAGCTACAAATTTAGATTTTAAGGAAAACTGTATTTCATTTTTTGATACAATGTTTAAGTGAGCTAAGTGATATATAATAAAAAAACTGTCCGTCATTCCAGTGCACCAGACCATAGTTCTCCGTGAATTTTCTGTGAATGTTCTTCTTGAATTGTTTTGCGAGCCATACTGTTTCCTTTGGAAGAACAAATTATCTGCACAGTATTGTGCTTCTCCTCTCTGATTACGCAATGGGAAAGACATATTACTGGCAAAATATGGCAAAAAGATATTTTTCAAATTCTATTTTTAAATTTGCATTGCAGCAGCCTTTTGATTCACATAAAACATAATGCAGTTCCTATCACACTTACACAGTGAATTTCAGAAGTAATACATGCCAGTTTCTGAGCGAGGTGGAGCTTCTATGGGCTGAATTATGTTGAAACAAGATAGCTTTGCTCTCAGAGGTCATATGTGACATCTTTAATTAATTTAAAATACCAACCACGAGATACATATTTGCATAGCTGCGCGGCTCGGCAATATCAATCTGCCTTTGCAACAGCTGCGTTCGTGCTGGCAAGGAACTTTTTGTGTCTTCAAAATAGAACTCAAAGACCGTGTGAGTAAACAGTGATTGTGGGCAGGGTAGGCCTACTTATGTGTCTGATGTGCTGATTCATGATCCCCTGGATTTGGTGGGATTCCTGATTGCAGCTTGATAATTGAAACTGTGGAACTCCAGCAAGCCTGCAAGGGATACTAAAATTCAACTCCCCAGCAATAAAACCGGCTGTGCCTTTATTTGGGGAGTTTAAATCTGTGTGTTATGTTCTATTAATTATCCTCCTTAAAGGCCACCATGGGATGTTCTCCAGAAAATTATCTGCATTTTCAACGCACGCATCTAATTTAACAGGTTACTAACTGCAACATCAGAGGGATGCTTTTATTAGCATTTAATTTGACCCGTCTTTGTATCAGTGAGTGTAGCCTTTCTCAGTCCTGATAGCGGAGCTGAATAAATCAGGCTCTGTAGCAGTACGCTGATTTGCAGTGGGCAGAGGAATACTGACCAGATAAGAGTAGAGTCTTCCATGAGAAATTCAGAGTTTTGTTGCTTCGGCTGAATTTGTTTTTACCTCAGGCCACGTTGAAATTAACACTGATCTACTGTGCTTTTAATAGCCCCACAGGACACACACTTATTTATATCCCTCAAAGTTTAAGAGAGTACAGAGGCTGCACAAATTAAAGCCAGAGAGTGTGGAGACCATACAAGTGTAGTTTCCGACCAGACAATACAGCATACAATGTTTCACAGTAATTAAAGATGTTTCAAGCGCTACACAACAACCCAACAGAGCACATGAAGGGTTTACTGTACTATTTGCTTAAGAAAATCCTCAAGGCTTTCTTTTGAAAATCCAGCTAAATGAAGCAAATAAAACATTCTATTCTTCTGCTTTCATTTCTTCCGTGAAGTGAGAAGACTCAGCTAACACACCACTGCTACGCTACATTCCATTGACCTTGGTATATATAGTCTCTCAGCTTGGTAGCCAGTAACAGATAACCTAACCCTAACCTTAATCACAACGTTGTATTGCAAAAAAGGAAACGTACCCAGAGTCAGTGCTTGCAGGCCGAATGGATAAACACCAGCAGTGTGTATGTGCTGTTGCTCGGAAAGTGCATGAATCTGCTGAGGCAAAGCCCTCTGAGATAAGAGATGTTCGTGCTAAACACACTCATATTGTCGGCCATTTTCTGTCTTCATAACATTGGATTTCTGCAACTGCTGAGTCTGTGTTCAGGATGCCATTGGCCGGTGGAAGATAATGGCGCTGCACAGAACACTCATCACTCCGAGGCTCAGCGATGCACCTCACTGATGCACAGCCGGTGTGAGATGGTGCTGTGCACAAATACATTGTGGTTCCTTGGAGAAGGCACACACCCCTTGCAAAAAAACAAAAAGCATTATAGGCCTCTACAAGCAGAAAAGGTCAGACGGTCTGACATCTTACCCTCCCATTATCCTGGACTAAAAATTGGCTCTTTGGAAGCAAATGTCAGGAAAACATGGATTAGATCCGGAATGGCCACGGCTGTGAGGAGCCCTCACCCCATGACCTATTAGGGGCGTTTACAGAGGGCGCAGGACGTAATCTGGATTGAGCCCCCTCTTCAGCCGTAAGACTGAATGTGTGCTGGGACTCTCCTGGTGCAGTGGGGATGAAGGGTACAAAAACAACAGCACACAATCCCGCCTGAACCATTCTATCACACTGAGTACATTCTGCCCACTTTCAGGTTTATTGACTACACTGTAACTGTGCTGAGGCTTATTCTCATATAACCACACTGAATCTTTGCCAATCCATTGACCATAAAAAAGCCATACAATATTGCTTACATTTTCATCTGCAGTGCGTTCTTGGACATACGGTTCAAATAGAGTATTTTCTTTCTAGGCTATTTATAAATATACATTAACACTTCTAAAAGTCATATAAGAAATATTGTCTAAAAGAACAAATACTGTATACATTTTTCAACTCTTACATAGGTACATTTATAATTTAATTACTGTATATTATTCTCTAAACTGTTCATAATTAATTAAAATCAAATAGAAATATTACATTATGCTGTAAAACCAATTTATTCACCTTTTCTTCAGTTATACCACTCAGCAGCCGTATAATTTAAAACTGTTTAATCTAAGCAGGGTTGGGCTTGATTAGTACTTGGATGGGAGACCGGGGAAAAAAAGTTACTTCTGAAAGAGGTGTTTGTGGACCAATAGAATGTGCTCTTTCCTCAAGATCAAATTAAATACAATACCTCAGCAGTGATGGAGGCACTACACTGTAGAAGTTGCAGTCAAAGTCAGGACTCGCTGTGATCATTAAAAATTCCATGGCACTTATTGAATGAGTAAGGTTGTTAACCCTGTTGTCCTGGTGAAATTCCTACAAAACTTGTTCACTACATCTAGCCACCTAACCACCCCCTGTATCAAATTGATAAACAATTCCTTGCATTCCCTACCTTCGATTACCCTGTTTCTTGCTGCAAATGGAAATTTGAGTTACCTGTTGTTCTTTCTCTTTAAATAAAAGCGAAAAACTAATTAAAAAACAAATATGTCAAAACACTTACATTTACGATGTATGTCCCAATCACTTACTGAGAAAGAAACGCACAGTATGCAGTTCAAACAGAAATGTACAGCATGCAGTTCAAACAAAAACATACATACTATAAATTCCTACTGTGATAATGGTTAAAGTTATTCATCCAAAATATCTGGCGCCAAAGTACTCAATAAATAAAATATGACATCATTGCCATCAGAACATTCAGACTTGCTAAAGTATTACCTGTATATGAATTATATACATCTAATTTTCTTCAGATAATCATCATCTCATTACTGTGGGTTTCACCAGTTGGGCCCTGATTGGCCTTGCATAACTTGCTTTTGTGCTTTCTAAACTGTAATTTAAATACATGGGGAAATGGATGAAAATTATGGAAAATTACAGGGACTCGCCTTTTGATCATAGTTGCGCACTCACTCACAGCTACTTCAGTCTCCAGGTTACATAATCATTCACAGCACACACTTAAATGACTTATCAATTTAAACAGAGCCCTCTGAGTCATACAGTACATACAGTCTAGGCTAGCATGAATTCAATATAGGTTGATCAGGGAGTGGTAATGTGAGCACCCCCGGTGGCAGGAAAAGGAATCACAGCAGTGAAAGCTGTTGGTTGCACTGCTGTTCAGACATCCAGGCACATGGAACCAGACCTGGATCAAACACGTATTTGTTTTGAATTCAAATACTTTCCTACGCATTACTGATCTCATCTGGAGTACTGGAACGAATGAAATACTCTCAGAAAGTGCAAACCCCACCTTCTGGTCATATTGGCAGACTTAATTACACCAGGCAAGATCAATTGAGCACAGAAGAGTATTTGAATCCAAAACAAATATGTATTTGACCCAGGTCTGCATAGAACACAGGCACTGTGCTTGGGGTACACAAAGGATAAGTCAAGTGGTAAAGCAACAGGCGAGCTACCAGATCACTATTTCATGCCAGATTACTACAATCTGACCACACACGACATGTGACAGGAGAACGGTAGCCTTAAATTATGCCTCCACTGAAGCCAGGTTCTAAAAATGCTAAGGACTGCCATGGGCATTATCAAACAGCTGCTACAACTATCACTCTCTCTTCAGCTTTCTAAGATCGCTGTGGCAAACAACAACCAGGGCTCATCAAGAGAACAGCATCTGTGCCCTGATAGCCAGACTTAGCTTCTGGCAGAGGACGCCATGCTTTGGGGTGATTCTGTTGAGTGAGAAAAGGTAAACCGAAGTGCACAGAGATAAGAGCGCAGAACCAAACTGCATGGGCGAAAGTAACTAAATACCCCTCTAGGTGCAAAAAAGACAAGGATGTCTGATGGAGATATGGTGTGTTTTTACAGAGGAGAAGCATTGCGTGCAGGGACACTGGGCTATAGGGAAAATATCTGGTTGTATTCCTAAGAGCTTGGGAGGTTTGGTAGTGTCTGAAAGGGTGTTATTCCATATGCATATTTCTGCTGATAGGCCTATTGGCAATAGTGAAAAGCCCGTTTCTAGTATACAGTCATTACTGGGGTACAGTGGCTACTGGAGGCTAGTTTCCTAAAATGGTGGGCAAATGCTTATTTAATTATTCTGGTTGTACATTAAATATTTGTAGATGGAAATATATGTGGTTAAAAGATGGATGGAAGAAGATACGTTGTTTAATATATAGGGTGACCATGTATTGGATTTCACAAAAAGAGTTCAGCGGCAGGCGGGTATTATGAACATAAAATTAGGCTAATTGTTTATATACGGTCTTTAGAATTTAGAAATCCCGCCTGGACAGATATTTTTGGCCGCAAAAAGTAAAGAACGGGATCAAGAGAAAGTCTGGTCAGCCCAATCATGCATTTCAGTGGTGTAGCTAACTATTGTTTTGTTAAACTCGTGTTTTCATTTAGTAATATATTAGCAATTGATTTAATGCACCAGAAAAGAATTAGACAACAATTTAACTATTAACTAGTGCTGTCGTAACATAGGCTACATGCTTAATTTAGTACGGAATATATCTTTCACGCGATTTTCTTCTAAATCGATATTTGCAACAAAAAAAAAAACAGCAAAAAAACAAACAAACATGGAAATCCATCATGGTGAAGAAAATTGAACTTTAAATTCATTTCTTTTAAACGACTCGCATTACAAACACGCTCTGCACATGTAGGATTTGCACAGGAGCAAGTTTGGGATCTCGAGAAACGTGCACAGGGTGACAGCGCATTAGAGCAGAGAGCAGAGAACTGCGCAGTGAGCCTTTAGAGCATTGCCGGTTGTGTTTCATTGTCTGTTACCTTGCTTTCGCCTATTGCGTTTTATTCAAAAACTGCTTGCTTTTAGCATTTATATGGTAACGGGGAGAACCGCTTACACTGTTGGCTTCTGCTTGATCGTCGCTTGGAAGAAAATATCTCAATTTACGTACTGAATTGCTTCATGTTCTCTACCCTCCCGAAGCTGTGCAGAGCAGCTTCAACAAGCAGGATCGAGGGGACCTCTTTTCAGAGGAGGCACTCATATGTACCTGCTTTCCTGCCAGTTTTCGTTTGAAAGGAGAGGGAAGAGAAAACCTTGGACAGACGTGTGATGCGCAAACCTTAATCAGATCCAACACGAGGATACTTTGAATATCTCCAACTGTTTAATGCGGATGTAATACTCTATCTATTTTATCGACATGCATCAAACAGTATAAAGGACAGTAGGCTACCGGACGGAACGATGAATATTAAGGGCCGTTTTCTTTTTAGCTAGACAGCTATATAGAAATACTTTGTATGCGCTACTGAAAAGAAAAAACTTATTTTTGAAAAGAAAAATATAAGACAAGCAAAAGCACGGACAACACAAGGGGCACGCGCGGATGAGCTAGGTAAGGTGTTTGGTTTCAAGCTGAATGCGCTTCATAATTGCGTGTCGAAAAAATTACATAAATAAAACAGAATATTTATTTTAAAAATGTCATGTTGATCAAAATCCTGATATATGATAACTACCAGTTTCTGCTGTTTTAGTTCGTCTTTTGTTTGGTAACCTACTTATTTTTAAAAATAATTGAAACAGCTGCAAGTATGCTTCCTGATCCAGTACCTTGCACCTGTTCTCCTCTTTAACGTATTTTGCCTGTTTGGTTATATGTTTGCCAGCCAATATCAATTTAGGAGTTTTGTTTGTCTGGATGCTTGTAGTTGGATAAAAGTCGATGCGGTCCCACCGCTCCCTCGTTCCTAGTGCAATTTCTCAGTTCCTGGAAAATTTGCGTTAATATATTTAAAGATGTTTGCATCAGAATAGAGACGGCTGTAGCAATTACATTTCAATGTGTTGTGCACATACATTTAAAGCGCATTCCCTCATAGGCATTCGTTGTAGCTTATTTAAATTAAATGTTGTATTCGGTATAAATTAATGGAAGGTGGACAGGTTGTAGATTGATGGTCTACATTTGTGTATTTCACTGACGTGCGCCAGAGTGGTGTTCTAGAATTTAAGTGAAATCGTTTAAAATAGCCTACAATTTCAAAATACAACTGATTAATTAAGTGTTTTGATTTAAAGAATATCTGGTATCAGTCCGGGTTCCTAATTAGAATGATCACCTTTCATCATTTGTGAGTCTGAAAGATGCCAGTTTATCCGACATACATGGTTGGAGTACTTCACCTTCGAACGGAGAGGGTGATTGTGCCCCCCCCCCCCCCCCACACACACACACACACACTCACAAATATAATTATTTATTCACATTCACATTTTATTAGAGTGCTGCAGACCAGAACAGTGGAACACGTGCCAAGTTATGTGGGATTAATTTAATCAAATTGCCAATGGGACAGCAGACTTGGCAGCGCAACATGTGACATTTCAGGTGTCAGAAACACTTTGAAGGGTGAGCTTTCAAGGTCTGTTCACACCAATGCAGCACATCTCGCTAACACGAGTCACATAGCACTGCTAAGGCATCACATAGCCCAGGAGGCCTAGTTCAGCATCTTTACTTGGTTTCAAGTTGGCTTTAAGGCATATGTTTTATTGGATACTTATTTCTACGTCAAATTAAATAAATTCTAGTGTTGTGTTGTATCTAACTGGAAAGAATTGTCAGGTCTTTTAGGTTTGTGGCTGGCCAGTTTAAACTCTGTAAATATTCAGTTTTACAGTAGGTAAGAACATGACTTCAGAGAAAATGAACACAATTGTAGGGATGCAAATGGTTCTAAAAGCATATTCATATGTTAGGAAAGTAGATTCTTCCTGTACTTTTGAAAGTTCCCATGTTGTTTGTACACAGTTTTTGTTCATGTTGTAGCACATATGAGACAGTTCAAAAAGTGATATTGTGTACTATTTATGAATGAAGGATTTGCTTGTTGATGACTTGGAGCAAATGTTTAAAAAAAAAAAAAGTATTCTGAATGATTACACAAGCTCAAGATATATTTTACTGTTTATGTGTGTAGATCACTTTTATTATATTAATTTGTGTTTCAAGGTTCTCAAGAGGAGGTATAAATTGATTAATTAGTTCCAGTGGAAACTCTTACTTAAACCAGCCTGTCACTCTTTCACCATTCTCTGCTCTCCCTCCCTCCCTCCCTCCCTCCCTCCTCTCTCTCTCTCTCCTCCCTCCCCCTCCCTCTCTCTCTCTCTCTCTCTCTCTCCCTCCCCCTCCCTCTGAACTGGAACATCCATCCCCCCCACCCCTATCTCAAATAAAAAGATTTAATTTCAAGGTGGTATATGTACCTTGCTGGTTTTACACAAAACACGCACATTTTTTTAACAAAAACAACAACAACATATGAACAAGAGAAAGGACGAGACGGAAAGCGGGGATGAAATACAGATTGGGCTGATGAGGTGTTTAGGACTTTTTTTGATGTTAATGATCACCCATTGTGTCCCACGCTGTGAGTCATGGTCCGTGGTCCTTAACCAAATTGTAATTCCTCTGATTAAGCAGAGTGAGGGCAGGTTCTTGTTCACATCGAGAGTGGCTCTGTTCATTCTGTTTCTCTCACTCTCTGTCACCCTCCCCCTCCCCTTGTCATACCACCTTCTCCTGAAATACTGCATGAAGAATGGGGTCTTTTGGATTTTGATGTTCATTTTATTTAGTTTAGACTCCTCTCCAGTGTAAACTTTGGAGTCAAGCCTTTTCAGTGTTAAATTAAGCGAGTTCAGGATGTCTTTCACTGTGGTTGTACACGTTTGCCTGTTCTGCTAACATTCTCATTATTACATATAGCCATGCAGTCCAGTTCATTACACTGATTGCCTTTATTTACCTCTGCTAACAGCCAGTCGGACATTGTCTACATTATGCCTGTACTCAGTTGTGCCTTGATTCCATGCCACAATGAAATAAGAGATCAAATTTAAAAAAAACATAACATTCATCTTACAATTGTAGATTGATGCTCAGTGGAATAGTATGAAAAACAGCCTCTCCAGGATTAACATTATTTCTGGGCCAATCAGAAAACCTAAACCTAATGTGAAATGTTATTTCATCCTAGTTATAACAGAATGTACCTCACTGTATGCTTTTTAATAAGAAAAATGCTTTCATTAAAACAAGCTATACCTTAAATTAAGGCTTTGAATGTAAGAAAAGAAATCAAATGGAGATTGAGCTGAAGTACTAAGAATATCTTAAGAGGAGCTGAATGTCATTCATTTTAGTTTCAGTGTGACTGAAAATCTATAGAGTAAAATATACAGTAGCTTCTGTCATGCTTTAAAAACAACCAGTCAAAATGTTTGTGTTGTTCGAGGAGTGAGGATTAATTAAATATATGTTTGATTTCTGAACCCAGCAGTTTTACCAGCTGACGCCGAACACAAGTGCACAACAGTTAAAAACCATTCACTTATCCAACCTATAAAATACATTTAGTTGATGGAATTTGTTAATTTTCAAAGATATCAATAATTAATTCAGTTGCCAAATGATAGGTAGAGCAATCTGTTGGATCAACCTTTATCAAATGTGCAACTCACAACCAAGAAACCAAGATCACCGTCCAAATTCAGACAGCTGAATATTCCAAAAAGCAAGCGATGGAAATGTAAAAATGGCAGGTGAGCTGTAAGAGAATCATGTCAGATCCTGCACACACCAAACACCACACATCTCTAGGCCCAGATGCAAAGTTCAGATTCCTCAGATGGCAACCACGGATATCCACCCCAGAATGTCCACCGCACACAACAGCTGTTCCTGGCTGATGTTAAGCATCCCTGAACCACTTTTTTCCTCCTGACTCTGAAAACCTAGCTAAAGAATAGTCTGCATTCTTTTTTGGGGGGGTGGGGGGTGGGTAATGTTTGAGAGAAAGGGGGTGCACATGACTGCGCTGTTTGGATGAGGTGTGAAGTATGGGGGTGTGGGAGCAGACTGTCTTATCTGAAAACTAGCAAATTTATGTATTAAAGTGGCCTTATGTTTTGGACACAGGGCTAAGCACTATTATATTATTATCAAAAGATTTATTGTCCTACGGTCTATAAATTGACCAAACATGAATATGTTAGGAGGTAATCCAGCTCAGTTATCAAAGAAGGAAACATGGAAGTTCACTTCTGCCTCCAACAACATGTTTGTAGATAAATAATTGTTCAATCCCACCAGTTGAAATCTCCCCCTTCAGGCAAAATATTCTCGATGTAACAAAACCAAATCATACCACGTTGGTTTCCGCTTGAACCTGGAAGTGGTTCTAAAAATGGAGAATTCAACTATCAGGCCTCAACAACCATTATCCATATAGACATTATATTTTTCACTCAACAATTTCAATTACATATCATAGATTGCATTCAAACTTAAAATCAAAGGAATATGGTCCTTGTGCAGCATTCTTTAGCCAGATTGATCACTGGGTGTCCTGAATGCCTTCAAGTATTGAGGTAGTAACTTTCAGCGAAGCGTGAACTCTAGGACCCCCCTGGCCTGTATAGAGATAAGCCCTGCTACATGGCTTAATTGCCTCAAGGATGTTTACTTTAATGTTTGTGGGGGGGACGGAAATAGAGCAAAAACAGACAGCATACCTCTGCTCACCCTGGGCATGTTTGCCAGATCAAATTAAATTGTCTGTTTCTCAAAGGTGATAATCTAAAAATTAGATATCTGACTGTGTATTTTGGTGGATTTGTTTCCCCTTAGTTGAAGGGCTTTGCAGCTTTTCTAATTAGAAAAATTAAAGGAACTATACTACCGAAGGAAGATCAATTAAACATAGAAGTAGCTCTTTGTATTTTTATTTATTCTTTGTTCAACATAGAAAAACATTACGTTTATCTGATTATTCTAAGTATTTGAGCAGGAACCTGACCCCAGGTGAAAGGGGTAACCTCTGTAAACTCTTGGCCTTCTCAGGAGAGCCTGACTGAAGAAACACATGTATCTGTGTTGTAATTTGCCACCGTTGACAGAAGATTGGAGTAAGATGCATGAACTCATCGCCTGTCTGATCAATTGATGGATGAGGCCCGGAGAGGTAGGGATCCCCAATGCAGTGAAGGTTAACCAGCACCTTGCGCCCATCGCTCTGAGTTTAATGCACTGCGGCCTCTACAGAATTCAGGCGAGTGCAGTGATTTGCCACAGCTGACTCCCACCGCCATTGCTATCCTTTTCCGCCCTTTACAACACCTACTTTCTGAAAGCATTATACCAGAATTTTCCACATCTACTTTCAATGGCCACTTAGGATGTTTGTCAGCCCTAAAAAGATATATGGGACGAGCAGAGAGCTGAAAATCTATTATGCTGTTTTTGGGGAAGTCTTAGGCAATAGACAGATAATTTGGCTATTTTAATCAAATGAGCTTAAAGTTTCAAACTACCACTAGTTGGGGGGAAAAAGGAGTTGATTTATTGTATGTACAAAATCCACTTAATCACAAACATGGCTGTTTGTCACTTTATTTATTTTAGTATCTGTAAAAGCTTTTCAACAATTAAAGCTGCCATTCAATTTTATACTTTGTTTGAGATTAGTATAATTTTACAAATATGATATTTGAAAGAGCATTTTTTGAAGCATATGGGTTACATTGTGACTTTCAATCTATTTTAATCATCTTATTTCACAGATCGTCACAAATCATGATAATTTAGCTTGTAGTCATAAAAAAATTATCTTTCTAATACCTTTGCCTGTAATTGAATTTGGTTTTATTATATTTCTTGTTTGAAAACTACAAAATGGACCATTTTACTAGACTTTAACCTAATCTGTGAGTTTGCACAATTGAAATGGAAGAACAGATCAAGGAACTGACCTTGCAACTTCTGAGAAGTTGTTCGTACATAAAAATCTGGAGAATGTTATAATTCCTCAGAGTGCTGTACCATTGTAGCAAAATGGAGAAATATGGCACAAGCCACTGCTAAAATCAGGCCATTCTACCGAACCAAGCGACCAGATGGGAAGGGCAGTTGCCAGAGAAGTGACCAAGAGGAAAGCTACAACACTGACTCATCGCAGAGCTCATTGGCTGAAATAGGAGAAACTCTCATTGAGATCAACGATCTCTTCAACACTTCTCAGATTTGGCCTCTTTGGCCCCATGAAAACCCCTTCTGAGAACATTAAGACACGCTGTGTGGCAGGCCCTGAGACCTTCTGGAAGGTTTTGCGGTCTGATGAGACTGAAGTTGAGCAATCTGGCCTGAAAGCAAAGCACTGTTTTTGGCGCAAACCAAACATCATCCCTAGCGTGTCAGGCATATTGGTGGCAGCATCCTATGCTATGGGGTTGCTTTTCAGCAGAAGGGACTGTGAAGACTGTTTCCATCTAGGGCAAGATGGATGCAGCCAAATTCAGGCAAAACCTTGAGGAGTTTCAATCTGCAAGAGATTTGCATTTAGGGAGAAGATTCATGTTCCAAGAGGACTAGGGCCCAGAGCACACAGCAAAATCTGCAAAGGAATAGCTTATAAATAAGAAGTATTCAGCAATGGCCCAGCCAAATCCCAGTCTTATGTCCCAATGAGAATCTGTGGTATGACTTTGAAATTGCTTTCCATCGACACTCTCTATCTAAACTGGCAGAGTTGAAGTGCCTTAACTTGGAGGAGTGGGCAAAAATTCCAAAAATCTAAATATGCAAAGCTCATACAGACATGCCTGAGAAAACTCAGAGCTGTAATTGCTGCCAAAATTTTCCTGAGGTGATCAAAAAATATTTTAATGCATTCAAATGTTAAGGCACAACAAGACAAAATCTGAACAAGTTAAAGGGCAGTGATTACTTTCCGAAGGTTTTATACCATTAATGCAGAAGTATTGGAATGATGACACTTTCTGTTTTGGCTCTATACTCCAGCACTTTGGATTTGAAATAAAACAGTAAATATTAGGTTGAAGTGCAGACTGTCAGCTTTAGCGTTTAGGGGAGCTACAGCGATTGGACAAATTAACATAATCTGAAATTAAATGGTCATATTTAGTACTTGGTTACAGATCTCTTGCAGTCGATGAGTGCCTGAAATCTGGCCCATAGACATAATCAGATGCTGGATATCTTCCCTGGTAATGCTCTGCCAGGCCTGTACTGCAGCCATCTTCAGTTCCTGTTTGTTTCTGGGATGTTTTGCCTTCGGTCATGTCTTCGAGTGAAATGCTTCCTCAATGGGATTCAAGACGAGTAATATCTTTGGCTAGCCAAGAAAATGTCACTTTTTGGCCCTGAAAAATTCCTTAGTTGCTTTGGCAGTATGTTTGGGGTCAATGTCCTGATGCAAAGTGAAGCACCATCCAATGAGTTTCAAAACAGATGAGGTGTTTCTGTACTCTTCAGAATTCATCCTGCTGCTATCGCTGTCAGCATTCACATCATCAGTGAATACAAGTGAGCGAGTTCCAGTGGCAGCTATACATGCCAAAGCCATGAAACTACTGTCTCCACAATGTTTCACAGATGAGGGTGGGTGCTTTTGGGTCATAAGCAGTTCCTTTCTCCATACTTTCCTCTTTCCTTCTCATTGGTACAGGTTAATACTCTGTTAG
Source organism: Anguilla rostrata (assembly GCF_018555375.3). Classification (NCBI taxonomy): domain Eukaryota; kingdom Metazoa; phylum Chordata; class Actinopteri; order Anguilliformes; family Anguillidae; genus Anguilla; species Anguilla rostrata. The sequence goes on from NC_057944.1 coordinate 14,852,788, forward strand.
ACTTTTTAAATGTACTCTTTCAGCAAACTCTAACCTGACCTTTCTGTTTTTGAGGCTTACCAATGGTTTGCATCTTGTGGTGAACCCTCTGAGGTTATGCTGGTGTAGTCTCCTCTCTATGGTCGTCTTTGACAAATCAATGCCTGCATTCTCAGTGTAGTTGATCTGTTTGACAGTTGAATCAAGGTTTTTCTTCACATTTGAATGTATTCTTTGGTCATCCACCAGTGGTCTGGTGTGGTTTACCAGCTCATTTGGTATTGCTGAGCTCACCAGTACCTTGTTGTTTTCTAACAATGCATTGAATAGTTGATTTTGACATTCCCAATGTTTTGGCTGTGTCTCTGATCAATTTATTCTGATTTAACAGCCTGCTTTACTGGCATTTACACTTATTTTGTTCTCATGTTGAGTGACAACAGGTAAAATAAAAAAATTCCATGCCTAGAATTGACTGTAGACCTTTTGTTAACTTTCTTGTGTATGAACTAATGATGCAAAGACACAGCTGGCCAAGAAACAGCTGAGTAGCCTATTGTCCAGTTACTTCTGCTCCCCTAAAATGGAGGACTATGTATAAAAATGGCTGCAATTCCTACACGAATCACCCAATATGTATTTAAAATTCAATGTGCTGGAGTAGAGCTAAAACAATTGTGTTATTGTTCCAATACTTTTGCATTAAACCGTATATACATATAAATGAGTGTGTCTGTGTGTGCATGTGTGGTGTGTGTATGTTATTTCCTTTTCCCCACTGCCAAGTTTTTCTAGACTGGTTTTATATGGTTGTGGGCATGAGAAATGCATTTTGGGAGATTATAGTGTCAGTACATTGAACAGGAAGTTACAGAGGAACATGTATTTTGGTTCATATGGTTCATATAGCATGAGTAATTTTTATATCTGCAAAGATCTATCTCCCTGTCTGTCTTCTATATGTGTCTGTACAAATGTCTCTTTGAGGATAATGGTGCTTTGATGAGCACTAAGATCGACACTGTTGCAAAGAGCACAGCTGTGTTTCTGTTTTTCTGCTGCTGTGTGCTAGCAGTGTGGGATGGAGAGGGGTTTGATGACACTTTGTCATCTTTTCTGTTTCTGTTAAGTCATTTAAACAATATTCTTCATGTTTAATCATGAGATCAACTCAATCCGAAGAACTGAGTCATTGTTTCTTACCTTACCTTACTCTCACCTGTTTGTGAAAGCTCTGTCCTATAGTGTCGCTGACACTGCGTGGACATCGGAGAGCCATGTCCAGCTCTAGCTTATCTAGCTTTGGTCAGTAAGGCTGCTTTCCTCACAGTATAAACGCACAATAAATATTTGTGCCTCACTGCAGAGCACACGATTCCCAACATGATAGTTGTTTCCATGACAGCAGTTGCATATTTGCTACTCTTGTCACTGGACAGAAACAGGTGGAGGGGTACCTGTGGTGTGTTTCCCTGTTAGGGAAGGCTTTGGGAAAGAGCTGCTGTCCTGCCTGTGCAAAGTGGGCTTTCTTGTGCTCTTTGCCCCTGTTTCGCTCCCTGTGGGGGCACCAGGGTGTTTTCCAGAAACAGAGTGTTACCACAGTCATGCTAGCACACTGACTGCTCACGACTAGAGCTTCTCTAGGCATTCTTTACATAGCTTAGCCGTGACAAAAGGTCAGAATTATTTAACGCATAACAATACCACGTGTAAAAAGAAATCTGTCACCACAGTGGGTGTACACTAGCTTGCCAAGAATGTGAATATTTGTTGTGGGATGGTTGTACTCACACCAAACATATTTTTGTTTGAAATAGGTTATCTTAAAAATACTCTTTTTCCTAACAAAATAATATACTTTTAATTATTATTCATTTTAGGTTTAGCATCAAGAATTGGTCCTGGGCCACAATATTCAGTGACCTGGTGCCCTAAGTCCAGTAACCTGGGGGAAAAATGCTTTATCTTCAAATATAACCTTTCAAACAGTACAGAGCATGGTGCTTCATAAAATACACAAAAAAGGAAAACAAAAGCATGGCAGTTGAAGCCAAACAAGAGAGAAGGACGGACATGGTCAATAGGAAGCAAGAAAGATAAAAATGATAAACTCAATACAATGATAAAAAAGTTGTACAGTACACAACAGGGGTTAAAAGGAAGTTAGTAAGTAGTAAGTTTTTAAAAGAGATTTAAAAAGGACACAAGTAGCTGTTTTGATGTCTATTGGAAATCTGGAAAATGTATATCCCTGCTGAAGATTATGAGAGGTGGAAGTAACCAAAATTTCCAAAAAAATTGGTCTTCCAGACCTCATAGAAGATGGTCACTAGGTCCTGTTAAGATAAGTTCCCATTCAGAACACATTTATTCTTATTTTGTTTACAACCTGTAGACCAGTAATAATGTGATAGAAATACTCAATGCGTAAGGATGTATCATCTCAGTTTCTCTTGAGTGCTTTCATATGACTGGGTGTGTGAATGTTGGATTGGACATCTTTTCTTTCATTTAAAACTTAATTTAGCTACTTAAATACATATGAAATTTACAATGCAACATTAACATGCAGAATTAAAAACAAAAAAACTAAATGTGTAGAAGCAAAACAAAAAATCAAAATGACAAAGTTTGAACTAAAAACATTCTGATGAATGGCATTGGCAGTGGAAGAGAAATCATGGTTTATTATGGGAACATCTGATCAAAGAAGATGTACAGCATTAAATGGAGTGTGAATAGAATAGAAATTAAAGACCTCAGTTTGATTAGCATTTTAATTTACACTGCTAACACTGATAAAAAAAACCCTTCTCTGTGATCATCAGCCCTGCTGTCTTTCCTGTATGGCCGTTTGGTCCCGGGTAGGGAGTGAGGGGGCTGTTGGGATGATGTGTCTTAGATTAGTTAAATTGGAGCATAATCGCAGCAGATTTTGTCAGCGTTTCTGCTAGTTGGCAGCGCAGCTGAAGTGCCGCGATGTAACTGAAGAAATGGTTTTTTATCGTCCTTTCCACCTTTCACTCAGGTTTCCAGCCAACTGCCGTAAATGAATATTGTGGGGATTGATTTTCTCAGCTCCCTAACTACCTACACATTTCCTCGGTCTGAACATGCCCAAAGCGGCCTCATAAATCTCTTTGATATGTGAATCTGCATTCTGTTGTACATCATTGTACCCTCAGACTCACCTCCAAAAAACGCTCCGATGGGACTGGTGTGCTTTCGGGTCCTCCCATTCACTTTAACGGCCCTCTGTTGCGTTTCATTTAGCGAAGCGGAAGCGTTTCTCCCCTCTGTGCCTGCGACGGGCTCTGTCCCAATCAGTCTGCGTGCAGGCGGGTTCTCTCATTCATCCTAACAGGCGTGAGCGAGAGGGGGCTGTCGCCCCTCCTTTGCACACGCTTTACACACAAAGTGAAAAGAGGCACCATGCGGGGAACCTGTGTGATGCAGTCGGCGGGGTGGCTGAGTCTCATCCCACATACTAACCCCCCATGCAGCCAGAGGTTCTATTCTCCTGTCCTGGTGCTCCTGTGATCCAAACTCTATCTCTAACCCTCTTTTCTTTCCCACTGTCTGAATGAAGTGGGGGGGGAGGGGGTGGGGGGGACTTATGGAAGGCAGACTGTCCAGTCATGAAAAAAAAAGGAAAAGCATAGTTTTACTCTAGCTATATTTCAGCAGCTGTGTTTTGATAAATGGGAGATAAAGAAAAGGGGCTGATGCTGATCTCTCTCTGATGTGACTCCACTGCTTTGCTTCCTCTAATTTCCGGAGCCCGCCTGTTATCCCTCTGCCCCTCTCCAAACCGGCAGAACTCTGTCCCTCTCTGCATGCTTTACTAAACAGCAGGTCCCCAGAGGTACTCCTTGTGTGGCACAGAAATTATGGTCCCGGCAGTCTAACGGAACAAACAGTTATGATACAACTCAACCTGACTGACTGACGCCATCTCTAGCAAGATGATTGTGGACTGTATCTTTGGTGTGTGTGTGAGTGAAGGCCCTCAGTATTGTTGAAAAGATATGTTACTGTGTTTGAGGAAGGGGAGGGGCTTCTTTGCTCAGTTGCCATGGGATCATTTCTCATGCATGAGGACAGGCCTGCATCAGTATTCAGATATAAGGAGCAGAAGGTTACAGGGGAATGGTTTACGCGCTACAGGTGTCTCGTTCCACAGCGCACAGTAATATTTTATGTGCGACACATGGCCCGTTTCATGACGCTATCGTGTCATGGATGGCGGGTGACCAGGCAAGGTCCCTTCCCTGTGTGAGTCGGGCCCGGAAGGGGAACGGAATCACAGTGAGGGAGTGTGCATTCAGAGAACGCTGTGTTATGGAAGGGTGAGCGTGTTTGAGGTTTTTGGACTGTGAGGTTACCAGGGCTGTAGGAAGAGGGGGAGGGCAGGGGGACATGCCCCCCCCCCACAATAATTGTACCGAAAGAAAATCATTCGCCATGTACTTTTATTTTGAAAAGCATGCTGCGGGAGCACAGTCAGCAAGTCCACCCAATACAGCAAATATCGTTCCTTTTAGTGAACGATTACGATTAGTCACCCCATTAAAATCATGCAGTAGGTACCTACTAACCAGTTGGCTCAGTAGGTTGCTATCAGACGACTGAATGGCTACAGTATCTTTTTAAAAAAGTGTGGTTAAAAATCACCCCATTCAAATCTTGCACCGCAAGATTTTGCGAGGAAGTCGTATGGGGGAAGGGATGGGGTAGAGGTCAGGGCTCTGTGCAGGCCAGTCAAGTTCATCCCCTCCAAACACAAGCAAACCATTTCATTATGGGCCTTGCTTTGTGCATGGGGGCATTGTCATGCTGAAACAGGAAATGGCCTTCCCCAAACTGTTACCCAAAAGTTGGAAGCACACAATTCTCTAGAATATCATTGTATGCTGTAGCATTAAGATTTCCCTTCACTGGAACTAAGGGGCCTAGCCCAAACAATGGCGGGGGGGGCAGACCCCTGTGAGTAGAAGGTGTGGGATGGTGAGAGGATGCTGCGAACAGCCAAGTAACAACTTCTGTTTCAAAAAAATTTCCAACATCAAAAAGTTTTCAGAGCTGGATAAAAAATACTCAGGTCTAAAGCTCCAAAAAGCCTGGGGCTAACGAAGCCCACGGTGTGAAGAACAAAAGTGCGTTCTCCTGAGCGCCCTAAAGATGCTGTGAGGGTGCGCGGCGCCTGGAGTGTTCTGCTGCGGAGCTCTGAGTTTAACCTGATTCTGCTGCTTAATTATGAGGGTGTGTTCCTCCCGGGAGTGACTGAGGAAAGGGTTTTATGCCATCTCTGTATGCCAGCACAACTCTCCCTACTGAGTGTGCAAGGATACTAACACAGGGACAGATAGAGGAGCCGGTAGTAATCACCAGTGCACTTCCTCCGATATTCTTCTGACTTCCTGTGTGTTACATATCAATTTATAGTCTCTGTGTCTCCATATAGCCTCATTGTGTCTTTAAAAAGTCTATCTGTATATGGTCTTTATGCACTTTCCTTGTGTCTTCCTATGGTCTCTTTCTCTTGATATAGTCTCTCTCTTCCTATGGTCTCTTTCTGTTGATATAGTCTCTCTCTTCATATGGTCTCTTTCTCTTGGTATGGTCTCTCTCTTCATATGGTCTCTCTCTTCGTATGGTCTCTTTCCCTTGATATGGTCTCTCTCTTCATATGGTCTCTTTCCCTTGATATGGTCTCTCTCTTCATATGGTCTCTTTCCCTTGATATGGTCTCTCTCTTCATATGGTCTCTTTCCCTTGATGTGGTCTCTCTACTCACTGTCTCTTTCCTGCTCTTTTCCTTTAATGGCCCTTATTGGCTTTGTAAAAGCACAACAGAGCCTTGTACATGTATCCTGTTAGCTGTTTTTTGTTTCCTAAATGTGTGCATCATATGGCATACTTTAGTAACCGAATAAGCTTTTCTTGGCTGTAGACTTATAATTGGCATTACTTTGGCGGAATTGTGCCGACTTCCGTAGAAGCCACACGGATTCAGAGTTATTGTTGATGAGACCGATAACTCGGGCTAACATGAATCCGAAGTGTTGTACCTTTGAACGAGCATGTACAATCTCATCAAAGGGAGGTAACTGAAAGAACTATCCCACCTGTGAAGTATCCATGTGTGAATGAAGCCCTCGTTCTCACAAGCCATTCTGGTGCTTTTCATGTTTGCAGGCATGACCCTTCTTTGAAGCTGAGGCTGACAAACAAGCCGACTATAGGGCCAGCAGAGAGAAAGGAACTTTAGCAGCCAGACTCTTCTGCGTATGACAGAGCTGATCCTTAGCTTCACGCCGTCTCCGGCATTGTAAAGGCCTCGCCAGTGTCACCATGCTCAGGAATAACCAGCACACTTCATTCTCTTATTTTAAAGGATCTTACTGTTTTTTGTTAAATACTCAAAGGAAAATTGTGGTGAAGGATGATGCACAAAATCCAGATTGGTCATACCAGAGCTGTGCCGAAATTCCCAAAGTTGGTCGTTGTTCTCCTTCTGATGTCAAATGATCAATCCGAATATTTAAGGCCAGTTTACAGTTAGGTGACGTATGATCGGCCGATAGATATCGCTGCATTGTCACCAACATTCCATCCACTTGCTCATAAAATATATAAACACTTAACCGATGAGAGTGCATCTTTGGCCCTGTTCATACCTGGCATTAAAATGCGTCTTGGGTGAACTGATCACAAGTGGACAACTCTAACTACAGGTGTGAACGCACCCAGGACGCAGGACCCAGGAAAAAGTTTTTTTTTAAATGATACCATGTCATTCTACAGTCAATATCTGGAACTAAGTATTGAATAAATATACAACCTTACCATTGGTTTTACGCATAGAGATGTCCCTTTTGAGACTGAGCAGTCATATATTGTCTTGGACAATCCATTTGTGAAATATACAGGCATTTGTGATGCCTGGGTACCTTCCAAAATAGCTGCGCGTAATACCACACGTGTTGTTTACAGCGTTGTCGCCCTTTTTAGTGCAGTCTGGCTTGATTGACAATTCATTTATTTAGTAGGTGAGAGTATAAGCCTTCTAATAATGTATAACATGTCTAATTTCTCTTTTGGAATAGCATTGTATAGGTCAGCGTAATTGAAAATATTCTTATAATCGCATTCACTTACGCATTCACTCTGTGGTAGCAGTAAAAGACGCTGCACCTAAAGAAACGTTGTCACCAATTTTTCGTAATTTCTTGGAAAATACTATTATTATTGAGGACTTCTGTGCATAGCTAGGCCAAATATTTGCTGATAGACCTATCTGACTTCGTTTTCTGGAGCAAAACAGAAGCGGATAGAACTGTATCATTTTGGTTGGTTCTCAAATCGCATAAGCTGGCTTTGTCCACAACGTTTGAAAATTTTGAAAAGCACATAGAGACATATTACGAGTGCGTCAAACATCTTGAGCGATTTGGTTTACCTGGAACACACCAAGGAATAGACCCAGTCTGTTTTTGTTTTGATTTTGCCCGAGCGCCGAGGTCTTTGCAAACTTCTTCTTCTTTAATTTTCAGCAGACTAGGCACAGGTAGTGCATTGCTGCCATAGACTGTATGAAAATATATTGGTTAAAAACATATATATACCTCCCGCCGGTTAAAAACAACAACGCATTTGGTCTTTGCAAATGGAAATGATGTACGTGTTTATTTGCATATTGAGCGGGGAAGTGAGATCTGATCACAAGTGGTCACTCGAGACGCATGTGGAGATGCATTTTGATGCCAGGTGTGAACTGACAACCATCTCGACTGAATCTAGACACAATCTGGATATATCTGGATACAAAGTACAGGTCTGAACAGGGCCATTATGGCATCTTCGTGATCTGCCTGGTTGGCACCATACAGTCATTGAAACGCTTTCATCGAACTTTAACAAATGTGTGATCTGTCATTCTATTTATTTTAAGGTTAGTCTAGTTGACTTCACACTTTGCTGAAGGTAATTGCGGGAGATGAGAACATTCTATAATAATATTGTCATGACAGCTGAGCCAGTGATGGGGTCAAAAATCAATACACAAGTCTCGGTGATGGGAGCAACATTGATAGCGACAACGACAAATTGTAGTATACACTAAAAGTTGTTGTGACCAACCATCAAATGAGATTATCACTAGTGCCAATGATCGCCTAACTGGGTAACACTTTTAACATGAATTAATGATGTACAAATACGTTAACAAAGCTGTACAGATGAACTTTTTAGTAGTTAGTAGTTAAGAACTACATTAGTTAATGCCAAGTCATGTGACCTTATTGTAACTGTAAACTGGCCTTTAGTGATTTCGGAGAACCAGGAGGCTGCTTAAGAGTTGGTCCCGAGTGTCCGTTGGGAGTCTGGAGCACTGTCAAAGACCAGATTTTAACACTTGATCTCAGTGCTAATAAGGGTATTAGGTCTTAGTTATAATTGTATGTAGAGTTCGGTCTACATCCTGTTTAGAGCACCGTCCTAGTGCTGATTACAGCACTCGGTTTTAGTGCTCATTAGAGCACTCAGTCTCAGTACTGATTTAATTACTCCAATTCACTGCTGGTGAGAGCTGTTGGTCTCAGTGCTGATTAGAGTGCTCAGTCTCAGTGCTGATTGGGTTTCAGTCATGATTATAGGTGCTGGGGGAGCTAAAGAGGTACATAGCAGGCAATTGGCACATGCACAGATGGGCAGAGCAGTGATGTATAGAGAACGCTTCAGCATTGAAGAACATGTTGGTGTCAGGTTGGGAACCCTTCTGCCATTCATTAGGATTTTAATTAGTCTAAAAAGAAGAATGAATAGGACGGTGAAAGCGGCTGGGGTCAGCGGTAAACAGTCACACCCCGGCCTCTGGATGGCTCAGTCTGTGCAGGGGTGAGATCGCTATCTGCCCACGAGCTGCTTTATCTCATATTGATCACAGAGCACAGTGTGTGATTAACCAGGTCTAGTGTCTCCTTTTCCCCAACACCACCCCTCTCTAGTAGAGTGTCCCCCTCTCTGCCCTGATCTTAGGATGCAATCGGCTTCCTTCTCCTGCAGATATGGCTCACTTTGTTACGCTCTGTATTCAAGGCCAGAATCTCATCAAAACATCCACCACAATGTCTTCCTGTAGCTAATAAATAACTTCCCAGCATGCTTCTTACTGATTGAGAGAAGAGATCTTTGCCAGGAACACAGATTGGAAAATTTTTTATTTATTTTTTTGATTGGTTATATTTTGTCAGCAAGGAAAAATGTGTTTTGCTCCTTTAAAGGAATAGTTCACTTCTGAGGTTTAAAAAAAATATAATTTAAATTTTTTGTGTAGGTTTCTTGAGTGGCCCAGACTGTTTTTCTCTGCAGTAAAGTGTATTTAGGATATTTACTGAGGTTTCTAATTACGTGCCAGCTGTATAATGGCTGGTACAAGTTTGTGAGAGAGAAGAGAGGAAATGCACTTAAGGTAACTCCAAAGACATTTGTACAGCAACGTGTGTATGTTGGAACTATTTGCTGTGGCACAAGCTGAGATCACTGTGCTCAAGGGAAAAAGTACTGGCAAAATAAATAAAAAAAACATATTTCTTATATATGATATTATCTAATGTATAATTGTGCTTAAGTACTATAAAATGAACGTATGTACAGACTCTGAAATATAGTAGTTGCATTTTTTGTTTTTCAGAAGCGCTCCTGTGAGATGCAGTCGCTTGGCTGAAAGGAATGTGAAGCAGAGGGAATTTAAACACTGAGCTGAAGCTTCACAGAGCACACATTAAAGCAACAAGAGCAGGTAATCAAGGAAGAGAAAGAGCAGCAGAACAGGAAGGAGAGAGAGGGAATGGGAAGGCTCTAGAGCAGAGAGAAAAGAGCTCCTCAGTGAAGTATGTGCCTGGCAGACCATGATACCGCCATCTTCAGCACCTGGGACGTTACTGTTGTCTGGCAGTTGCTGTTACGAAAGCTTTTACTTATATTGAGCCTTACACAAAGCCTCCTGTGATCCTCTTTAATGTGTTATTCTACTTCAGATGTGAGTGTTTTTTATGTGACATAATGCATTTCTAACAGCTCTGATGGAATCGTTTGTGGACACATGAACCCTCTATTGTGGGAGAATGTCAATGGAATGTTAAACCAATGAGGAGAAAAGGATTCTCGTCTTTTCAGCTTTAATCCAAGGAGCTTTACCCCACCCACCCAGATGAGCTTTATCTCAACCACTTAGGGATGCTTTACATCACCTACCCAGGGGTGCTTTACATCACCCACCTACAGGAGCTTTACATCACCCATCCAGGGGATCTTTACATCACCCATCCAGGGGATCTTTACATCACCCATCCAGGGGAGCTTTACATCACCCACCCAGAGGAGCTTTACATCACCCACCAGAGGAGCCTTACATCACCCACCCAGAGGAGCCTTATATCACCCACCCAGTGAACACTGCAGCTGAGCATGATGCAGTGAATATTTTACAGCTCACTTGCCACACAGCACAACATAACTGCAGTGACTGCAGATCTTACCACAACTGATAATTTGTTAGTGCTTGGTGAAAAAGCTAGGGGGCACATTGGCACTGATAACTCAAGGAACCCTGGTCAATGTAAATATGCCCTTTCTCCGGTGGCACCAAGCTTGATGAGTGCTGCCACTACGCTGGGTTAATCATCAAGGTTTGAATTTGCAAGTCAAAGACTAAAGGGCACTGCCTGTTTTTCTACTGAGAAGCAGCTTGGACATCCCTCTCTGTGTTAGAGCTTGTGCTGTCAGCACTGCCCAAGGGTCCTGTGTTTGGATGTAAGGACTGGCTTAAATCCTGAGGTAGATCAATACTTATGAATATGCACACACATAAATGTGTGTGCTTTTTTAAGCCTTCCCGTGTAAAATCAATGTTTCCTTCCCACAACTGTGCTCCATGGTTACTGCACTTCGAGGTTGAATGTTCTCCTGATCTGTGAAGTATAAGGCAGCCAGAGCAGAGGATGGAAAGGTGAGTTCTGGGTGCTTTAGTGTGGAGTAGCTAATTAGCGAACTAGCGATTTGTCACTGCAGTTACTCTTTCTCAGCAGGATAATGCAGATAATTTAAACTATTGAGCAAAATTATGTGTTTGAATGTAATGCCTCTGGAGTGCGGTTCTATTCAGATGTAATTTACTGTGATCAATTTGTCAGTTCCCCAATTAATTATGCAAATTTTGTCTTATCTTCTTTTGGAAGACTATGAGCCTGTTTTCTGGTTTTTGAATGATGATGAAAGACTGTCAGAGTGGTAATTAGCCAGGTAAGGGGGGAGTCTGTGGTGTGCAATTAGTAATAAGTGGGCAGAGAGAGTCAGATTTGCAAGTGAAGAGTCTGCATTTGACTTTATCTGAGGTTAGATTTTTTTAAAAAACTTTTAATATCAATTTTTTAAAAGAATTTGAAAAAAAGTTATTAAAGTGAAGTATCAGTAGATTTTAATTGAGGGTAGAAAATATGAGTAACATTTGGAGGAATCATATCTGAGCAGGGAATTGTGGGAAGAGACCCCCAGGGATTAGTAGGAGCAGTAAAAAAAAATGCTGAATGTTGGGATATACAGTCGTGCTAAAAGTACTGAGCATAAATCCTGTACATTTTTATAATAGCAAAGGTTCTTAATTAGTCCATGGAGCCCCAGTCTGGGATTTATGTCCTAGCTCATCTGGCGATGGTGTCAGTGAAGGAGATCAGCAGAAGGGGGCTCGGGTCCTGTGGTCACCCTGCGTTCATAAGGACCAGGATACTTAATGCTTCTGGCCAGGAAAGCTTAACCCATGCTCAGCACTGTGTAAGGTGTGAGTCTGGTCCCAAAGTTTGTAACACCAGGGGACTCCATCAGGAATTAAAAATTCCATGAGCAACTGAGTCACAGTATAACAGGGTCCATTAGGTATTACAAAGGGCAACAAAACTAAAATGTCCACTAAAAAGAACACCAAAAAAAACCTCTTAATATTTTATAATTTTAGGCTCAATTTATAGTTGATTGATTTTTTTTTTTATTATAATAGAACTCAAGGGCATAATGTTAGCTTCAATATGGGGTGGGGGGCGGAGGTTGAAATGAATAGATTGAGAACTGCAGGGAGGGAGAAGAACAACTGCAGTTACTGATCAACAAAGCTGAGTAAAAATCACTGAAATTCATTTCATTAAATAATAGATCTCATTCACAGCAGTAAGAAATGAGTGAAATAACGTGCACAGCTGCGGCAACAGTAGCAAGTGCTTGAAGTGTAAAAAAATCAGTGGGTAGTTCTCGGCTGCTAGGAACAGCCTACGAGTGAAATCCAGTGATAGGCTGCTGCATTTACTCGCTTACTTTGGTCCATCACGGAAAGAGCACACTTTCATGCCTTTAATTTAACTGAATGTTGTTAAAAATAGAGCATGCTGAAATTACATTACCAAGATAAAATACGGTTACAGTGTGTCCTGTTTTTGTTTCTTTAAAGGTCTTTTTGGTGAAACATGTTGTACTTTGTGAATGTTGAGTCTTTGAGTGCCTGTTGTCACTGTTGTGACCATAACAGGGGAAGGAGCACTGGGCATCAACACTGTTGATGGGGGCCATCAAACATCTGATTGCAACAACTGACAAGGACGAGAATGCAATACTTTGTTTCTCCCAGCATTAGCAATAGGCTATTGGTAAAATGCATAGGGCCACACATGTAACACTGTAGGCTACATTAAGGTTGACAGTTAACATCCAAAACTGCCGAAAAGTCATGAGCTATGTCTCGGGGCGACATAGCTCAGGAGGTAAGACCGATTGTCTGGCAGTCGGAGGGTTGCTGGTTCAAACCCCGCCCTGGGTGTGTCGAAATGTCCTTGAGCAAGACACCTAACCCCTAACTGCTCTGGAAAATGAGAGGCATCAATTGTAAAGCACTTTGGATAAAAGCGCTATATAAATGCAGTCCATTTACCATTTAAAAACAGAGGAAATCGCAGAAATGGGGGAAGTCACGTAATCTGCGGCATCTGTGTATGATTTCCATGACAGACACTGATCAGTATATCCTAATGACCACACAAAATCCCCATCTTTATTATATGAAATTATGTTTCTCATCATCATGCTATATTAGTGGGGGGGGGGGGTTATATGGCCTGTTTTATAATATTGGGGGGTTGTATCTCCCTCGTAATCTACGCCCTTGATGGAGTAATGAAGTAGATAGTTATTTCAGAGTTGTTCATTCATCAGATCACTTTGCTTGGTATTTAGTACAAGTATAGTCCCTTTTGGTTCCAGATGGGGAGTTGGATAAGGGTTGTTGGGGAGCAAAATTTGGGTGTCAAAGGTTTGTAGATGGTAATGATCCAAGGACCAGCTAGGGACCGCAGGCTTGTCTCTGATAAATCCATCACACTCCAGAGTTTGCTGCTTCTACTATATGGCCTGGCTATGACCCAGCTATACCATATAAAAACTGTATTAAGGCGGCATGGGGGGGGGGCGGGATTGGTGACATGGTGATCTTTTGCACTCAGGTTGGCCACCAGTGCAGCCCTTACTCTGCAGTTGTGACTGGAAATGCATTCTGACAATCTGCATGAATCTCAACGAAAGGGAGAAATGAAAGAGGGTTAATGAATATCTCATTACAGCACATCTGATGGTGTTTCAGTGCTGAAATTACTGGCACGTCAGCCCCAGATGAGAGCCATCCATCATTATCATAGTCGTACAAAACCCACTCTGCTCTGTGTCGGCCAGGGGTGTCAAATTACAGCGCCGGAGGGCCACAGGGCCTGCAGGTTTCCTCTCAATCAGCAGCCGTTTAAGGCCTTGGGAACAAGGTCTGTGGACTCTTTAGCCAGCCAGTGACTTAATTTAATCACTTGTGCTGAAACACCCCGGTAACCAGCGGACACTGTGGCCTTCCAGGACAGGAGTGTGACACCCTTGGCGCAGTCCCTCTTGTTTAATGTGACCAGTTGTGTAGTACCAGTGTTATTATGGTAAATGTAGATGGCTGCTGTCAGAGGAAGCATTACCGTATCGCTGAGAAGCGATTCATGGTTCACCCCTTAGATACAGCACGCCAACAGCGCTGTGAATTAAAGTGCTTTAATCTTCTCAGACCTTAAGTCATATGTCACATTCTGTGAGTCCATATGTATCTACCAATGAAGGCCCTTGCTGATGGAATGGATCTGAATGACATGTGATGCACAACACAGAAACAAAAACAAGGGGAAAAGCCATATTTTATTTGGAAGAACCAGATGGTATTTTTTTTATAAATGCTAATGATCTTGGTTTCAGTATTCATCACGTAATGAGCTGCTTGCACCTCTTCTGGTGTGTCTGTATCAATGTTAACATATGTTTTATGCTTCTGATTTTTTTATTTCTATTTTAGTAGTCAATTCCACTTTATAATTCAGCTTAGTTACTATTGACTATTAGTGTTTGTTAGTTTGAGTTTACTTTTATTTTCTCCAGTCCTTGAAGGCATTTGATTTTTATGTTGGTTTTAGGCATTTTATGTAGGGTCAATGAGGTGAGGAAGTCTTGGTAAAAATGACTGTTTGTGTGCAATGTTTATTTAAAGAACGTACACCCTGAATGTGCTTACTTCTCAAGTGCATTTTCAATTTTATGGGATTTTTCACTTTGAATTACATGCGACATACCCCACTGCATACAACTTTGCATTTGAATTTGTCAGTTAATGCTTTATACCAAACAGGATTTACACATTTTCTTTCAGTTTGCTAGTTAATGCTAGCCAATAGGGGTCGGAACTGGACCTGCTTTACAGTATCGTTATTATAGTTCGTTTTTTCACTCCTCGTTTTCTTTTTTGTTTGAGTTAACAATGATAGGTTTGATATGTATTGATGGCATGTTTTGCATTAGCGTATAACCAGCACTGGCTGCAGTTTTATATTCTCAAGTGAAGTTTGTCGCTGAATTCCCGTGTTCCAATAGAGCGGTTTGCAATGATGCATGATGACATTTAGTTGTGCTCAGAGCTAATCTCGTGCTCTGTATTAATTTGTTCTCTGTACAATTCAGTGGAACTTGCTTCAGCCACTTGGTAATTAAGAGGAAATGGCTGTGTCCTTGGCGTAGAGGCTCATCCCTTATTGCAGATACGTTTTGTGCTGGTTAAATGATGTGGTTGCCCAGAGGGAAAGGGGGGTAATTTCCCAAACCCACAGACTGCCGACATCACGGCTCAGTTAGCTCTCCTTAGCCTGAGTGGGAAAATGCCGTAATGTTGTAATGGCATCCCAGCGAGAGATGTCAGTGAGGCGGGGGAATGTCGGCCCCCCCTCCCCGTGACTCATTGATTGAATTGACGGTGGATCCAGAGAGCGCAGCAGTGGACCCTGAACGGCTAATGCACCCGCGTCCTGCCCACGAGGCCGGAATTGTGATGAGCGCTTCCTCATGCGAGCGAGGAGGACCCCCCGGTGGATTGAGGGGAGAGATGAGGTGGGAGGATTTGTTTTGGGTTGAATCCTTTTGAGAGACTGGAGGATGTAAAGAATGCCGTCCCACTGAGGGTGTGCACACGCTCAGGGTTTTTTTTTCGAGGGTGATGCCCTTCTCTCTTCACCCTGCAACCCTTCCCCAAGATCTGCGTTCTGTTCTCCCCCATGAACCCCCCCCCCCTTTACCTCCGTTGTCATTCATTCCCCTGTTTCCCATCTCTCCAGTTCTAGCTCTGAATTTCAATCACCCAGCAGGATGTGTTTAGGATTCATGGTTGGTTCCATCGGATAAGCTCATAACTGTAATTAGATATCTTTTCAATGTTGTTCTTGCATTTAATGGAAGCTGTACATCCTGCCCTCCCCCCCCCCTCCACCCTCCCCAGTTTGTTTGACATTCAGTGGCTTGGATTATGACACACATTGACTCACCAAATAGCAGAACTACCAGTAAACTGCCCTGTAGGATAATTACAGACAACTCAGATATGAGCCTGATTACTACATGGTCAGATTTGCAGTGCGATGTCAACCAGCATACAGGTGGTGCTTGACAGGGAAAGTCACAGGGCGATATTACTGAAATGTCAGATCACAGACACACTGCTCCTGAGTGGCGCCGTGCAAACTGAGCAGGATTACGTTCAGTCCACTGGCTTCCACAGCTGTGTGGTGAATATCACCACCAGGCTGCTGGGTTGGAGAGAGAAATGGTCTCTTCACCATCAAACAAGCTGCAGTGTCTCAGCCTCTCGGCCTGCTTCTGTGAAAGCAACCGTGGCAGAATTCTCATGAATAAACCCATGAAACAGCCTTTATGTATGTGCACAAATGGATGTGCAGAATAATTTCAATGATATCACCTCCGAGAACTGAATTTTATTTGTGCTTTGGTTTTGAACGTGTGGGCTGTTAAAACAAACTAACTCAAGATTGCTGATAGGTCTCTCTCGTGCTTATTTATTTATTTAGTTGTTTGTTTGTTTATGGCACACATTACTGCATTAAAAGATGCAACCCTTTGATTTGGTATGCATTTCTCTTGCTTCTGCTGTGGCTGAGAAAAGGATTGCAGTTGGTGTGTGGAGCTGTGGTGTGGTGTGTGGAGCTGTGGTGCAGAGATGTGAGGAGATCGGGTTGGGGTCTCAGTTCTTGTTCATGCGCTTGTTCACTCCAAAATACCACGCTTGATACCGAGCAAGTGCGTCTTTTTGCATCCTGAAATAAGGAGCCATAGTGGTTGTAGATGGAGCTTGAATCAGTGTGCAGATCGGTGTGCGCTCTGCGAGAGGAGGCTGCCAGTAACCGTGGGCTGTGAGTCTCTCTCCTTTACGCTGCCAGCGCTGGTCTGGGTGCAGTTTGCTGGTCTGTTTATGAAAGTGTCATTGCAGCTGATGCCAAAGAACTAACAAGAACCATTTCTCGGGCTGTGTGGCACTGGCGGAGGCAGACTAGTGTGAAGGGAAGCACGACGGGACCGTGCTCGGGCGGTATCGCCGGAGAACAAACGCTAACCTGAGAAAGGACGGAGTTTGATTCAATTAGCATGTACAATTCAGATTTAGGTTGAGTACGGCTGAGAGGTAATTTAAACTGGATGCTATTTAGGCAGACATGATTAATTCATTGCTCCATGAATTAATCCGGTGGGCGTACGGTTTCGTGACTCTTTGTTCCTGGAAAATGTGCCCTTGATGTGTTTCCTCTGTCACCGAGGGATGAGCAGGAGCTCTGATCAGAGCACAAATCTAGTCCCCACACCTGGCTGTCCAGCAGTGCTGAACCCCACACCTGGCTGTCCAGCAGTGCTGAACCCCACACCTGGCTGTCCAGCAGTGCTAATCCCCACACCTGGCTGTCCAACAGTGCTGAACCCCACACCTGGCTGTCCAGCAGTGCTGAACCCCACACCTGGCTGTCCAGCAGTGCTGAACCCCACACCTGGCTGTCCAGCAGTGCTGAACCCCACACCTGGCTGTCCAGCAGTGCTAATCCCCACACCTGGCTGTCCAACAGTGCTGAACCCCACACCTGGCTGTCCAGCAGTGCTGAACCCCACACCTGGCTGTCCAGCAGTGCTGAACCCCACACCTGGCTGTCCAGCAGTGCTGAACCCCACACCTGGCTGTCCAGCAGTGCTGAACCCCACACCTGGCTGTCCAGCAGTGCTGAACCCCACACCTGGCTGTCCAGCAGTGCTGAACCCCACACCTGGCTGTCCAGCAGTGCTGAACCCCACACCTGGCTGTCCAACAGTGCGGCCCATTGATTGTATTTCTCCAGCTGATGAACGGCAGTTTGCCTGTTAAAAACAGCACCGGTGTGCCGGTTAATTAAAACAGTGCAGATTGTCAATGAATGGAAACACAACAATGTGCCTTTTAATGAAAACAAACAGTGTGTTGGTTAAAAAGAGCAATACCGCTTGTCGGTTAAGGCCACCATCTGAAGAAATAAAAGGTATTGTACTTTGAAAAGTACCGCTTAAGGGATGTAATAAACCAAGGTTGAACTTGTCACACACATCAGCTTCACAACGAGTGAAGCATTAATTAAGGCCACTGAAGTTATTCAGTTATACATCCCTTTCTTCTGTGGAATACTTTCATAAAATATCTCTCAGCCTGTGGATGTACACATGAAAACTGCATTATGTACATAGTTTATGATATCTCTACCTATGGACAAATGTACTGGATAATAGCTAATAGCATTGTGGACATGTGATGGCAATAACTCTATTGTGGATATGTATATAATGACAAAACTGTGGCCATACTGTATGTGCATGATAACTGGACATGGGTAAGTCTATTCTCTACTTGTAATTGGTTGGCACAGTGGCTTTCAATCTGCTGAGTTGTCACAGCCAGTCACAGCACACTCTCTGTGACACATTTTTGGGTGGAGTCACATCACCAAACTTGATTAATCCGCATTACAGCCGAATAATTAATTTATATAGAAGCTGTGGGGTGCCTAGATGCCTGAGAGAGACTCGGGAAGCTGAAATCAGCTGTATGTGAGACTTTTGCATTAAAGTACATACTGAATACTGTAGAACTACCTGCTTAATGTAAAATATAAAACCCTGGTTATCTTTGTGTGATTTCATTATGCTACTTCACCTGTTGCATGGTAGGAAATAACTAGGAACATAGTACATACACAGTACCTACCCATGTAGTAACAGTGTAATTACACAGGTGTTAGGGTCATGTTATATGAAGTGGGATTGCTTTAGGCATATATTTCAAGTTTTAACGTGACTTCTATAGTCTCTTTCAATATATTGATTCAGACATCAAGTTTTCACTGGGCTCTGTTGAATATGTTGATCTTAAAAATGTGGCAAAGTTATTCTAATTTTCTTCCCACTAAGCTCTCAGAATATGCCCTCATTCTTGATTCTTGTCCAAGGCTGTTGTGTATTCTCTTTGTATCTCCAGCATTGGCTCATGAGATGTATAAAGGTTTGAGTGGAACTAGCCTATCACAAGAGCCCATTCAAATTCACACAGCACGACAGAGAAGTGTCGCACAACATGTATTGCTTTGAAGAATGCCCAGAGAGATTTCCTATCTGTGTTATTCACTTTGTACCTCCTGAAAGGATGTGTGTAACAATTGCATGGATATTTCACACCATAAAAGGACAAACCTTTTAGTTTATGAATTGTTGGTACTGGAGCCTGATTTTTATGATCCGGCTTTCCCCATTATCTCCAGCGGGGGGTTCTGTTAAACACTTCTTGTGATCCACTTTACAACGAGCTTGAGCAGAAAATTCTTCTGCTGATTGAAATTTGCCTGGTGGAGTTTATCCACGGACAGAACATTTGCGGGACGTAGAGAATTAGCTGGACGCGGCGTTTCTGCCGGAGCGTCGCTCGGTGAGAAAGGAGGGCTCTGAAAGGCAGCAATATGGCGGGATTATTGCGCGGCTGTGCTCGTATCTTGGATCACGGAGTGGAACAATGAGGCAAGGCTGTTTCTAGGAGATGTGCCACACGCGTGCGTACACACACACACACACACACATGCACACGTGATTATGGCGTGTCTTTGAGTGACACGCGTGGTGGAGGGGGGGAGAGGGGTCCCGTGGGAGCTGGTGCTTCAGACATGCTTCAGATGCAAGAGCTGTCGTTGCGATCAAACGCACAGGCGCTTGTGCATCTCATCCCCAGTGGTTTCTTTGTTCATTCATTCATCCATTCATTCATGCATGCATTCATTCATTCATCCATTCATCGTATTTATGTGTTCCAGCAGCTCCTGTGTGAGTTTGGATTGCTACACTTAGTGCATTCTGTTACACAGAAATGATCTCTGATCAAGATCTCTTTTAGCACAGTCAGATTTGAATGAGAATTATTATTACGTGTGTGTTATGATTTTATTTAATTATTAAGCTGTGGCCGGTCAGTTTAGTAGTCACAGTCCCCCCTTTAGCAAGTACCCCTCTGTGAAGCAGAAGAAATAGCTGTTTATAGATGATGCTTCTGCTGGTGCAGATGTTCCTTTAAACTGGTTTGTTTTTGTTCTTCCTTAAACTTAAACCAAATAAGGGCATTTTCCCCAGAGCTTTACAGTTTGAGAGTACTTGCAAAGAATAGATGGACCTTCATTGCTAACAGAACAACACAAATGCTATACAATGGCCGTAAATATATGAAATAATATCATTAACAATGCTGAATTAGTGAAGTGGCAGGCAGACCTCTGTTCTATTCTTCGGTTCCTTTTGTGAGTTCTCTGTTATGATAATTATTGCATTGAATTGTTCTTTTTTATCCTTATCAAGGTCTGGTTTATCAAAAGATGAATTATTAAGAGCTTCCCTCAGAGGCCAACCAGAATAAATTATGGAGAGACTGAAGATGAGACTCTGGGAGACACAGACACTGGGTGTCAACACTAACACCCACACTGTGTCCTACTGGTGTTGGCGTAAGTGCTGTGTAGTAGTGTAGGAATGGTGTATGGTTGCTATGGTGTAGTACAATGGATGCGCTGGTTAAGTGGTGGTTAAAGGATCAAAAAAATCTAATTTGTGCTCTGGGAATTTCATTTTTCTTAACAATGACTTTCATATTGCATAACTGACTCAAAAATGGGGAGCTTGCTAACAGCTGCTGACAGTTTTTGTTTATCTTGTGGCTTTTTTTTTATTTTTATACTTTGGTGGGGTCTCCAAAGATACCAAAAGTCATATTGGACATTCCACCTTGACCCTTAACCTTCAGTTCCAGTGATGGCCCTATCTGATGGCCCAACGTTCTTCACGGTGGCATGTGGATCTCAGAGCCAATTAGTGGCTGAGGCAGAGGGCCAGTCATTGGTGTGGCTCGTTAGCAAGAGCATATTGGCACAAGTGCAGAGGGGAGATGGCTGCTAATTTGATTACACACTGTTATTAATGTGGCTGTTGGAAAAGGAATGGGTGGGGGGGGGGGAGCTCTTCTGCTATAATTACCCAGAATTTAAATGATTATGAGGCCAGTGTGCAATATGTCATTTTTTGTCAGCTGGAAAAAACCTAGACAGAAGCCCTATTTGAGACTCTGCTGTGAGCATGGGGCTGATTTAAAAGACTGTGACTGTGTGTTGACATTTGGTCCTTCAGCTTAGCGTAGGCAAGCTTTGCTTTTGGTATTGCTCCACAATGTACACAAGCACACCCTGCTGCACATATGCACATGTAAGCTGTGAGGAGGAGCTAGTGGAGGAGAGCAGTAGAGGAGGAGAGCTGGTGGAGGAGAGCAGTAGAGGAGGAGAGCTGTTGGAGGAGAGCAGTAGAGGAGGAGAGTTGTTGGAGGAGAGCAGTAGAGGAGGAGGTGGTGGAGGAGAGCAGTAGATGAGGAGCTGGTGGAGGAGAGCAGTAGAGGAGGAGCTGGTGAAGGAGAGCAGTAGAGGAGGAGGTGTTAGAGTAGAGCAGTAGAGGAGGAGCTGGTGGAGGAGAGCAGTAGAGGAGGAGGTGTTAGATGAGAGCAGTAGAGGAGGAGCTGGTGGAGGAGAGCAGTAGAGGAGGAGCTGGTGGAGGAGAGCAGTAGAGGAAGAGCTGGTGGAGGAGAGCAGTAGAGGAGGAGCTGGTGAAGGAGAACAGTAGAGAAGGAGGTGTTAGATGAGAGCAGTAGAAAAGCAGGGTGAACAGGAGGAGCTGGTGAATGGAAATGAATGAAGAGGCTCAGAGTCTCCCTCTTGATCTTTAATTAGCAGAATTATTTGGGACTTGTGTGTCCCAGTTAGTATATTACAGCAATGGTGCGCAAACTTGACCTCGTGTGTGCAGTTTTCTGTTACACTTACGTCCGATCTCTTGATCTGTGAAGGTGTTGAGAGTCAGGATTTAAGTTCTTCTGTTCTTGAAATTTATTTTAACACAATGCAAGTTTGGCTCATTGCCATTTGCTTTGTCTTAAAACTGTTGCATTTTCATGAATGGTTTACTTGCAGTGTTCAGGTCACCGCACTTTTAATAGTTGGGGCCCCAGGGATTTCACATGTCAGTTTGCAATTAAAACAGATAAGCTCTTGATAAAAGAGCCATTTGCCGTATAACACATTACTGAAAATAAAATCATTCCTTGATTTGTCTGATTAAAAGTCCTGAGGTATAAATATTTAACATTTTTTCTTCATGTATTACTTTTTTATTTATACTATTATGCACTGCTCTTTACAATATAATGTGGTTTAAAAGGACAAAAGGCATTTAAAAGTGTTAATTAAAAACAATTAACAGATTGATACTATTCAGGGATTTAAATTAGCTAGCATATATTAGGGCCCCTAATATAGAGCCGCTGTCTTAGCCATTTAAAACAATTAAAGGTTATTTAAAGTTTCCATTAATGTTTCCCCTGTGGTACAATCTGACATCCTGCTGTTGGAGTCTTTTCCCTTTCATAAACAGTGATTATAGGGTTTTTAAACTACTTTTATTAATGGCTAAAAATAATTCCACATATTTGGCAAGGTGCAGATTCTCCTGGCAGCATTTTTAATGGCCGGTGAATGATACATTTTCAGATCCCAGCAGCATGTTTGCATTATGACCGACTACTACACTGTGTGAGTAGGGTTATAATGTGTAGTCTGGCCACCACAGTGTGTCTGTTGCATGTTCTCTCTGGAATAGGCGTGGCCACTGAGTGGTGACATCATCTGCTGAGCAGTGCAGAGTTATGCTGGAAGGGTTAATGCTGGGTGCATTAGGCAGATTGGCTTATGGGGGGTGAGTTAGGGGGACAGTCGATATGGAGAGGAAAGGCCAGGCCTCTGCAGTGAGTGCTTCATAGCCATGCACAGCCTCAGGGCCCGTTTCTTCAGGCCTGTACTGAAGCCGTTGAGTGGGGAAAAGTCTTCTCTCTGCTTGCTAAATTTCACATTCTATCACAAGTTTGCTTGATCCGCATCATTCGAGGTAATGAGAAAAATAAATAGATCACTTCCATCTCAAATGTGCAAAGCTGTTTGAATTGATTATGCTGGAGAATGATAAATACATAAATACGTACTGTTCAAATATCGCTATGGAAACCAAGCATTGTTTGAGAACATGTGAAATGATTTCTGCGTTTAGGGATGGATGATGGACCGGGTGAACCGTACGGGAGTCAAAGGTGTGATTACTTTGAGCCTCCTGCTTTGTGTACACGTTTCAGAATGCGACTCTGCAGCTTCACGGAACACTTCTGCCTTATTTCCCAGCTCATACTGAACCGTTTAAAATCTGTCAGATTTTATTGTGGAGCCGTATTATTTCCAAGGTAGGGGCCTTTGGGGGTGGGGTTTTTACAAAGTGACTCACCGTCTGCCTGTGCAGCGGAGCTGGTGTGTCATTCCTCCTACTGGGTCTGACTCTCAGCTCCCATATTCACATTCCTACTGTAATTTCACAGCGCAAAATCTTCACTGACGTACTTTCATTTTTTTCAGGTTTACTTCATGTTGCGTAGTTGTCAGTTGCAGCTTTTTTAGGTGCAGATAAAAATACCGGTGTTCAAGTGTAGGAAATTCAATATTAATCATTATTACTTGCTGCCTGGTTGTGGGATATTTACAGAAAGTGTACATTGAGCTACCTGTGCTTGCACCATGGGGGTGTGATAAGCCCCAATGGCGATGCTGAGCATCATAGTTTAATGCATTTCTTGTTTTGGTGAATTTAGATGTATTCTGATTTGGGGAATATTGCCATGTGGGTGTCATCCCCTAGCCCTCAGTCAACAACAAGGTCATTTCTCTGTGGAGGAAAAAAAAAAATATACACAAAAAATTTGATTATCCTGAAAATAAGTGAGCCGATAACAAATCAGGCCCGACCTGCCTGCGTGCTGTAAGCCTCTCCTTGAGAAAGAATTAATCAATACTGCCCGTGAATCTCATCTTTAGGAATGATTTATGATTTATGATGCTGTGTACCCGCGGCGCATTGGACAGAAGATGAAGATGAGCCGAGCGGGCTCGTCTGAAAGGATGGGGTCGCGCGGACGTCGCCCGGCGCTCTGATCCGCGAGGCCGTATTTCACGCGCAGACAGGAGCGAGCGGGTCACCTATAAAAAGCAGCGGTGACTTACTGTGCGATGTAACTCCCTGCTCCTAGCCTCGCCGCGCTGATGATTACATTATGGGTCCGTATGGGTTAGTGTGGTGGTGTTAAAATGAACTGAATCCGATTCGTGTTATAATGTCTTGAACTTCACTGTCGCATTTTGATAAAAAGTTATTTTCATTAGGACCTTAGTGATGCTTGTTTTAATCAACTAGCCTTTGGTGGCATAATGTTATAAGGAAGCATACTGACAAAGGAATGAGAATAAAGATATTGTCGTTGAAATTAGACTGAATCGACCAGTCTTACTGTATGAGACTGAAATAATGTATTGTTAAAATGTGTGTCATTCAGTTTTTAATCATGTTATAATAAACACAACAGTAAAGATGAAGAAATAATCTACTAAAATGAACCACAGCAGCTACGACAACAAGAACAGCAGCAGTATACTGCAGTGTCTACTCATTAACTTCAAATTCAGGATTGCAGGCTAACGTGGTGTGTGTGGGTGTGTGTATGTGTGTGGGTGGCAGCTAGTTAATTGGAAATAAAGGAGGCTAAAAACATCTTTAAATCAGTCTTTACTTAGTACAATTTTTCTTGGTTTACATTACTGAAGCTAAAAGGTATTCATTGTAATGATTAAATAGATTTTACTAAGTGGAATTAAACCTAATGCTTTTCATTCTGTACCCTGGCATATAAAAGAATGCTACAACATGGGACACAATTAAGAGAAGGCATTGAGCTTATTGCCAGTTCATTATTCAGTTAATTAGCATCATTGTTAAGCAAACAAAATGGCTGAAAAGGGTGGAGGCTAATGATGAGATTAAAGGTAAAACTTCTGCCTCCTCTGGTTCGTGCTCAAGAAGCCCTGCTGGTGAGTATGTATATGTTATTTATCCATTGTGCCTGTCTGAGTGTTATTGGCTCTTGCTTGTTTAGGTGGCGTGGGAACAGGAATTCCTTCTAACTTCCTATAATTGATTTAATTTTATTTCCTTCAGTCATACTGGGGGAACAGAACAAGATATTTATATCTGATTATTCAACTTCCCTACTGTGACTCATGTAGCCGTTGGTTTGTCTTTTTATTGAAGGTGTCTCTCAGCTCTCTAGGAGGTGCGTTGCTCTGGCTAGCACGTACAACCGTATCAAATGAGAGCAAATTTTCGGAAAACGAGCAGGTCTGTGGTTTAAAGCACATTGTTCCTGCTTCCGGAAGCGTTGCTGTGGTAATGAGATGTACAAGCATTGGTGATTTTTTTTTCTTTATCTTTTGTGACATTATGGCTTCCTGCCAAGGTCTAATTGTTATGAGTGGTGAGCATTGCTTAACTGGGAGTCTTCTGTGTTAATCACATCAGTAAAGGGAATATGGGTGCATATATTTAGACAGAGCGCTCCCAAGGGCTAGATCTTCTGAAAGAGGGCAATTAATTCAGACTTTGTACCCTAGTGTTATAAGAATATAAGAGTTAAGCCTTACTGGTTTACTGTGGTACACATTTTCAAAGGATGACATTTTTGAATGAGGTCAGTGTCTCTTCCCTTAATAAACGAGGCATGCAGATCGCATGGTAATTGTGTCTCAGCTCTATAGAAGAGCTCAGCATGAAACAGGGCTGACAAAAGAGATCAAAGAATGTTAAAGAAATATAGCAACATGTAAAAAGCAATGTTAGACAAACATGAGAAGAAAAGACGAGCAGTTTCCATTATCTACATTTATTTAACTTCCCCCTTTCCAAATTTGATATTCTCTTTATTCATCCAATATTCCCCTTTCTTGGTTAATAGTACTTTTTCTAAAACTTAACCCCAGAAACAACTTTAAATGAGTCAGTGAAAATAGAATGTCATTCTCTGCCATCTCTTTATATCCCTATAATCTCTTTTTTTCACTCAACTTTTTTTGTTTGTTTCTGAATTTAGTAATCCCTGCGATAGATTGGCAACCTGTCCAGGGTGTATTCCTGCCTCTCACCAAATGCACTCTGGGATAGGATCCAGCACCCCCCGTAACCCTGACCAGGATAAGTGGGTATAGCTGATGGATGGATGGATGAATTTTGTAATGCCTAATCATATTTATACACTCACCTCACTGCTGCAGTGTCCTCAGTGGACCTGTGGAGCATAGGCTCGCACCCGTCCTCTCCAAACCCTGCAGGCCTGCTTACTCTGTCTCACTTCACTGTGCAGTGCACCCCCAGGTGCATAGTCTTTGTGTCAGAGGAGTGCTTCATGAGCGGCTGATTTAGGCCGACTACAGGGGCCCAGACAGCCCAGAGGAGGTGCTGTTGTCCCATGTGACGATCACAATCACATCAACTGAACCTTGATTTATTTGGTGTCTGTGTAACGGATAATGTGTGTAAAGAAGCATTTTTTGCTGTTTGGATGTTGCTTGTCAGGTTTGGACTGTCAGCTGTTCCCACAGCATGATTGCCCAATACATTTTCTTTTCTTTCTTCATGAGCTTTTTTTTTTTTTTACCTTATCTTCCAGTTCACATTACTGTCAGTTATCAGCACGAGAGAACACATTTTGACCAGGCTACTTGGATATATAGAATGTGTTGGTTATACAGCGGTCAATATACAGAAATAATGACCACTCATTGACCAGTCAGCATTAAGTATCCAACTAAGCTGTGGTATAAACCTTAATACTTATTTCCCACCCTGAGGGGCTGCTGTCATGGTTAAAATTCAGATAGCAAACTATGCAGCACATTACTGCACAAGCCACTGTGGCTCACAGGAAATGCCATGTGGCAGCCTTCATCATACTCTGCATGTGAGATCATGTCACTGGCATGATGCTGTGCTGTGTTATGCAGAAATGGTGTGAAATGACGATGTGATGGGAATAAGTGCTGTGATATTATTCTTCTCCTGTAGCAGACGTCAATTCCCTAATTGTCTGAGCTAAGTAATTACATTGCCAGTGGAACGTAAAGGGAGAATGGTAATGGATCGATCATTTTTATATCAGCAGTGCCTTTAACAGCATCTCCGGCAACACGGCGACCTGGTCCCGTTCCAGGTGCGGCTCGGGCGGGTGCTGAGTAAATCGGTCCGCGGTGGGCGGGGGCGCAGTTGGGCAGAAAGGAGGCCTATTTATTGGAGTTGATATTTGGGGCAAGCTGTGGTTTGTTTGGCGCAGATGGTTAACTTGCGCCACATCCGATACTGGACCTCTAGGCCTTCAGGGATGATTTCAGGGACAACATCGTCATGCAGAGAGTCTCGTCTCCCAGGAGCTGGGCCACAGAACAGAACTCAGAACTGGGCGGGGGGGGGTTGTGTGGCATTTGGATTCTGACTGTGAGATAGCTTGATATTTATATTTGAGTTGTGGGCTTGCATGGTATTTGGACTTAGACTGTCAGATTTGTAGTATTTGTCACTGGGTTGTGGGTTTTTCTATTTGCATTTAGGTTGGTGGTTTCTGTGGTAATAGGCTGTAGGTTTGGGTAATGTTTGGATATTTGCGTTTGTTTGCGTTTGTGTGATATTCGGATTTGGGTTGCGGTTTTCACTTTGTTGATGTCATGGGCACATTTATGGTCCTAGAAACAGAGCCATGAATTTCCCAGCCTGCATTTCACTCAGTCAGATCAATACCTGACTGTGCTGTCTGTGATTTATAGAGCAAACACTGAACACACGGCCCAGGTCCTAGAGTCCTTAAAAGACTTTTGATTAAAGACCCCATGCCCATGGCTTCTGTTGTCGGAATTTAAACAGAACTCTAAGGATGGTGGTGCTAATACAGCGCTCCCGTGCTTTATAATGTTACCGTCACTTACTACAGTGGTCCCAAATCTCAAATCCAATAGATTCAATCTCCTCCAACAGTATATTATTACTTGCCTTGTCCCCTTCTATTTGCTATCCAATAGCCCCCTGGGCGATAAAAACGTATTAATAAATGTGGTGTTTTCCTGCATGTACCTGGAATGAGAACTGGTGCCAACGAAAAGACAAAGAACAAAAAACTTATGGTTCATTTGAATTTTTGCAAAGAGAAACTCAGAATGTGGCCAACAATGGGGAAGATATCACAGCATCTGACATGTGATGACGCACACTATTTTATGAGGTTCAGACTAATCAGATGATATCTAGAACCTTGTAGGTATTGTTCTCATATTGTCACTTTAATAACCACACGAGAAGGCAACAGCATTTGCCATGGTGCAGCCAATTCCACCTGACTGGTTGTATTGTAGCCGTTATTTTGGCAAGTTATATGTGAAGATGTTTCCAGCACAGTTATTGCATGGTGTAGGCTGATTACCTGTGTTCCGGGTTGAATATCTGGTTTTGAGAAATCAATATTTGCCAGTAATTCAGATCAATTCCATTCTAAAAACCTTATTCATCCCTTTGGGACAAATTTTTTTTTTTTAATTAAAAATAAATTTTTTAAAAAGTGGGTGAAAATTGGTTGAAAAAATAGCATAACGCAAAAACCAGGTGAAAATCAGATCATAAAAATAACAATGCAGATCAGTGTGAAGTTTAGATTATAATTCCAAGCATTGATAACTTACTGCTTTTCACTGCATAATCAGCAGCTCATTTGCACTTTTTCCCCGTTTCTCTCTCTACTTTCTATTTCTGGAAGCTTGTTCCGAGCCGTCCTGCGGCTAGCTGAATCACCAATCAGAGCGCTCCTCTGCATAGCAATTATTGTTAACCATTTCGGAGTCCGTCAAGCTTTGTTTGAAATCATTACCTTCTATCAGGATTGTAACTAAAATGATAAATTGTCGACTATCTGTACATGAAAACTAAAATAAAAAATGGTTCAATGGTGTGAACAGGGAGTAAAGGCTATCCATCCATCCATCTATTATCTATATTCACTTACTCCTGGTCAGGGTCGCAGGGGGTGCTGGAGCCGATCCTAGAGTGCGTTAAGCAAGAGGCAGGAATACCCCTGGACAGGTCACCAGTCTATCGCAGGGCACACGCCATTCACTCACCATTAACACGCTCATACCTATGGGCAGTTTAGAGTCTTCAATTAGTCTTCAATCTGCATGTCTTTGTACGGTGGGAGGAAACCGGGGTAACTGGAGGAAGCCCACACGGACATGGGAAGAACAAACTCCATAAAGAAAGGCCCAGGTCGGGATTCGAACCCAGGACCTTCTTGCTGTGGGTTAGTAAATAAATTGCCCATGTCACATAGATTAGGTAAAGAATAAATATAAATATTATATAAAATTAAATATTTATATAGTTAGTTCGTTAATTTGTTCGTTAGTCTCTCATTTACGCTAATATTATGCGCTATTATTTTCCTTATTATTTGTTCTATCATTAATAAAACCCTGGGTTGCATATTAGAGTCCCTGCTGTTGACATCTGGATGAGATAAGAGCTTGCTAGTGTTAACATTAATAAAATTGATTTACAAATAAAATAACAAATGTTACAGACATGGACAGGTTACAGTCACAAAAGAATAAATGAAAGAAAATAAACTACAGCGTGTTTCTCCCAAGTTAATCCTAAATCCCATGACAACCCAACTCAAAAGTTCAAAAAACAAAAGACAGACGAATATTCAAAAAACCAGGGGTGAAAATGTTAAAATGCTATAAGAGCCTGGACACACCAAATACCGTGATACACCAGGCCCAGATTCATGTTTCAAATTCCTCAGATGACAAGAGCACCCAAAAACTGTGTATAAGTAAAGTCCAAATTTTTCAGTTGTCCTATGAGGGAAATATGATTGGTTTTTTGGGGGGGGGGGGAGGCATGTGTTGATTGGGTGAGGTGTTGGAGGATGGAGGTGTGGGAGCACGGTCAGACAGAGATGGTCTTATCTGAAAGCTGACAAATTTACGTATTAATGTTGCCTTACATTGTTAGAAACAGGACTAAGCACTATGAATACCTCTAAAAAACATAGAAGTTTACCTCTGCTTCTAACAACAGAGGGGATATTTGTAGAAAAATAATAGTTAAATCCAGCCAGTTGCAATCTCCACCTTGAGTCAAAATATTTTCCATGTAACAAAACCAAATCGCACCACGTTGGTTTCTGATTGATATTGGAACTGCTTCTAAAGTGTAGATTTCAACTATCAACAACCATTATTTATACAGACATTATGATTTTCAATTGGTGATTTCAATTTAATTTCACAGATTTCATTCAAACTTAAAATCAGAAATATGATCTTTGTGTGTTATTTAGCCCCACTGGGTCTCTGGCTCCATAGTTTGGGGGTCCTGTGTTCCCTCCTGAAAATAATAAAGTAATAAAACCTTCAAGGGAGAGAAAAATCCAGGACAGCCCAGGTTTGTATAGAGATAAGCCTAGCCGTGTGACTTTAAATTGCTCCAAAAATGTTTCCTTTGATGTTTGTGGAGGGGAGAAATAGGAAAAATGACAGAAATAAAACATATCATCCCTATAGTCACACAGAGAAATTACATTGTCTGTTTCTCAAATCTGATCATCTAAAAACTAGATGTCCGATAATACGAATGAGAGAGGGTCTTAGTGCAATCTGTTAGCTATATGTGAGAGGATCTTAGTGCTGCTGTTAGTCATATGAGAGAGGGTCTTAGTACTTCTGTTAGCCATATGAGAGGGCCTTCTTATTTTGGGTTTGAGAATGGTTGAGTTCAGAGCAGAACCCTTCACACTGTCTTGACCAGCCAGGGTCACAGCATCCGCCACAATCCAGAGCTCTTTTAATCAGTTTTTGCAGTGATGTGCTATTGTTTAATAAAGGCTTGCGTTTTGGCCCTTCCACTCACCATGAGCAGGTTGGTTACATGCTCCTGAGGGCCTCAATTGGCAGCTTATTGATAAGCATTGGGAAATCGCATCAGCGGGCACAATATTGCTGATAAGTACTTGACGCTGAATAAGTACAGAATGAAGGGAATGAGAGCATGTTTCTCTCTCCTTCAGTAAATCGGTGTCTGTGTCTACAACCGGCTGTGTTGACTGCAGATAGCTGATATAGAAATTTATGAGGGTGGGCCTTTTTCTTGGATTCGGAGGAAAACAAATGAGTCGCCACTGGCTTTGCTCCCATCACCGCATCGCCGGTGACAGCAGCACGGAATAGTGTCACAGTCTGAAGAGCCTATCGTCACACTGAAATGTCCCACGGTGCATTGGGTTTATTAGACACCTGCAGGGAAATTCACCCATGAAACAGAGAGTGAAATGAAGCAGAATGATAGGAAAGTTTAAGTGATGCCTGTGTTTTAAGGTGTGTGTGTAGGTGCGAGTGTGTGTGTGTATGTGTGTGTGTGTAGGTGCGAGTGTGTGAGTGTAGGTGTGAGTGTGTGTGTGTGTGCGTGCGTGTGTATATGTGTGTGTGTGTGTGCGTGCGTGCGTGTGCGTGCATGTGTGTGGATGTGTGCGTGCGTGCGTGCGTGTGCGTGCGTGCGTGCGTGTGTGCATGTGTTTGTGTGCGCGTGTTAGATGCTATGTAAGTTTTTGTTAGGAATTTTGTCATTCTCGTCTGCAGAGAGGCTGTCCATGCCAGTGTTTCAGTCATGGACAGGGGCTGTCTGCACTTTACTCGGGCCGTAAAAGAAAATGACAAAAGCATATCAGCTTACACAATGGCCCTGTTTCTTTGCAGTGAGGAGCCGTCGGATGAACCGTACATTCTTCCTTCAGTTAGCTTCAGAGCAATAAAGAGCCACTCTTACCTATCGAGGTTTCCCCAGGAGAAAAACACTTTGACAGACAGGGAGGTCAATGCAATTTACTGAGTGAGAATCTATGAAAAACTTGCATGCTGTGACCGTTTTTAGGAACGTTTGTTGTGTTTAGTAATTGTGAGCTGGTTTCATAATTTAGACTTCTAGCAGCAAATCCAAATCTCTACAATGTGGAGTAGAGCAAACATTAACCACAGTAGAACAGTTAAACTGGCTCTTTGAGCGTGTGTGTTCAACATGCCCATGTGACTGCTCTCTGCTACCCTGGCTCATAGACACAAGCACGCTTTGGTATTCAGGCAGAGGCACAGGCAGAGTTTGGATTTCAGACACAGTCTGCTGCTCTGCTCTGTTCAGTTATTATCTTTCATGATATTATAAAACATTTCAGTGAAAATAGAAGTTTCTGGTAGTATTTCCATGACTGCCATTCCAATGGCTAGCTAATCTTACATGTATCAAAGGTAAATTACATTGGAATTGTATTTAACAATTGTTTATTGTTAATCCATCGACCAGATGCCTTTCTGTGTGAATCATATTTATATCACTCGTGTCAGTAAATATATACTTATATTGTGATATGTGTACTTTTATATGTAGGTAGCAGCCAATCAGATACAGGACACAGCCCTGCCCTAATGTTCAGAGTGTGCCACAGGTTGCAGTAAAGAACAACATTAGAGGAGGAGACCTTCTGGTTTCAGCATGAAAAAAACGCTGCAAAACACGACGGTGTCTCATTATCCACTAAATACCAACAGATTAATTACAATGGCAGAAACAGATGGGCTGCTTCTGGATCAATGAGTGGGGGTATCTCGTCTTCAGTCTTACATGTTCTTCTGGGAAAAATCACAGATACCGCGTCGTTGACGGACGGGCATGCAGATTCGTGTTTGCTGTCTGCTCTTTTTAATACCGCTTTGTTTGAGATAAAGCGATAATGAAAATGCTCGCCGAAGTGGCGCGAGGGGATCCACAAATAGTCCTGCGGGAAAGGAAAACCGACCCCGTGTTCTTCTAACCGAAAAAAGGCCGACGGATGACATTTAGGCTTTTATTAAGCGCTAAAAGGCAGGTTCTTCGTAGCGACAAACCTCTGAATTCTCATCGTGCTGCGACCGTAGTCGCCAATTGGCTCCGCCTGCGATATCCTTTCACATTGTGTTTCTCCCCCACTTCCACTTCAGTCTTCTCCTTTGTTCTGCCCTGTCTGCGCCCTCTCGGCGGGTCCTTAAACGCGGGGAATGTGGTGATTACTGCCGCCTGCCCGCCGGCGTGCTCCTACGCCCCGCCAGGAGAATACGCTGGTTATGCCTGTCGGCACTGCAGATGGGGCCGAGCGTGGGGAAGCGGGCCCGGGGTCCTCAGGAGATTCAGATTAATACCGATGGGGCCCCGGCGACGGGTGCCGAGGGAAGCGAGCGCGATGTCTAGCTATAACCAAACCCTGACGGATAATCAGCGCCGCGTCGGCCCGGCCAATCAAAACACATATCTGAGGGCTGTGCTGAAATGGAACGTAATCATTTCTGAGCTTAAACCTCAAGACTCAATGGCTCTCACCCTCAGCGCCTCACCCGAGTTAGTTATCGCCTCGCTACAGCCAGATGGGAGATGGAAACTCAGAGGCTGGGTTCGTTTACGCTTCTATGACCCTTTTATTTATTGAATGAAGGAGAACATGGTGCTGATTGACCAATCAGCTGTTCAGTACAGATACACTTTGGTTATGTTTTATGCTATGCCTTTAAACATATTTTAAATGATTAGCTTTCACTCTGGACACCATGCTCTCCTAATCCGTCTGATCAGTGTTGGTGCTCCAGGACCCACCCTGTTCCTGCTGCCCTATCACAGCACAATGCCTCCTGCTGCTTTTCTGCTCCCAACAAGCTAAGAATTATGAACCTTTCACGCATAGCATCAAAAATAACTGGAATACCCACAAAACATTTCAAACTAATTATTGACTCCATTAACTGTGGAAGCTGCCTCAATGGCCGGCGTCGGGTCTGCTGTTGTACTGTGAGTCGACTGTGACACGCTTCTCCTCAGCATTGCAGAAGAGCATCCTGACATATTTGTGCAATGCACATCTGTCATAATATTTGGAGAAAACAGAAGAAATCTCCAAATGGCAGAGGCATTAGCTGATCACCTGCAGAGAGCGCTCACCTGTGAAGAGTGCAGAAAGCACCTGTGTAATCTCTTTTCGGATGTCACAGAATGCAGAAAAACAAGTCTGAGAGTGAGGCAGGAGCTCTTGCACTGGGGGCCTGGCTGATACCTGCAGTTTGTTTGTGGTAGAATTTTGTTGATGAGAAGAAAACCCATCCTGGGTCGCGGTTGTAGTTCACAGATTCTGAAAATAATTTTTATTTGCATAAAAGTGCAGTACAGTAATATATACTGATTTATATATGTATAAATAATGCTATACAGTTAGGGTATTAGTTAGTTATTATTAGTTAGATATATTATTATCTAACTGCTATACAGTTAGATATTAATATATCTGGAGGTTATATTTCCATTTCAACCTGGTTTTAAGGTTTAGTATCCGTTTTCTAGTTCTATTGCAGATGTTGACAGCTATGTTTTCCTCACTGTGTCCATCTTGAGACATTTTGCGAAAATATCTAAATTTACTGTGAAGAGTTGTATATTCCTTAGACTTTGACTTTCTCATTTCCTCCTCCACAACACTGTTTCCATGTGTCATGCCCGGTCACATCTCCATATTATCCTCACAATACCTTCACTGGCTGAGGAACATATTTCCACCTGTCCTAAAGATGCCAGTGATATATAGGTTTTCCCACTAGCACTGTATCCATGGAAATAAGTCTCTATTTGAACTCACTTGCTTTCTTAACAAATGCTAAAAATGTTGTGTATATGTGTGTGTGTTGCTAAAATATGCTGGTAACGTACGTACCCTAAACAGGAGAAGTATAGCAGATTTCATTTTATACGGACAACTGGCACTACGTACAACAAAATATATTAAAAATTACAATACCCTACGGACTGTGCAGGGCTAGATTTGATAGTGTGCTCTCTATGCAGTTGTCAAAATGATGGGCTCACATAGTGAATTCACGCCTAGGTTGTGATACACCCAGTGACTTTATATGGACAGAAAAATGCTCTTAATATTGCTTCAGTTGAGGGCAGTTGGCAAGTTGAGCCTTTTGTAGAATGATGAAGGGCTTCTCTGTCTTGGCCTATGCTGGCTTTAGCACCTGTTGGCAGGAAACGTACCGCCTGGGCGTGGCCTAAGCGTTTGGTCATTTGTGTAATGTCTCTCTGCCCCCACAGTGTTTCACGCTGCAGGAACAGAAGAGGAGAGTGATGCAGGAGGCCCAGGCAGTAAATGGCTCTGCCTTGTTTTTCGGGAAGGTTGAGCGCTGTGACGTCCAGACGTAATGATGTAGTCCTCTATGGCCCATTGCTTCCCGGACTTAGTAAATTACAAACAAACACATCACTTCCAAAGTCAGAGATTAGAGGTGCTCAGAGACTAGCAAGAACACACAGAATAGCGTTTGGAGACATATTCGTCTAAATTGCTTTCCGATGCTGTCACCACCTGCCTCACTTTTTTATCTTCTTTGATGGACAGATGGACAGCTTAGAATTCATTCTTTGATAGTAATTAACTTTGTAATTTACCTTCAACCTGTGAAATAATTATCTCTGTCATGCCTCTGTGGTGACCTCAGACATTCTGCCTACTTCATCAGCTCAAAGCAACGGTGAGAGTGAAAGACGAGGGACAACGGAAGATTTTGGTTCTCCCTTCTTTATGTCCTCTGTTCTTATGTTGTTTTTTTAAGCTGTGGGGAAGGTAGACAGTGGCCATAGGTTGTCAGTTAGGGTATGCCACTGGGAATTGGGTATTTTACCCCGTTACCCCCTGTCCCCTATTTTACCCTGGAATCCCCTGCCCTCCTTTCCTACCTAATTATCCTCTGCTCCCCTATTCTTCCCAATTATCCTGCCCCCTAGCATTTCTCCTACCCCCTGCCCCCCCCCCCCCCCCAACCTGCTTTATTATCCCCCTTGCCCTGCTGCCTTCAGTCAAATTTATTCCACAAGACTGGGGGCGTAAGAGGATTCTTTCAGAGATATGGAAAGCTAAGTAGGTCTACGCTGTGCTTCGCCTGCTTATCCGCCATGGTCTTATTAGCTTGACGTTTTTTCACGGACAGATTTGAATGACTTCAATTGACAAAAAGAAAGAAAAGACACACAGCTGTCCTACAAAACTATATCTCCAATGGAGATTAGTTTGATTGGCTTGCATTTGATTGATATCTATGTTATGAGAATGACAGGGATGTAATTTTGATAAACAATTCTTTGTAGCGGAAATGAATCGGGGCAAGAACTATTTTGCTGTCACTTGCAAAATTTCTGGCTGACAGAATATTGTCCTGCAGTTTGAAGAGCTTTCCTGCAGCAAGGCTGCTGGAGGGCTCGTCCTGTTATGGCCCGGTTCTGGTGTGTGGATGGGCCAGTCTGCCAGTCTGCTATTCAATATGGACAATGTCAGTAGGGACTGGGGGACACATAATTGGCTTTAGCCTTGCCCAAAGAGGGATGAGATTGGCAAGGATACCTGTGTCTCATCATTCTCTATACTGTATATTAAAATGTTTCCAAAAGCTAAATGACCTGTGTGCCTCATTCAGTATGTAATAAATAAATGACATTAATTTACATTTTATTTCATCATTAGATCTGACTTCTACAGAAAATTGCACACCATAGATAGGAATTTGCCAATACTAGCATATTGCTTTGCCAATTATTGGCAACATATTGGCATGGCTGACTGGTTTAATTGTGTGGCAGTATTGGCCTAGTCATCACTGAATATTATCATTGACTGACTGGCTTAAATGTTTGGAAAGACTAATATAATCTCATCTAAACTAAATAAACTGAAAGGTCATTGTGTCCAATATCTACCATAAAAATAATTTTACAAAGTGGTACATTTATTCATATTTGCACAACCGCATGAACTATTATTATTATTATTATTATTATTATTGATAATAACAACAATAATTATTATTATTATTTATTTGTTATTTTAATTAATTAATTTTAATTAATGAATATTTAATTGATTCTCACTAGTCATTCATCAGGACTAGCCAACAGTGAAACCTATCACTGTCCAGAGGGCTTAATATCAATAAAATGTTTATGCGTATGTTTAACTGTGCTCAGACTGTATCTCCATGTCACTTTGCTGATCTTCAAGAGAAGCTACAGCACAGATAAACTATTAATGTTCTGACATAAATTACTATGTTAAATACGGATAGACTGCAATTAGCATATAATTATAGGAGCAATCGTATCTGCTTGCAACCTTGCTATTTCTGCTTCAGACACTATCAATGGAGAAGTTGTGCTCTGTAGAATTAGTCAAAATGGCATCCAAGGTGCTTATCACTTGCTCAGTCACACACATTTTTCCCCATCAGACTGGCCTTTCTTAGATTTTTTTTAATTCAATGTCTTTTCTTCTTCTGTGTATGCCTTCCTGTACATGATCTCTTTTGTTTGGTAGCAGGATTAGGAAGTCTTTGACTCACTAGACCTGACTTACAATGAATAATATTAATAATTATTGAAATATGAGTTCATAAGCTGGATAAATGTGTTTTTGTGTGTGTGGTTGGCTGCTGCAGATGCATGTGTGGTTCCTACGGTTTTGTTTTGTAAAGCTCTGCCCCCTTTATAAAAGGCGTATCCAGATAGGCTCTCAAGGGCTTTGCTCTTGTCCTTGTAATCCAGTGATTAGCACTTCTGCTGATGTGGAGTTTTTGTTTATGATTAAGGTGTGTAATGTACGGTGTAGCATAAGTGTATTAAGAGGATGATTTTAAATGCTAATTCCGGTAAATTAATTTTAGTGGAATTTCTATACTGAAAAACTGAGCTCTGTATCTTGCTTGTTTACCACTGGAAAACAACTTTCCATTTTGTTTTTTGAGTAAAATATTTTTGAATATATCTAAATTAATGATAACTAGAAACAGAAGAAGCTTCTTGAAAATGTGTAAAGGTCCCAAATAGCAGGTTGGAATCCACTGATGGGTTCTTGATGGGGCTGAGAAAAAAAAAATATATATATAAAAATAAAATAATAATAATAATGTTGTTGTTGTTGTTGTAATAATTGTAATAACTTACAGTATATTCTACATTTTCCTTTGACATTACACCAATCAAACAAAATACTGTACATGGGCAACACTAGTTGCAGTATAACACAGTATGAAAAAATGTCACGTGAACGTGAGTTAGTCTGTCTGTATTTTACTAAGGGGTGGGTCACAGGAAATGCATTTGCTTATCGAGAGGGTCAGGCACTTGGAAATAGTTTTAACTCAGTTTTAATAGAGTTGAATTTTCAGAGACTCCAGAAGAGCAGCAGTTTAAAATGGGCTATTTCAAGTAACTTACTAGTTAGTTCGCTAAAGGATTATGTTTCAATTCAAACCACTAAAATCACCACAGCGGCCTCAGCACATGCAACAATCATTAATTAAGAGAGACCACATTACCTCACCGTGGTCTCCCTCTTTGGGTTTTATATGGGGATCTCTTACAGGTTCTAATTAGGAGTCCCATTAAGGTGAGACATGTGGGCAGATTAAACTCAGAAAGTACTGAAAGGAAGATATATTGGGAGGGTAACCTTTACAGCACAATTTAAGAATAAAAAAGAGCCTCCCCCAGGGGTGTTAAAGCTTAAAATGGAATTAAAAGAACAAAAGTGTTTGTGAATGTTATATATTGTATGATATTAATATAATATCTTATATTTTACATGCAATTTTGATTTTCAGCTCTTGAATTACAGTTCTAAAAATATTGTCATAAAGTAGTACAGTAGTATCAAAATAATTTATTATATATATGTGTGTGTGTGTGTGTGTGTGTGTGTGTGTGTGTGTGTGTGTGTGTGTGTGTGTGTAGGCTCCACTGACAGGGCTGCACTCCTACAGCCACACTGCATAGTGTGTGAAAGCCAGAGCGTGTGTGAGAGAAAGATTACCCTATCTGACTCAAGCACATGCGGTGCTATAAGCATTTTAAGTTGTGGGTAGTCAGAAGCCACCTGCAGACCGCTGCTCCCCATTGAATGTTCATTCACTGATGTTGTGACTCCAGACACAGCAGAAGTCATTCCTCGCTTGCTTAGGACTGGCAGTTTGCCCTGTGCTTCCTTCTGGTGTATTTCTTGGTCAGTAGCTTTCCGTTTTTTTTCTGTAACAGACGCATATTGGCTTACCCTCTTTACATTTGTTTGCAGTTTTCTATGCTTTTGCTTTTGACAATGCAAGACAGCTGCCATTTTCAACATTATGAACATTTCTGAATTCTGAATGACCCACATTCCTTAAGGGTTCACATCTCTGAGGTTCTGCTGTATTTGTGTCTGTGTGCAAAACCCAAGCTCACATGCTTAAACAATCTGTGTGCATGTATGTGTGTTTGTGTGTGCACGTTTGCATATGTGTGTACATAAGGTAGAGGATTTCTCCCAAGAAACCAGGCTCCTTTTTTGTTGATGTTAAGTCTGTGTACTTGTTTTATATATTAGTTTATGATTCCACTCGCTCTCCTAATGACTGTGAGCTCCAGGATTCTCTACACCGACTGAACAAGGACAATAATGTCTGGATGCATTCCACATC
This sequence comes from Anguilla rostrata, assembly GCF_018555375.3. NCBI lineage: Eukaryota > Metazoa > Chordata > Actinopteri > Anguilliformes > Anguillidae > Anguilla > Anguilla rostrata. The sequence goes on from NC_057944.1 coordinate 14,892,285, forward strand.
GATCACACATCACACACCTGCCAGTATGTGACTGGTGAAAATAAACCAATTAATTTTATCTGTTCCTGCTTTCAGGGGACAGTGGCTGTGGAGTTGTGTGTGTCACTGTCATGGTGTTCTGTCATTGTCTCCTTCCAGTCTACAGACTGTGTAATCGTCTCACAAATATGGCTGCCTGCACTGTGGAGGAAGTTTAAATCAACCGCAGTTCAATGCAGATGAGCAACTGTCATGTGAAAATTGTCATAGAATCTTTTTCTCTTCAGATGATAACACCTGGTTCAAATCAAAGTTACTTGGAACCAGGTGCACAGGTGAGACCAAATTTGAGCTTTCTAGCCACACACGGCCGTGGTGCGTTCTTTATCAGTAGAAGGATGCTCTTGCTGAAATGAACATCATACTTAAGGTGAAATATTTCATATTTTGGGGTTGTGTTGCATATACTGGTCATGAGACTCTTGCTAATGTCAATGGAACCTCAAGAAATGCTGAGGCATTTTGTCCAAAAACCTGGTCTTCCCCTTCAGGAAGCTCAAATTTGGCTGCAAATCTTTCAATAAGACAGTGATACCAAGCATACTAACCATTAAGTACTTGCAAGAATGAAATGGTTGTCACAGTTTCCACTATTGTTGAAAAACTCAAACATGCAATGCAGACAGGGCGTGCTGCTGTATATTTCTGAACTAGAACAGTTCTGCAAGGAGTGGGATTGAACTGACTTAGCTGGCTATGGAAATGTTTGGATGCTATTATAGATCTTCCACATTAAATGTTATTAAGTACTAACTGCCTGGGTGCCCAAACCTTTGCACTTAAATTTTTAATAAATGCAAATAAATAGAAAATTTGCATTAAAATTTATGACAGTTACGTTGCCATGTTTATATTTGTACCATGTAGAATCTAGGTAAGTTGCTATTCACTTAGATTCATTGTAACAATGTTGCCAAAAAAATACATTTCATGTAAGCATGTAAGTGGTTTGCGTGTATGTGTGTGAGGGTCTTGGAGATGAGGAGAGTTGGTTGTAGCGCAGGATGACAGAACATACTACCTTAATCTGTCTCATAGTGTTGGGAAAGTTGTCTGGAGGTGCTGCATACTCCTGTTTTTCTGTCCCACTTGTAGTCAAAGGGCTGTCAAATAGGGAAGCGTGCTTGCTGCTTGTGCCGCATACACAGAAATAATTATCACATTTCAGCTGGATCAGAGCTGAAAACTCGGGCTTTCACATGGACTCTGCCAGGCTCCCTCCCCGTGCGAGCGAGAGATTATTAGAACAATGTTCACTTGTGTCTGTGAGTCTGGCCCCCTCCATAATTAGAAATCTGACCATGTTTGAGTTCACACGTTCCCGGCTCCACTCGGTTTTGCTCTGGGGTGTCTTTCTGCTTTGTGAAAGCTGATTAAATTCTAGTCACTGACAGCATGGTTTGAAATGGGCAGGGTGGACTGAGTTTGACTGTCTCTATTTGTGTCAGTGGCTTTAATCAGAAGACCATTCCCCAGAGGACTGGTCTTGCTCAAGTTCTCAGAAGTGGTTGGTTCCTACGATTCCAGCCTGATAGAATTTGTGTTCAGCAGTCAACCAGCCACAGATGACCATCTAATCTGTTTCATCCTCAGCCCCTGCCTGTTACTAACTGATCCTGCTAAGCCAGCATGTGTGCCTTCTATAGCTGCCTTCTGCTGGAAGGCTTTTGAATGTTTACCTCCCAAAAGCAAAAGGATTTCCACAGACTGTCCACAATCCCACGGCCGTCCAGTCTCGCATTTGTGTGATTGTTAGCTGGGTCATGGTGCCGTTCTTGAACAGAATCCTTCTGGGCTGAAACAGCAGGTAATGAAGAGTCCGGGGCAATTGAACTGTCAGCTGCTCCCTGCTCTTCATTGATTGTGTGTTTCTATAGTGATGAGGGTGTGTCACGGATCACAGAGGCCATCCCTCCAATGACTACATGGGTGATGAAACATAACCAGCATTGTGGTGAGGTTAAGTTAGTTAGGTGTGCAGAGTGCAATGTATATCTTTATTTATATATAGATTAATAGATAGATTAATTGATCAATTGATTGTACACCAGTGGCTCCAAACCTCTGCACTGGGGACCCCATGGGTATCCTGGTTTTTGTTCCAACCACAGTTGCAATCACATAATTTTTGTTAAGTGGATGTAGTTTTTAATAGTACTTTATTGCAACTTATCCATCAGGATCATAATTCTTTTTAGTCACATTTCTCAAAATTATGCGCAGTCATTTTATTTAAATGAAATCATTATAAACGGGGGTTTACGTAAGTGGTATGCAAGTAGCCTATGCATGCACTGCAAAAAGATTGAAATAAATGACTATTTAATTGTATCTATATTTTGGTACAAAAGACCTATTTTTCAGGATGCTTTTCGTACTGACTGCCGCACGTTTCATTATTTTTGCTGTGCGTACTTGCCTACCACTTATGTCAACCTCTGGTTACAAAAGTGTACTGTATGTAGATCTTAAAAGTCATCTCCAGTGTCCATGTTAATTTTCTAACGCAGTGCAACAGGCAGTCTGGGAATGAAAATGTAGGCATAGCACACTGGCGCCTTGATCTCAACTAGGTGCTGTGATTCATACCCTGATTATGATCTGTCACTGGTGCACTGAGTTTGGCTGTGCTGTGCTATTAACACTTGCTAACTGCAGGTTGCTAGGTATCTCACTTGGTAGAAGCGCAGTGCGTCAGTGAGCAGCAGATCAAATCTGGCCCCTGCCAGTACAGACTGTGGCTGGCACCCCTGCAGGAACAGCACACAAGTGGCTTTTCTTTACCCAAGGAATGTATGGGAGGGATTCTGTCAGTGGGGATAGCCGTGTTCATTGCTCCTGCGACCCCTTTTGGCCATCCGAGCACCCGTGGCTAGCTCTCTGTGCAATGTGCTCAACACGTACGATTGGGCCTCCTCCGCCCCCGCTCTGCACGTGTATGCCTTGTGGCTGCAGTCTGAAGAGAAGCAGTAGGCTGGCATCGCATGTTTTACAGCAGAGCCGCAAGTGGTCACTCTCCCAAGCCAGCAGCAGGGGGTGGATATGAAGACGCTCATACATAGTTTGCGAATTGGACAATTCAGGTGGGATTGGAGATGCTAGATTTATTTTGTAACAATTACTGGCTCTGATCACCCCAGCTAGTCTGGATCACAGTGAAGCATGTTTGCCCATCCTTTACCCCTGGAGTCCAGGTGGGGCTTACCTTCCCTCGCAATGTACACTGCTGTATTATTGTATTTCTCTTGGGCGTTGCATGCCAATTTCTCCCCTGGAATAATACACATTGAATCAAATTGAATCGCAATTGCTCAAGTAATCAAATATTTCAGCTGAGCTGATGTGTTGTCTCAGAAAATTCTTATGTTAAATAGAGTACACCGTGGTGTGCTTGAATTGTAAGTTACTGCCTGTGGTATAAGCGGTGTAAAGCAATACAAGCAGTGTGCTCCTGGTGATATATTATTCACCCTTTGCAGTAAATAAATCTACCTTGGCTGCGTGTTATATATCGTCAGGACTGAATGTCTTGTTGGGTTTATGCCTTATTTATATTCCTGGTTGAAATTCACTGTTTGTGATTCAAAATATCATTTGGAAATAGAATAAAAATGGCAGAAATAGTCTTGTATAATGTATAATTTTACAGGAACTGATTATCTGAAGCTGTGCGCTTTCTTTTCATTTTGAAGGCCTAGAATATATGATTAGAAAAATCGACTGCGTCTTTTCCTTGAGATGACATTGGGGTGTCAGTAGTCTGGAAGGAAATATTTGTATTAATTAATGTTTGTAAATGCAAAAATCTATTATTGACAGTTACAGTCCAGGATATTTTATGAATCATAACGAGTCTTGTATTTTTTTACATGCTTTGGTTTTTTTTTTTTCTTTGGTACTCCATATCAGTCTATCCACTGAGCTGTGTCAGATTACAATGAAAACTGTCAGGGTCAATGGTTAACCTCTAAGTGCCATGGAAGCTATAAGTGCATTGACAGTACAGAGTAGACTACAGAAGCGCATACTGGGCAAGTGATAAGTCAAGTGTATCGGTGAGGATGGACCATGTCAGGTGCTGTGGCTAGAGTTAGAGGTGAGGTGGAAGAGATGAGTTTTCAGTTTGCAACAAAAACTGGGGAGTGTCTCCACAGCCGAGACTGAGGTGGGGGGGGGGGGGCGGGGAGCCCAGGTAGTGACATGTGAAAACATGGACAGGTTGAAAACCAGCCAGGCTGCAGCATTCTGGATGAGTTGTAGGGGTTTCACAGAGAAAGCAGTTAGACCGGAAATGAGGGAGTTGCAGTAGTCCAGTGAAATATATTATCTCATGTAATCTCAAGTGATCATCACCCAACATTGAAGGTGGCTTCATTTTACAGTATGATTCCTGAAACAAGAAAATTAAGGGCCTTCCCCGAATACCTTGAATCTCACTACAATACTTTGCATTTTAGAGAAGTCTGCAGTTACTGTTTTGTATAATTATACATGCACACGTAAAACCACGTATTAACTAAAAATGGAAAACCTCTAGTGTGTGCAGTTTGTTATTACAATGCTTGTAGAACAGAAATCCAATGTTTGCCCTAACCCAAACAATTCATTCAAGTGTAGTTGTTATTTTATAGCTGTATAAAGGTCATTGATAGCTCCAAGTAATATGTTTCTATAGTGCTGACACTTTTACATTAATTAAATTCAGAAATGAAACTTTGTTTTTTTGTTAGTTTTGCCAAATTTGAAAGTGTAGTTTTTGAGTGACCTTTATTGCTGCACTGTGCATTTAATTAAAATTTTGAATAATGTGCCATATTCTGTGGAAGCTTTGTTGGTTTGGGTCAATAAAAGTTTTTGTTCTTAAATGTTTTTTCTTGTTTTACATTATGTAAAGCTGGCCTTTCTTAGAAGCGGTTTCTGTCTAGCCAGTCTCCCAAAGAGCGGTTCCTCCGATTTCAGCCAGTGACTTCTGTAACTCTTTCAGAGTTGTGGCCGTGCTCTCGGCCACTTCTATGACTGTTGTCCTTCTTCTCCGGTTGCTCAATTTGGTCAGATGGCCTGAGCTTGATAGGGTCTGGGCTGAAACTTATATTTCTATTTAAACATGCAACATGTATGATATGTTCAGACTGCATGTGTGTGTGTGTGGGTGTGAGAGTGAGAGTGAGAGTGAGAGGGAGAGAGAGAGAGAGAGAGAGAGAGAGAGAGAGAGAGAGAGAGTGAGAGAGAGAGGGATGGGAGGAAGGGAGGAGGAGAGGAAGAGAGAAAAAAAATGCACTGTTTGTTGTGCATGTTCAGAGGGTCATGCTCCACGGCATGTTGGGTTAATGTCTCTCTGTGCTGAAGCGCATTAAGATGCAGTTCCATCTCTCCCAGCTACAAACAAGAATAACAAATCAATGCCACTGGCAAATCGTGCCGCTGTGACAATTGACTGGCCAACACAGTCACTCCCAGTCCCTCCCTCTGATCAACATGAGAAAGATCTCCATGTCTCAGACTCAGGCACAACCCCAGCGCCGATATACATATCTGTACATGAGGTCGAGGGCTGGGGGGTGGGGGAGGAGGTGGTGTTACACTGGGGCATCATGGGATACATCATGTTGTCTCACAAGAACAGAAGGATCCCTGGTCAGATTTAATGTAGGCCAAACAATACATGCCTGCGTTTGGTTTTTACTGTTCATTTTTTGTTTAACAACTTAGAGCTGTATTTCTTATACACAGAACGCCACTTTACATAAGAATATGTTTTATTGATCTGAGTATTTTTTTGGCGCAGAGTCTCTAATGAAAGGAAATTAATAACATTGCTTCTGAAGTAGGGGAGTTAAAATGAACTGTGTACCTATTGCAGTAAAAACTGTGCCAAGTGTTAATTGAAGTGTTTTGTATTTTCTGTTTTCTGGGCATGTTGATTATGAAACTACTTTGAAACTGTCTCCATTTAAATCTGTGCATCAAATTTACTTCATAATTGAGTTTTTTGACAATGTTCAGTGGTTTTAAATTAGTTTTTTTTTTTTGCCCAGGGAAAAATGTCACTTCAAATAGAGCTCTGTGACAAGAGATTACAGGATCATTAAAGTATGGATACTAATCTAACATGCAAACAAGTGTCGTCAAATAAATCTTGTGAAGCTGTAGTAAGCTGACAAAACTGGTATCACTCTCATAGCAATAGCGTTTAACTGTGAGATAAGTAATACATCTCTGAATAAGAATTTCAGATGTGCCTGTATAATATGGCTGCTCCATTGGCCCAGAGTATTTACAGTGAAATCCCTTTTAAGAATAGTTTCTGTCCTAAACAGTATAATTTTTAGAAGAGTGGTGCATTCAAAAGCATGGAATAAGCAAAAACTGCGTAAAGGAAATGCATTTGTAAATTATAGGAATTTTATTCTCATTCTTTTGTTTTTAATAAAACATGCTTATTTTTAACACAGCTTTTAGCAAGTTTTATATGGTGGTTATACTCTACAGTGAGTATTGTTTAGTAATGAGAATTTATTGTGCTTGACCTACAATGTATGACAACCTGTTATACTGTGACTGAGTTCTTTCAGATAGAGACTTGCCTTTAGATTGAATAAAATGTATTTATCAAGTTTAAGGGCATAATGCAATTCAAACAAACCAGACTTTAGTTTTTTTCATATTCAAAAATAAATAAAATAAAAATAAAATGTTATTGGCTCCGAGGAAGGCATAATCCATGCAGAAATGTCAGCTAAATTTTTCCTGGTAGTCTTATTTCTGCCTAGAGTGTTCCAACTTTATATTCTGGTGAATAGTCATTGTGTAAGATAAAATTTTGATGTTTTTTTTGAGCCTGTAGTTGTAGAGCAACTTTTTGTAGAGACTAAGCATGAAAGACAGATAAATAATGCATGTTAATGGTGATTAAGACCCAAGAAAATCCAAGAAACAGAAAGTGGTAAAAATTGTGGTGCCTGGGCAATATCTGTAATGTTTGTATAAAGAGCAAGAGAACGTTTCATGTCAGTTCTCACTCTTTCAATACAATATAAATAATTTTTCAAGAGATATAATTAAGAATAAGATTATTCATTAATCCTTTTATTTAGTAATTAAAAGTCATTTAGTGAATAGAGAAATACAATCCTTGATTAATGCATCATCTTAGCAATAAGCCTAGTAGAAGTCCTTTCCCAGTTTTGCTTTTTTGTGATTTTGCCATTGTGTATATTAAAGTATTTTTTGTAATAATGGGCAGGGAAATGCACACTGGTATGTGTACATCAAACTATATTCTTCAGAGCATAAGCTGTGGCAGCCCGCCTACAAATTATATATTAGAATGTTATTTGATTGCATTATTCCATACAGTAGATTAAGCTCACATTTGGTGAAATTCTGAAATGGAACGGTTTTAAACACTGCAAAAGTTCAATGAAACCCAAATATGATTTTAATATTAGGGGATTTAAAGTTGATATAAGTATTAGGCTGTTTGTGAGGAACACAAGTGGTGTTGACCTGGCCTGGTGATTTTTTATTTATTATGTAACCATATGAAATCAATGAAATTAATTATTTGGGTAACATTTTTTTTATTACACTACCAGGATGGTAGGAAGTCATCCTGAAGTAGCAAAAATCTATTTTACCATTGTGTGACATCTTCCTGTGCTCCAAGGAACATTGAACTGAATGTAATGTGCTTGAATATTTTAAAAAATAATATTTTTGAAAATTCACCAGTTATTACCAGTGAATCACAATCAGGAGTGTCAATCACTGGATGAAACCACATTTTCATTGGCACAAATCATTTACTTCCACGGTCACTATATCTGATTAAGGGCACTCAATAATATTGAGATAAGATGCCAGATAAATCCAGAAGGTTTGATTGAATTGCAGAATGCCCTGAAATAGTCGCTTGCCTGAAGTGCATTTGATTGCATCCGGCCCTAAGGGCCAATCCTCGTTTGACGTGCTAGCATTTAACTTCAATTTTTGTGCAAGTTAACGGCTTGTTCCCTACAATCCTGTCTTGGGTGACTGGGGATATGATACATGTGCTCTTCAGGTGGCTTCTCATCGAAAAGATGGTTTATTTCATTGATTTCCAACTTAAGAAAATACTGGCTTGAGACACACTTTTTATATCTTGTTATATCTATGCAGCCTTTGCTCACATGAAAAGAGAGGAATATATATGGCAAACCAGTGGGCCAGCGCATGGAATTACAACTTTATGGATTTCTCCCAAGTGAACAACAACGGTTTCATAATGCTGACAAAATTGATTCAACCCATGCAGTTTTGTGGCAGTTCAGACTTTTATTCTTAAATGAATAAAATGAAGAACAATTGAAATGGAATATATGTTTAAATAAATTCAGTAATTCAGTGTCACTACATTTGATAGCCCTGTATACCTTGCATTAAAACAAAGAATCCAACCAGCACAATCACACGTTTTATGCATTTGTTTAAAAAAATAAAAAATTAAAAAAATGGCCACGTATGTATGCCAACCACAAAAGAGTGCCTAATGCCCTGTTTGTCACCATTATATTGCATACAGAAGTAGCCTCCATGCATGTACTTGTTTATACACATATGCTGTATAGCAACTGAGGAGGAGTTTATTGCTGCCAACATCTTACATGTGTGCTGTTAAATCTGAAGGTTTTTACAGTTGTTTTTAAAGCTCAGTAGGAGCAGCTGTCTTCATCGTGGGGTCCAGCTGTGGATGGAATGAGTGTTCTGAACATGTATAATGTCTGACATGTCAAGAACCAATATAGTAGAGCCTCTGGGACCTGTTTGAAAGGGATGTCAAATTGCACCATGAAATCCAAAACCAATCATTTTAATTCTTTGTTGATTTAAATTGTTAGTTAAATTTCAGTAGCCTTATATTCAATAGGCTGATCTCATTGAATTAATCTCATCATTAATTTCATCCTTCTTTGAAATTGAACAATAATGAAACCTGCAGTGATAGGGATATCTTCACAAAATTCTGTTTCAGTTCTCCTTTTTCACATAAATTTTCAAGAACAGCATACTACTATTTACAAACTATTTGGAACCATGAAGGCTAAATCCTCTACTAAGACTGTTTTATTCCTCTCCTCCTGCAAAGTGTGCGTGTCCACTTACACTCCATGTTCAACTGCAGTTTTCTCACGGACTCAAAATGCTGTGGTACTTCTTAAATTATCAAATTTCAGCTCTGTTAAATTACATAATCACAGATTCATCTTGTTTTACTGCTTCAGCAGAATTACATAACATTATTTCTCTCAATTATTTTTAAAATTGAATGCATTCAAATTATGCTGCTCCCATTATATAGATAAAAACTTTTATAAAATATTTATTTTCCACGTGTAACTTTGCACTTGTGGAAAACAACTTTGCACTTTTTGTATCTGGTACTATGAATGAGATGTTTGCCAGTATTGGGGTGCTCTCTGTTCAAGTCGGGGGGAAAACAATCAAATGTGTACGTAGTGCCACACTGCAGGGGTAGCGACACCTCACTGTATGACTTGGACTGCTCTGGTCTTACTGGTCTTAAAACAAACTGGAATGATAGCGCTGACGATCTGGTTTTGTGAAGTGCTCAAACAGTATGTCCATCTATCCATCTCTGAGTTCAGCGGGTCAGAAGAATCTGTGGCAGTGACTGGCCTGTGTGGTGACTGTTCTCACACACGCTCATCCTGGCTCCCACTTGGCTGCTGCATCTGATGCTATTGAATCCAGCGTCCTAAGACGCTAAGCCGTTTTATGAATCGCATTATTAGATTTCGTAGCATTGTGTCCAAATAATCAAATTAATTTTATGGGCCCGGTAAACCATGTCTCTAACTGTGTGATTTACTTTCTAAGCCCAAACTGAGCTGAGTGTTTATGCCAGCTGTGTTATTAATTCTGTTAACCTTTTTAATATGCCAACTTTATAGGGGGGAGGAGACCCTACAGAAAATGAGTGTGTGGTTGAATCATAATTATAGAAATGGAGTTTAAAGTGTTGGCATGGTATTGGTATTTGGCATGGATCAGCTTACATCAGCTTTTGTCCTGAGAGAAAAAGACGCACGTTATAATGTAATGTTCCACAATATCAAGCGAGGTATTCCTAAAAGGCTCTAAAATGCATTTTCTCAGACAGATTGTGACATGTCATTTACTTTTCCCTGAAACTCAAAACACTCTCAGCCTGGGTGAGTGCTGATTACCGTTACACTTAATGAAATGAATGCTGTCATGTTTCACAGATCCCTTTCATAATATTGTACATTTATAGCTTTTGGTTCTCTTGCCGTGGTGCATTCATTAATCAGCATCAGTTATCCCAGGGACATTTGGAGTCAGTTATACATTAAACTCTGACATGTTAGAAATAAGTATAAATATGTTTAGCAAAATACCTGATGTGCTTTCCCTTCTTCAGTGAAAACAAAGATGCAGAAACTTAATGAGGTTTTCAACTCCAGATGTCCTAGTTCACTGATTTTACTGCGTGATGCATTAAAATAGAACTCATCACAATTATTCAGTGAGTGTATGCATGTGTGTGAGTTCTATTTGGGCATGTGTGTATGTGCACATGCCTGCCTGCCTGTATGCACGTGTTTGTGTCCGTGTGTGTTCTTTGTTAGCGATAATGTGGAGGTCTCTGTTAGTGGATGTGTGTGTGTGTGATATCACATTTTTGTGAGGACTCGGTATTGGGTAAGGGTGCCAGGCCACCCCTGGCCCGGTGGGGGCTGTGCTGATTTAAGAGTCATTAGCATTACAGACACGTCTGTGCACGCAGGCCAGGGGAAGTACTGCTGGCATTCAACACTGCAGATGCCTCAGTGAGTCAGTACTGTCCTACATGGTCCCTGGCACTATCCGCACGCTTCTATTTCCCTAGACCTTTATTCCAATCACTTCCTGTCCCAGCACTATATTGATAAATTACCGTCCCTTTGGTTTTATATACCCTGTGACCCAATGTTCTTGGTGTCCAGAACATTTTACGCCTCCTCCTTGAGCTTCTCTTTATCTCTATGTGGCTTTTGCTATGTTATTTTGTGTTTCATTACAGTTCCTCCACACACACACACACACACACACACACATACACACAAATCACAGTTGGCAATATGCCGAAGACATCTGCATTTTATGTAGTAACTGTTATTTATTTATTGTTTTAGTTATTTATTATTTTCGAAGAACAGACTGGTCTGTTTGGCTTTTTTGGCATATTCTTCTACTCTTGTAGCCATTTGCCAGTTTTGATGACTATCTGGCTGACCGTGGCACTGGCCTGATATAGTGACGGAGGGTTGGACTCTAATGACTCACAGGTCATTCCTGGAATTGGTGACATGTTTCCAGAGTTTGTTTGTGCATAGTACGTGCCTCATTGGAAAAATGGGAATTGATTCAGTGTCTTCCTCCTGGGTAGGGTTTGACGATAGTGGAGTCACAATGAACTGGGAATCCTGATTTCTTTATCGGCCTCCTGCAGCTTGGCTTGGGCTTTCACTGCACGCTTATCTCCCCGCTGCGTTTAATGTGGCTCCTCCGTCGGGGTCATGACTCTCTTTCCCTTCATAACGTGAAGGGTGACTGCTGGGCCCGGCACTGCATTCAGGATGCGATGGGATTGGCCCTTGGTCCCATCTGGTCTCACAATTGGTCGGCGGCCCAATTCCGTCTCATGACTGGGTGTTGTTTTTGTGCTGGCTTCCAGGTTTTCCTGGTGGTGTGTGTCTGGATTGGCTCGCGTGGTCCAGTTCTCCACTGGCCAGTTGTCTTATACTGACTGGTAATCCCATTCTGTCATGTATTTAGCTGCTGCCTAGTGGCGCTGTGCATTCCCCTGAACGAGCAATGCGGTGACAACTGCGTAACTGAGTGAAGCAGGAAGTGATCTCTGTGCGCCTATAAGCAGGTATATTATGCTATTTTGGAATCATATTTTAATCTTCCCGTGGAACAGAACTCTTGTTTTATGTGCTGTCATCAAGGCCTGGAGTTCTAAAGTAAAATCCATAATCTTTGCACCTGTCTGCAGCATAAATAAATAAATAACAATAATAAAAATAAATAAATAAATACTTTAACAAGCCTTCTGTTCCGGTGCTCTCCCCCCATGAATGAGTGCAAGTGAGAAACTCTCGAGAAAGGAAATCTAACCAGAGCTAACAAGAAAATCAAAACAGTCTATCTTCAGCTTTATAAGCAATATATTTCCAGGCCACAAAGACTGCTCATTATTTCATGGGAAAAGGTACCTGTATGCATCACCAAACTCTGCTATTAATTTAAAACTTGTCTTAAGTTTGAATTCAGACCCTGTTTTTTGTCTGAAATGAAAGAGGTTATTCAACAGACTCAGTCTTCCAAAGCTCTGCTTTTGACTCTGGAGCTTGCAAACTGCTTCAGGTAAAGTTAGGGAAGTTCAGGGTTCGCAATATGTGGCTCATGTTGTGTTTCGTAATGATTACATTTCTTTATTCAACGATAAATTAGTTTTGTTAACAACAAAACTCATATTTACTTATAAATAGCACTTTCTCTCTAGTTTGCCTTATCCACCCCTGGCACTGCTACACAGTTGTATTTACATACGCCTCATCCTTGGCCTTGATAAGTACGGTTTTGCTGGTAACAGAGATTTATTGTACCATCGTCTTCCACCTCAAGGCTGAAAATAACTTTTCTCTTTATGACTGCCAAACCATTCCTGCACTATCAACACATGGTGGAAGTTTGCATTATTCTTGATAATAATAAATATAACAAAATATAGCAAAATGTGTACAGTATCTGTGTGTGTGTGTGTGCGCGTGCATGTGTCTGTGCGTGCGTGCGTGCGTGTGTGTGTGTTTTGATAGATTTATTGAGAAAACTAAATAGAACAGTATTATGGGAATTTTTATTTTAAATTGTTGTGGGGAGAGCAAAGAATTGGAATGATATATTTTTAAATTAGCATATATTTGGAAATGAGAATAACTGAATTTAGAGAAAATAAAATAATACGCGAATTGATGGAATTTACAAGGAGAGACTGAATTGGAATTGAATTAGATGATCTGAACCCCAGCTTTGTTAAACTGGTCCAATGAGTGACTACTGCTTGGGTACAGTGGCACTGTGCTCCTCCTGTAAGTGCCTCATATGCACAACGTTCTTCATGTGCCTATTTACATGTGACCAAGGCACTAAAAATGGAACATCTTGCAGATTGAGTGAAGTAGTTACTAAAGCAAATGTTATGTGCATGGCTCTCGCAGGTTTGTGTGTATTGTGTTTTGTGACCTTTGATAAGCTGGTGTTAAGGTTTACTCTGCGGGTTCAACACATGGCTGCATGAATTGAACAATGAAGAAGCTGAATATATTTTCAATTTGTAAAGCTAACTGTAATTACAATATCTTACTACTAACATTGAATACGTGATTCATGGATGTAAAAAAGAAAAGTTTTTTTGAACTTTAATCTAGGATTTCAATTTCCTATTTCAGAAATGGTAAAACATACAAAAAACAAATTGTTTATGCTGTTAAAATAAGACATAACTCACATTTGTTTTTAATGATCCAATGTTTTAAGGTTTTGGAGAAGGTTTTTTGAGATTAACACATTGTTTGGATGTTAGGCTATTTCTTTCAAAACAATCCCATACAGTATGCAACGTACAGTACTGTATGTCCCAAATTAGTCTGTTAAAACCAGCAAAATATGGTTGTGTTTGTGCTGTTTAAAGCAATGAAATGAAGCAGGAGGGATTTATGATAAAAAAAGTGGGAAAAACATAGATTATGGGCCTTCAGACAGCAGTTGGTACAAAATGAACATGCCAACAATTTTGCACTGTTTTAAAATGTCACTTGCACTACACTAGTTAGTGTGTATTTTTAAACATGCCCTGCAGCGATGTGGAAATTATGCTTTCACCAAACCTGGAATAACCCAGCTGTGAGAATCCATTGGATGTTGCAGAGAGGTTTATCTTAACACACTTGAAGAATAATTGCTACCATTTTCCTCAAGAAAATTACAGAGTTGCAAAATTGTTGATGCAAGATGTTTTTCATCATGGTTTAATATAATTTAATACTTAACACTTGCTCTATTTGGGGGTGTAAAAATAATAATAATGATTTATGTCAAGCAACTGGCGCAAATCAAAAGGAGGCATATCCAAATCTGTTTTTTGGTATTTTAACAACCCTAACACTCCAGGGAACATGGTGCACGAAAGCGCCTTTTCTGTTTGGATTGAGCTGAAGGTGTAGAAAATGAATGACCAGTCTAATGGCCAATCAGGATGCTCTCCACATTCTGCATCTGTGGCAATGCGGAATTTGATCTGTGGGTGATGAAAATGACTTAGCTGATGACACTCTTGGCTCATTGTGTGGTGTTTGTGCGCTATATTTTCAATTGTTTTTTGACCAATATAACTTTTATTGTAAATATGACATCAAGAAGTTGCAGTATAAATATTATTATGATTATCTATTTTACCTTGAAAGATTCATATATGATATGCCTGCCTATTTTCCCATGCATGCTCCCTACCAAATTCTCAGGAACACTCTGGTTTTGCCAGTGCATGGTTGCCTTTGGGCTAAGACTAGATTTCTGGTAGCATAATTTTCACAACCAAAGTGACTAACCCAGCCCCTTTATCACCCACTCATTGCAAGCATTAGAAAAGCAAGGATCAAACTACGAACCTTGGCTTTAGTCAGCAGGGGTTTCCCTACCTCAGCACACAGTGTTGTTTTATTTGTATTTATATCAATTTATGCAGGAAAACCTTTCTATGGGGGCTGGTCAAGAGAGGAGGAAAGCATACGTAAATACAGCTACACAAGAATGCAGGTGACCGTGAAACAGACGAAATAAACATTAGATATAAATACACATGTAAATAAATAGTATGCACTCACGCATACACAGTCACAATCACAGTCACAATCACTATACTGTTCAGGTGGAAGAGGTGAGAAACAGAAAAATTGCAAGGTCCAGAAGATATTAACAAATAGACAGCATGAGAAATGAATGTAACCTTGAAATCCATTTCAAATCATGCAAGATTTTACAGTAATTTTCTAACGCTTCAGTTCAAAATTATCCATAGTTTCTATTTTGTAAGTCATAGAACCATGTATAATTTATTAAAATATTAATTTGAGGTATTTTCCATGAATATATGCTTTCTTGATAACTGTTCACCTTTAAGCTAGTGTAATTATTTTAAGACAATGAAACAATTTGTCCCAAAAATTAACATGGCTCCTGGTGGTTTTTATTTTGGTGAATGCTATCATGTTGCAATGCACTGAAGCTTTTGAAAAGTTTGCATATACTGGATGCTATAGCATGTCTGTATTGTGCGGGGAGTGAGCCTGTGCTGCTAGTATTATTGCAGATTATGAGCCTCTGCTGTAAATTATACATAAATATCCTCTTCTACTTGGGAATGGTTTAAATTGGCGTTGATATTTGAAAAATAAATATTCCCAAATGAGAGAAGTCAAGAGGGTGGTCAAAGTATTGTTCTTGGTTTATAAAGTAATTGTACACAAAATATAGCTAGTCTTCAACAAAATCAATGTATTTTTAACGGTGCGATTTTGTTGTTAATTCTTACACAATTGCCTCCATTTGCAATCTTGACTCAGAACCCATGGATAGACATTTCTTTATATTGATCTATGATCTGGTTCAGAAAAATTGGTATCGAACCACAGGTGTGCTTCTTTGCAAATGGTACTGGAGGGAATGTATGGCTACATTCTCTTATGGCATGCTCTCCATCTCAAAGATGCTGTGGTTAGTAATGTCACATCTGCAACCCCACTCCTAGGCTGTCCGTTAAGACAGGGATCTCTGAGGCATGTGACATCATGCAAGTATTACTGTATGAAAATGGGGACAGGGGGTCTGGTATCATTTTGCTGACACTCTGTGTCCTGTTTTACAAAGCATAAATATCAGATACTGGTGAAACATGCTTTTTGTCAAGGCTTGCCGTTAAGATTTCCCTCGTTTAGCTTGTGATAATGATGCGGGCGCATATTAGCACGAGTGTGCTTTTATGTTCTGAAGCGCATATTATCATGACCGCGCCTTTAAGCATTGAAGCGCTCAAGCCCCCCACTTCCGCATTTTTCGCTCCCGGTCAATTTCCCACCGTAAAAATAAATTTTCCCGAACTGTCATAATTCACTGCACATCTTTTCTCTCATGACTGTTGCATGGATATGTGAATTAACAAGTGCACAATTAGTTCACTCGTCATGGATCAGCAGAGAGAATTGTATAAGCGCTGCTTAAATTTGAACTGCTTTTGATTAATTACTTAGGCTAAACTCTGTTTGACTATTCGTCTCCACATCTGGTTTCCCACTCGCAAACGGCGCGTCAGTGCACACGCATTGTTAAAGGAATAAGCGCACCTATTGTGTTTAGCGAGAGGGGGTGTAAACTTTCCTACAATTAGGTTTGTGTATTTAGTTATATTGTACTGGCGCTCTATGCTTGGTGTACACGGTATTGAAGTGTGAAAATATTCTGGTTTTGTATAAATGTATTATTATTCCTTTTGAAAGGTGCAGAGGCATGTACAAGGGCGTCGTAGTGGGGGAAAAAGTGGGACTGACTACCCAGGGCCCGAATGGGGGGAGTGCCCTCGAAAAGCCTGGAATGATGCGTGAGAGACATGGATCAAGAGAGGAAGGGGGCCCACAGAGACTGCTTTTGTATAGGGCCCAGAATTTTGTGCTACACCCCTGGACATGTGTATGTATTTTCTGTAAATTGTTTAACTAATTGCCCTGTGGGAATTTGAATGTGGTTTGTCCCTCCACTGTAGCGGCAGGCTGAAGAGTATAAAAGCCAGTCTGTGTGGGACTGCGGGCGGGGATTGGTCTGTGCAAGCGCTGTGAAGTATCGCCATCAGTGAGTCACATGTTTTGCAGTGAGTACAAGTTGGAAATAAGTCAAGTCAGAACATTTTGTAAATCTTCTTTATTATTTTTTTGTTTTGCCTTTATTTCACTACATATTTTGTCGCTATAACACCAGCTGTTAAATAATAATTTAAAAAAAATCTGTTCTACTGAATTCCTGCCTCCTGGGCCTTCCTAAAACCTCCCTTGACTGTGAGACACATTTAACCTTACGACATAGCTGTATTTATTATCTCAAATTGTACATTCATTGTTAATTTTAGGTTTTTTTGTATATACAGTGCAGTTTAAGTATTTGGACAGTGATACAATTTTTGTTGTTTCGTCCCTGTATCCAGAACATTGGATTCACATTGAAACCATTAATATGAGGTTAAAGTCAGATTTAATTTGAAGGTATTTACATCCATATCCAGTGATCTATCTAGGAATTACAGGCCTTTCTATACATAGTCCCCCCATTAAAAATGCGACCATAAATAATTGGACAAATTAAATAAAGTCTTCATATTCAGTACTTGGTTGCAGATTCTTTGCATGCAACGATTGCCTGAAGTCTGTGACCCATAGAACTCAATGGATGCTGGGTCTTCCCTGGTGATGCGCTGCTAGGCCTGTACTGTAGCCATCGTCGGTTCCAGTTTGTTTCAGGGGATTTTTACTTCCAGTCTTGCCTTCAGCAAGTGAAATGTTTGTTCAATCGGATTCATGTCAGGTGATTGACTTAGCCAGTCAAAACAATTCCACTTTTTGGTCCTGAAAAACTCCTTAGTTGCTTTAGCAGTGTGCTTTGACTCATTGTCCTGCAGCAAGGCGAAGCACAATGAGTTTTGAGGGATTTGGTTGGAGCAGAAAAGGTATGTCTGTGCACTTAAGAATTCATTCTGCTTCTGCCATCAGCAGTCACATCATCAATAAAAAGAAGTGAGCCATTTCCAGTGGCAGCCATACATGCCCAAACCATAACACTAACTCCACCTGGGGTGTTCTGGATCATGAGCAGTTCCTTTCTTTCTCCACACTTCACTTAACTTTCAATCTGTCCATAAGAGTTTCTTCCAGAACGCTGCAGATTTTATGCATTTCTTTTTGCAAACACTAGCCTGACTGTTGTGTTCCAGAGGCTTGGTTTGCATCTTGCTGCGAACCCTCTGAGGCTAAGCTGGTGTAGTCTTCTCTTTGTTTTAGTCTTTGATACACCTATGCCCACATCCTGGAGAGTGTTCTTGATCTGTTCAACAGTTGAAAAGGGTTTTCTCTTCACAAAGTGTTCTTTGGACATCTACTACAGTGGTCTTCTGTGGTCTACCAGGTTGCTTGCTATTGCTGAGCTCACCATTGCATTCTTGGTTCTTAACAATGCACCAAACAGTTGATTTGGACACACCCAATGTTTTGGCTATGTCTCTGATCAATTATTTTCAGATTTTCCTACCCCATAATGGCATGCTTTATTGGCATTGTCACTTGTTTGGTTCTTTGTTGAGAGACAACAGCCACAGGTGGCAAAGTCAAATTCCACACCTAGAATAACTCTAGATCCTTTGTTAGCTTTCTTGTGCACTAACAACAACAAAGAACTAATGATGCGGTAACACAGAGCTGGCCAAAAAACAGCCGAGCAGCTAATTCTCCGATTACTTTTTTTTTGGGGGTGGGGGTGGGGGGGTGCACACTAAAAGCGCTGAATTTTATACATGGTTCACTCAATATGAATGTAAATACTGGAAAATTAAACCTGGCAGTCTGTACTTTAACTTCTTATGTATTCTTTCACTTCACTTCCAATATGCCGGAGTGGAGCCAGAACAACTAAAATTGTGCCACTGTCCAATTATTTATGGACTGCGCTGTATATAAAATACAAATTAAAAAATAGAAATTCTTTAAAATGTGCAAAGAAATACAATTGCTGTGTCTTTTGCAGGAGGAATGCTAGTGTTGTTTCTGTGGAGTGTGTGCTATCCAACGTCATTTTGATCAGTGTGCTGTACAAAATGTTTTTCCTCCTTCTTTGAACATTTGAAATGTGATGTTGTTAGATGGATTATACAATGAATTATTCTCTTACATTTCAAATTTCCTCTTATTTCAGGGTGGTAAAGATGCATTAACGATAATCATTTAATTGTAAATATAATTGTTTGTGGAAAATTAATGTGTAAATTTGCTTTGATTCATAGAGATTTACAGTAGCTATTTAAGTACAGATACATTTCATTAATTAAAGCAAGTAATATTTATTGCTAACTTTCTAGCTTTAACTTTTTATTTATTTGTTTGCTTCTTTTTTATGCAATGTATTCATTGCAGGCCATGAAGAGTCACAATAATAACAAGGCTCTAAAAACAGTACTTAAGCAATTGATACTTTTTTGATATGCTAATACAATGGAACATCAGAGATGCACACTTCCAGAATGGGGGTTGTTCAGAACTCTCACTCAAATGTCGTAACTTTGAAATTGAAGTCAGAATGTGCCCATTTTAATTTAAAATATTTATTGGAATGATTACGTGCAGTGTATAGCCTACAGGCTTTCATTTATTATAACCACAAATCTTTTTATAAGTTAATAACCGAAACTTGAATGAGGCCTATGAAAGATTTAAATTTGAAGCAAGCTATGGATGATATCATATCATAAAACACAGCACCAGTAAGGGTATTAAAGGGGACCAACCATCTGCCAATCAGCAGGGACCTTCTTGCTGTCCAGACCAACTCATAAACTTGCTCCCAACTTGTGGATTTTTGATTGATCCAACACGCGTTTATAAGGAGAATTGTTCTTTTCCAATTTTATATCAATGGAAAGTGTAATTAATTTCCATTTAATGCTCACTTTTTTTGCAACAATGATGATAAAGATAATTGCATTTTGTGGTAAGTAGCTTGAAAAGGCATATTATTTCCTTGTACTACTGCTGAGATTACAAGTAGCGAGGTTTTCTCTCTATTGTTTTCACTATAGAATGGAATATACTATATAGAATATACTCATTATAACTAATTAAAATTTCAATTTGAGTAATTGATATTATCTTCCTTTCCCCCGTTTGCCATTAACAACAAAACATAACTTGACTTTAAATGTTGGATTCTAATTTGAAAGGAGCGACAAGTCACAAACATACAAATGCAGAGGTGAAATTATATCAATTGATAAACTTATAGGTACTATTAGGGAAATATACGTAAACAACTATGCATTCTGCAGATTCTCTGTAAGACAGGGATAGTTTTTTTGAGTGGGGCAGCAGGTGGCTCCATGACAGGCAGTTCTGAGGAGAATCTCAGCCTGTCTGGGTGGGGGTCAACCTGTCCATTACTGCTGATTGATGTTTGATTGGCAGGTTGGGTTCAGCCCACGGTGAAGGGTGAGGCCATTTGATAAGAGCAGTGGCTGGAGAGGTCTCTGCCACACCGGCCTGCTCACGCTGGTCTGTGGGAAAGAAGCCTGTGCGTGCCCCTGAGAAATGGAATGGAGCTGTCAGACAGATGTGATATTTGGATTCCAGAACCATACAGCGCGAGCACCTGTCTCTCCATTCTTGTGGGAAAGATGAAAAGGTTGAGTTTTGGAGTCTGATGTTCCTGAAAATTAGATCAGTTGAATAAATAATTGGCTAGAGTGATTGTGCAGGTGTCTGTCGCTATTAGAGACACTACTGACATGCCCAAACCACAGATGGAAGAAACCTTCATGAGTGAAATTGCATAAATATTCTCTGTGGGGGAATCTCACGTGTTGTCTGTTGTGCTGTTACACAGTTGTCACTGGGTTTTGTTTTGAGAAACACTGCTGCAAACAACGCAGAACTGTGAGAGGCTGCTGGCTAAGTCCCATGCGCTATGGAGCATATTGTGCCGATTTAAGGCTGTACATTGGTCATCCAGTGCATCCAGTGTCAGCAACAGTGTGTGTAAGAGGGGTGGGGCATTCCAGTGTTTCACTGTAAATCTCCTGTGTTTTGCAGACTGTGTGCCGGGAAGAGACTAGCAAAGCGGAGGGGGTCTGGTAGTGGAGGAGGGCTACGCACAAGTCGATTGGCTATCCCTACGCTGACTGCTTCCTGCCGCTCCAAGATGGATTAGAGACCTGTGCCTCCAGGGACCGAAGGTACGTGATGTGCATTCATCCGCACGGTCTCACCTGAGCCTGCTAATCACAGGGCCCCCGAAGAGGGGCTCCCGGCCCTCTGTGTTGGGTTCAGCTTTAAATGCTCTTGTGAATACTCACAGCGCGAGTGAACCGGAGGAACTGTGGGGGCTGGTGCAGTCGATTGCGTTGTGATAACGGCCAGCCCTTTGATTTACCCAACCCTCCGTCGACACAATGTGCAGCTGTTACAGGTGTGCTGTCACAAAAAATGTCCAATCATGAGGCACTATTACGGGATATCTGTGACAGTAGCAGCAAAAAAGAGGAACTGAGTGTCCCCAAGCTGAAGGCTCCTCCAGCTTCTTCACACAAGGATGGGAACTCTCAAATGTTCTCATCACTCAGGTTTCAAGGCTGAGTGCTTTGGCATTAGGCCCAGATTAAGGCTTTTTTGTTTAAAATTAGAGTCCCTGGTACGCTGCCTCTCCTTTCCTAAATGTTTGGGCTACAAACTGGACTTTGCATTAGTGGCATTTCATTAAAATGTTTTTCAGAGCAAGAAAAAACCTAGTCTGCATACTAAATGTTATGAAAATACCACACATTGGGAAGAAAGAGAGCATTTTCCATTGCTTCTGGGCACCTTTGTAGACTCTTAAGCATTAATATGAGTATGGGCTGTATTTCACGAAGAATCTGGTGGGAGGGATTCAGTATTCAGCCTCAACTGTGTGCATATATTTTCCTTGTATGTATCTCTTAATCAAATGAGTTACACTTTTTCCCATGGTTGTATGCACTCTATCTATCAAAGAGATTAATTAATTAAGCTGATTTTATGTAGGATGTGCTCCTGTGTGTACCTGTTAGCATTCACAATGTGGAAAAATGCCGATGTGCAGTTTCTGCACATTTCTCAGACACATTTCTCGTTCAGTGTTTGTAATGCTTATTTATATGAGGAAATCAGAGCACTGAGTAATGCTGTACCTCAGACACTTTTAATTAATCATGAACAAATCACTAGTCCACCTTTAATTAACTTCCCTGAAGTTGCGCATTGTAGTGTAAAAGCTGTCTAAAATTGTTAAAAGTATAAAAATATTCTTTTTACAGTTTTTCTGAACAGTTGTCGTAGAAATCATGAATTTCACAATTACTTATTTGTAATCAGATGAGATGTAAATATCAGAAATAAATTTATTTTTTCTTTAAAAATCTATATTATGAAGACCATGCTTTTATGCATGATTATAATTTATTTGTTATACATAATTAATTAATGCTGGATAAGTATGCCTTGTTAGTAAGCTACAATGTGAAGGTAATTAACTTCACATTATGTGTGCAAGGAGCGATACCCACTGTTCTTTATTGTTGAGACTCCGGATCCCCCTTGGAGTTGTTCAGTCTTCTGTTGAAAGAAGACCCATTATCAGTAACAAACCCCCCCCCCCCAGTGTCAACCTCGTTTTAATGACCGTGCGGTCACACCGCAACTTCCACCCAAAACCCCACAAAAGTGCAAACAAAGAACAGGCGGGGTCTCGCGGCGGCCTCCCCTGAGAGTTGGGAAGGGAGATCGAACCCGAGTCCGGCTGCTCCGATCCTCTATCGCCGGCACCTGAGAGCCGCAGATAAGCCCTGCTGCTGACTCCTCTCTGACAGGCTGCTTTGTACTGATGGGAGCGGTGGCTCTGGCAGGTCATGCAGGAGGTGAGCTGTGCGCTGGCTGAAGCTAAGCTGTGTGCGAGCCAGGGCAAGGTTTGGCTCCGTTGGAAGAAAGTCGAACCCACGTGCGTATGTAGTTTTAAATTGGTGTAAAAAGTAATCTCAATTGTAAACCCGTTGCCACTGTAAGTCCAAGGTCATATATATTGTAAGAAACCCCTCGGATACATCAAAGAGCGGAAGTGTCTGAGTGGTGAAGGAACACGTGTAGTGCTACTGGAATGGGATTCATTTAATGTTCTCTCAATTATCTGACTCTAAAATGATAATGTTTTAACCTTTCCTCTGTGCTAACAGTTATGCACAGATGGAGGAGACTGCTTCCCGCCAGTAGTGTGGCTATACAGATCGCTATCTATCTTGGGAGATGCAAACATACCTTTGGCTTGTGTAGCCTGCATAGATTGGGTATCTTGCTATGACACTAGTGTATTGGCAGGTGATTATGGGGAACAGATATCCTGAGTTCTATGTGGATGTTAGGACCATAAAACTGCTAGGTGTACAGTGGTAAGAGTCAAAGAGGAATGCCAGGTAAAAGGGAATTTTGATTCTTAAAGTGATTCTCAGATTTTATTGAAGCGTATTTTTATAGCTTTTAGTTTCACCTTGTAGAAATTACAGCACTTTTTATACCTAATGCAGTATCCCCATTTCAGGTCACGATAATGTTTGGAATATATTTATATATAATGTTATATAAATGAAGGTAGTCATGTTCAGTACATGTTCAGATATTCTTTGTATGTACAGACTGCTTGAAGTCTGTGACCCATAGACATCACCAGGTTTTCAGTATCTTCTTTCATTTGCATCTTGCAGTGCTGAGTCTGTAGAGCTGTTCCTGAAGTCTTCTGTGTACAGTAGTCTCTGATACATCCTTGCCTGCCTCCCGAAGAGTGTTTCTGATTTGTTGGACAGGTGTTTGGGGGTTCTTCATTATGGTTAGAAATCTTTGGTAATCAACCATAGGGGTCTTCCTTGGTGTACCAGGCCGTTTGTGCTTACTGAGCTCACCAGTGCTCTCTTTCTTCTTAATGTTTCAAACAGTCGATCTTGGTAAGCCTAAGGTTTGGTCTATGTCTCTGACTGTTTCTCTTATTTCTCATCCTTATAATGGCTTCCTTGACTTTCATTGGCACAACTCTGGTCCTCATGTCAAAAAAAGGCAAAAAACAGACCCCAAAGGCAATCAAAAGCATGGAGTCAAGATTAGATGCTGAAAGCTCTCTTATGCATGCACCAAGAAAGCAATTGATGTATGAAAATACCTTTAAAATAATAACTGAGAACCTGCTCTTTAACTACATGTGAACTGAATATGTCTTTGTCCAAAACATTATGGGGATCACTGTATATATGCCCTGTAATGGAACACACCATGTGCATTGATTTGGGATGTCTTTTGGTATCTGAACTATGGGCTGAATGCTGCTTTGGTTAATAGCTTACTTGTTTTTCACTGTGGCCTCTTTGCTAATTATGACCAGCATAACTTGATTTTCATTGTAATTGTGTAATTACCTGATTTGCATAAATATTTGAGAGAATTGGTCATAAAATTTTCACGGAAAAATTGGCAGTAGTGGTCAGTTTGGTCTTAGTTAATTTGCCCATGAGTTTCACAAGAAGTGAACGATGCTCTATGCCTCTCGTATGGTGAAAGATCCAGTGTGGACCCCACTCTGTGTGTATCAGACACATACTGGTTTTCTGACTGCATGAATGTTGGTGCTCCGCCATATGCATTCTTGTACATATTGTAGTGCTGTGCTTGGAGCACGTTACCGTGATGCTTATAGGAAGTCTGTTTGATTCTCAGCACTTTGGTCTGCGCTGTTTAAATTTCAGCTGAAATGTCTGTCTGTTAAATGGCTCTGATGTCCTGCTGTTTGGCCGTATCAATAGAATGCCAAACCTTCTTTGTCACCCTCTGTGGAAAGGCTGTGAGCTCTGGACAGAAAACAGATTGAGTGCTTTTGAAGTTGGATTTAGCGTGGAGTACAGAAGCGTGGGCTGGAAAATGAAATTAAGTAAGGGTCCACAGTGTCCCAGCTTGTCCATGGAGGGCCGGCACTTCAGCTTGGCACATGCCAAGGTAGTTGAGCCATCTATTGCCAGTACTGCTGACCTCCTGATTCATGGTTAGGATGTGAACCAGAACACTCTGACCTCGCTTGAGTTACCGGGAATGATGTTGCAAAAAAAACGCCAGCAACCTTTCAGATTTTGCTGATGCACTTTTATCACTGTGCTGTTGCACATTAATCACTGCTCCATTCAGTCTCACACGAGTCTCTCTGTGTGCAGGCTGGAGCTGAAGATAACCTTAAAATAACAACTTTTTCTTATTTTAATCTAACATTAAAGTAATAACTCAAAAATAAAATAACAACTTATGTATTAAAATTCACACATGTTGCTGGATGCTCAGTGGATCCGTTGACAGTATCAGACTGTAGAGGAACTCAAGGTGTGAATGGTCCCCAGTTCTAAGGTATGCTCATAATTAATTTGTCAAGCACAGTCACCATTTTTATGAAGTTCATCTAGTAAGTGGATTTCCAGCAACAACAAAAATAGAGAACAGAATTAGAAATATAAACAGTCAAGAAACAGACCTGACCTCAGTCATTTTATTGCATATATTAAATGCTATTATTAGACTATGGTAAATGTATTTTTTTTTACAGTAGATTAACACTGAGGGTGTGTTGCCGCATGGATTTTAGATCTGTCTGATATTCATTGCATGCTTTTTACAGGCTGAATGTTAGGGTTCTCATTTAAAACTCACCAGCTGGTTTCTGGGCGGAACCTTTGTGAGTTACAGCATTTTCAAACTGCTGTGTTGACTGCTGTCGAGGCGTTAGTGCTGGTGCATGTGGTTTCAATGGAAAAAACAAGAAAGGCGTATGATCTCCATTCAGCCTGTGGACACAGCAAAGAAAGCCTATTGTCTTACTAAGCTTGCATTGGAAGGCTTGAGTGACAGCGCCTTATCATGCACATTGCTGGCTGATCTAACCCGAAGGGGGGTCAGTGCGAATTAAAGAGCAGCTAATTAAAATGTCCTGGTTACAAGTGAACCCGTGCTTGATTTATCTCCTCATGGAGGGTCTCGATGTGACACTGGCTGCACAATGAACGGGGGCCTCGTTGTAATGTCCGCGGCTAACGGCATCAGATAGAGTGAAGCATTCAGCTGCTTCCGTCCATTATCCTCCTCACAGGGGAGCAGAGCGTTCAATAGGAGCTAAATCCACATGAGCACCGACCCTGTTGCTCAGGAGACGGGTTTATGCCCGTTTGTGGAAGGAACTGCTCTCAGAGGCTGCTGGGACAGCCCCAAATAGCTAAAGTAAGTGCTCTCAGCCTGTTTCCGAATTTTTCTAGAGAAGTGGCTGGGACCGTGGAAGTGAACGAATGGATGAACCAACAAAAAACATATTCATGTTTAATCCCTACGATTCTGATTTGGCGGGTGCAGAGTGTGACATGTTTTGGGGTGGGGGGGTCAAACAGCAGGAAATCAATATAAGACTTACTGAATTCAAATGCACCTGGAGCTGTGACAGTGGCTGACTGGTAGCTCTCTCGCTCTGTATCTCTCTCTCTCCCTCTCTCTCTCTCTGTGTCTGTCTCTCTCTTTCTCTTTCTCTCTGAAACCAGATGACCTGTGAAATTATCATTATTTTTGAACGTCTGCTTTCTTTAGCTCCAGCAACAGAAATCGATCCCTTGACCTTTTCAACTAAAAATTCTTAATGTGCGGAGTAAAGCCCTTTCTGGCCCACTTTAATTAGAGAACAGAGTCTGTGACACGCATCATCGATCTTCTCAAAGGAAGACTTTTGCTTTTTTGGTCCATCATATTCTAAACATCATGTTGTCATAATTTTTTATTGTTAGCACCTTTTATACAATACATAACGTAGGTTAAAAGTAAAAAAAATAAACATAAATCAGTTCAGTGTTAACAGGCAATACTGTATCTGTGACACTTAAAGACCACTTAAAGTTTGTTTTAAGATTTATTTTTTGTTGTTGTCCAAAGTGTCTGCAGTTTTTTCTTATTTAAGAATAAGAATATAAGATAATATATATATAAATGTATATGTAAATAAATAAATAATGAATGCTGCCACCACTCCTCTTGTGTTTGGGATCAGTTAAAAGTCTAGCAGCAAGTGATCAAAGAGCTCGACTGGGTGTATATTCTGATAGATAGTGATAGTTAGATAGCCCAATTGTATATTTGGTTAAACCATTTAGTGTTTAAAAACAAGTAAGAAAATCTTACAAGCATTTCTAATAGGCACAGGTAGCCAGTGGAATGAAATGGGGACAGGGGAGATATGTGCTGTTTTCTTTGCCAAAATGTATGCAGTTGCATTTTGTACACTCTGTAATTAGTCAATTCATATAATTGTGACAAATGCATGACTTAGTCTTGCAAAGACAGTCAAGGTTTCACCCTTATGATATTTGATATATATTTAGAAAATGAGGTTAAGAGTCGTGATTATTATGTGACTTAAAGCATAGCATCAAAAAGAATTCCAAGGTTCCGTACTTTACACTTCACTGGGCCAGATGGTTGCAATTTCTCATTAATTTCTTTCTGAATTCTGGAGTCAACAAGTTGAATCCGTCTTATCTGCTCTGAGTTCGAGAAGGATTTTTGACATCCAGCTAATTAGCTAGTTAAGTAGCTAATTAGTGCAAAGAGAGAATTAGCTGCGACGACTGGGCGATGTCTGAATAGCTAAGGAAGTTGACACCGCATTGACGTGATGATTTTGAAGAGCGCATAAATAAGGAGGAAAGGAGTGGGCCGAGAATCAATCCCTGCAGAATTCCACAGGTTATAGAGTACCCATTTCATGTGAAACTTATTCATCATACATATCCTCCCAGTTAAATATATTGTAAAGGAATTAAGCATCATACCAGAAAGACTACCACAGTTTTCCATTAAGTGGATTGTTATCCAATGCTGTGGTCTATATCGTATCAAATGCAGCACTCAGATGTAGCAAAAATCAGAACAGATACATTATTATTCATCCTATGTTCATCAGTGTTGCCCACTCCATTGCAACTAAAGCATTTTTAGAAATGCATTCCGTATGAACACAGCAACGATGTTTCAAGCGCTGCGCAGACATCAGAGTGAGCTGGCGGCATGCAGACATTTTGATTTAAGGTGATATGGATCTTTTCATTATGTCCGATTAAATAAAATCATCGTGAGTAGCACTTAACCTTTACTAAAGTATAACGTAGTCTGCGCATGACATTTCAGACGTAAAATGCGGAGGAATGACGCCCATCGTTCAGCTCATTTGTGCCGTCTCTTGTAGTGTCGAGGGCTTCAAATTGTCCCGAATATTTGCCGTTGTTCAAGCCCTGGTTATTTGTACGCCTCCGCCAGGAAATCCCGCGGTGGCCGAAATTAACTGGAAGTGAGTTTTAAATATTCAGTATATTTAAAACATGCTGCAAATGACCAAGTAGCAGCTGCTCATGCATTTTAGCTACATTAACCACAGTCATTTAAAAAATGTCTTACTATTGTTTTTAGATATTGTATGTCATTGCAAGAACATCACATAGGCACAGGTTTAAAAAGCATGGTGATCAGAATGATCAGTTTTATAACACAAAGACACAGATATATATGTCTCTGTGTATCAATTCCCTGGAAATTGGTGAATGAATGTTTGAAAAAATTGAATTGAAATCTCTCATGTTAATTGTTAGCCATTCAATTAAAAATGCTCTCTTTCATAACATAGACTATTGTGGCTTATACCCCATGCCCCTATTCATATTCTCACTAGGAAATGGAAAGTTTCTGAAACTAGAACAGCTGGAAAACAGTGGGGAAGAATGTGTTGCACAGAGCCCAGGTCTGCCGGCTCTCATCCCATAGACAGATGCCCCCATTCGGCCAGAGGCTCTGTTCCTGCCATGCCATGTGATCCCATCTCTCCCTCAAATCTCTCTGCTTTCCTCCTGTCTGAATAAAGGTCAAAAATAGATGAGCAGGGCAGACTGTGCAGTCTCCTTTAAAAAAAGACAAACAGTGAATATCATTCTTCTGCGTCATCCCATTCACCATTATTCCATATTTTTATTTACTCCATATCTTATAATGCATCTCTGGGAGAATAATGCCGCATTCACTGAGTCTGCTGTTCTATATTTAACTGACAAATTGACCAAAAACAGAGGCTTCAACCTGCATTGTAATCTGAGTCATAGTGAGCACTTTGTGCAAATGCTGAAGATATTGTAGCCAATGTCCCTCTTTGGTGGATGCAGATAAACCTTCCTTGTGAAAGAAAGTATGATGTTTTCAATAAATTGTATTTTCTTTTATCCATGTGCACATGGTAAATCATCGCTGGCAGTCTGCATTTAGCTTGACTCGGTTTGTGCAAAGAAAATTAAGAAAGTAATTAAACTGAATTTGTAAACATGCATTATAAACAATTACACACTATGGTAGTGATTTCAATGAGGGACAGACTAGGCGGATCATTTCTTTGAGCCACTGCACTCATTTATTAGCAGGAGGAGTAAAACACAGCTTTGGAACAAACACGGGATTAAGAGGACTGGCGAGAGCGTGGGCTGTCCGCTCTTTTTATAGAGAGCCTGCCACCCAAACTGAAATCTGCCAAAGCCTAACTCACAGTCCAATCCCAGAATAGCTGTCCATGAACCAGGAAGTACTATACATGCACAGAACCATAAACAAGATGCGGTGGCTAACTAGTTAGCAAGCTAGCCGCCACTACAATATATTTACAAATACTTATTTCATCTTACTCTGATAAATTCTTCATTACAAATTTGAATAGACAATCTCCAATTGAGATTAATGTTGCAGGCTGGTGTGACAAGTGCAAAATATCAGAGGGCAAGCTGGTGTTCTTTGTTTCAGCTGATTCCAAATATTGAGAGCAGCTACGGTAAGTCTTAACATGTCATTTTGAAATGGTAACTGTGGAGGATTCCTTCGTCAAGGGGAGGTGGAATACATGCGGATTCTGCAGCTCCAGTGCAGTCTTGCATGTGGCTGCAGCCATGGACTGGCCTGTTGGCGCGGCTTCGCGGGCTGGCTCTGAACAGGCTGTGATGTATTGCCTCTGCTGCAGCTCCTCTCTCTCTCTCAGTGCTTTTTAATCATTTAACAGCCTATCAGGGCTCTCATTCCTCTACACTTACCCGCACCATCTACCTCCTCTCCAACGGCCAATCAATCTGCACTCAGTCAATTTTGGTGCAGATAAATCTTTACTTGGAACAATAAATATCAGTGTAAATTTATGCACCTCCGTCTCCATTTATTTCTACATTTATCAACATGATCTTCGTTGTATAGTAACATAAATGGAGCTTAATGTTCTCTGGATTATTTAGTCACACAAAGCATAATTTGAGAAGCACTCTAGAGTTGCTTTGTTTCCTAATATGGAAGCACACTGATCAATGCAGTGGGTGTTAGACAAGAGCCAGTAGTCAGTCAGCGCTGAATGTGGTCCGGGTTCTGGAGATAGTCAGTCACTGCATAAATATATAGCCAGACTGTGGGGGAAGTGAATAAATGGTGGATAATATGCTCAGGTGGTTTTTTTATTTGCTTTTTTGTGGGTGCTGTTTAGCTCGCTCTAGTTTAAAATAAGTACACTTCAAAGGGCGCTGTCTGTGGACCTACTGTAGCCTGGTTGTGGTGAATGATTTGCGACCTTCTTGTCTGTATTGCTCCGGTCACATATTCTACATACCTACTCTACCATACGCTTGTTGCCACATTTCCAAATGTAATAACTGATTCCATGAATCAGTGTGGTGCCTCACAGCCTCTGGTTGAATCTGGACCATGCCAGCGCCAACTGTGCCTGGTAGCTCCATAGGGCGACATGCAAATTGTGATTGCATTGCCCTGGGAATGGGAGGGTCCAGTCGGATAGGGTCCCACGTGCATTTCTATATAGCCCCCCTTGCTGGTCGAATGGGCACCCATAGATTGCTGTCAAAGGTTGCATATGAATGGTCTTCCTCTGACACCACTCTATGTGAGCTTAGCTATGGTCAGCAGTGTGAAAATTAGCAGCTGATGGCATCACATGTTTTTGAGGTGAACCATGGATGTTTACACACTCCTGAATCGGTGATGGGGTTTGCAGCGGTGGTTGCAGATGATTGGCCATGCCAAATTGGGGTGGCAATTGGATACCCCACGCTGGGTGCCAAAAAAGGATATTTCACTGTTGTGAAATATTCATCATTATATTTTTGAAACAGTCAACATATTTTCAATAAATTGTAGTATATTCTGTTTCATTACAGAGGTCACTTAATGAAATGTCCAAAAGAGAATTGAATCCAGTGGTATGGGAAATGCCCTTAGGTAATGCATTTCATCAGAACTTTCTGAGGATTAAAACATTCAGATATTACTGTGAAGTATATGGAGGATGTGTCTATGTAAATTAGTGCTCTCATTATTTTATTATATATTACATTTTATTATATTGTAAATTAGTGTGCATTATTCTTTTATCTAATATTGGCTCTGGCTGTACTGTACATCTAAGTACATGTACTCAGTACTGCACGTGTGTGTGTGCGTGCGTGCGTGTGTGTGTGTGTTTGGTGATGGTCAGGCCCTAGTAGTTTGCAGTAAACTCTTGTTCTGATTAGAGGCTTAATCTCTGGAGCCTGAAGTTTAATTTATTTAAAATGTCATTTATAGCCTCATTTGTTAGTGTCTATTAAAGTTTGAATTTGTTTTAATTCTTGTAAAACCTTGCTTTATTTATTGCCTGTGTGATCACAATGAAAAATCTAATGACATAGTTAAGTAGACACTGTCCTTGTACTGAAGCCACCAATTAGCAGTGAGAATAGGTTAGCTATAAAGCTCCATATACACATAAGCCGCGTTTCCACCGCAGGAACTATACCCCGGAACTAGGAACCTTTTGAGGAACTCAGTGCGTTTCCACCGCAGGAACTAGGGTCTAAATTTAGTTCTGGGGGCTTTGTTTTACCCCCCAAAACGTTCCTGCTCGGGGGGTAGTACTTTCCGAAAGTACAGGAACCTTTTGGGTGGAGCTTGCAGCGCTGAACATTTCTGATTGGTCGAGTACTCGTAGCATTTGTGTTGTATTTATTTTCCGCCATTACCCGCCATGTTTGAAAATATTCAGCGGCAAACCAATTTATTTTCATAAGAACTTCAAATAAAACTTGTATGTTATGCAGCGCAGTAGCCTACTTTTGGTTATAGCCTGTCAACGTCTTGGAATTATAACGTGTGCTCTTCTGTTCTTTCCTTGCTTTAGTATTCGTTTTATAAAATGCTAAGCATTCGTTCTGGGACAGCATATTACGTAGGCTACCAAAACATTCAAACGGATTAATTCGGTTGCTGAATATTTTCTTCCGGATTTTCTTTGTTAGCCCGTTGTAATTGACTCAAAACGTTTGATACAGTTATGTGAGGTATGCGGTAGTTCTGCATAATTAACATTGGTGATACAGTACAAGCAAACTGGAAATCACCATCCGCACTTTTTATCCGGGTAAAATAACAGGTTCATTCTAGTAATCTTCCCTTTAGCTTTTTCAGACTGCCGTAATTTTACTAAATTTTACTGCCATTTTTCAATTCCACGAAAAGACCAGGAAGACTATGGACTCATTTATGGTGCATGGTTCGCATCTGGAGGGCACACTTCGCTGCTCGGCTAGCAGTAACTTCGAAGGAAAGCAAACGGTGGCTGTACCACTACTAATTTACATTTTCACGCAAGTCCGAGTTTTCGTTCTATTCTTGTCATTTTGCGATTAGCCTATATGGAATTGACGACGAGAAAGTAATAAAACAGCAAATTGTTTAGCCTACAACGTGTGCATGTTTTCTGCTGTTAATGAATGTGTTTGAGAGGATATATGAAAATCAATAAATACAAAAGTAACCATATATAGCCTAGTCATTGTTGGTAACCCGTTGTATATAAGTGGAATAAACCCCTCCGGGCTGTCCCGGTTATTAGAAAATAATGTAGGCTACTTCGGTGGTACTATGGGGTTACAGAAGAAATCATATGACAGATGGACCGACGACAACGTCAGTGGGCTAATTTGCCTAATCTTCGCGGTACTTTAGACCCCGGTGGAAACGCAGACAACCATTGGCTGAAGGAACCTTTTAGTTCCTGGTAAAGTAGTTCCTGGGACTGAAAGTTCCGGGTAATTTTGGTGGAAACGCGGCTATATACTGTAAATGGGAGGTGTCTCTTCTTTGGTGGGAAGTATGATCATGTTTACAGAGTGCAGTCTGGTGACCATGAAGTGTGTGCAATTGTCGCGAGGAGGTGATAGTGTGATGTGGAACATGGCTAGAGGAATTGCCCACTTACCCCTAATCTTACTCAACCTCTCCTCCCTGTCCACGGCTCATGGATACTCTCCACAGTAACAGGGCCCTTACACTTCAAGCTGTGGACACAGAATGAAGGAAATCCAACATCCAGACCTGCAGACCTGTGTGCCTGCCAAGCTCTCCTCCTCTAGTGTTTCACCTGCTCAAGTCTCTTTTGTTCAATCATAATTTCAAACCCAGGCAAGCTGTTTTCCACCTTACTTCCACTCTTCTCAGACTGGCAAGACTGAGGTACTGTACTTTCCCTCCAAGTCATCACCACTGCTAGACCTCTCCTCTAATCTCAATGCTACAGGGTAGCTTGTTCAGAACTCTTACAATACAAGAAGTCTCGGGGGTAACCTTAGATGACCAGCTCTCCTTCTCTCCATATAGTAGCAGTGTGTCCGGCAGGTAGATTCCTTCTATGCAACATCCAGAGAATCTGCCCTTTCCTCATTACCTGCTCTACATACAGTATCTCCTAGTTCAGGCCGTGGTACTCTCATGCCTGACTATTGACGATTACCAGTCATTCTGTCACATCTGAGAGGTGGAGAGGTGGAGGTGAGGTGGTTTTGAGGTGTCGAGTAGCTCTTCAGCCTTGTTCAGTTAGCATGCCCCTCTGCACACCACACTCTGTGTAAGACACATGTATTGCACATTGATTGTGTATGCATTTAATTCTCTAAAAATTGAACGTGTGTGATACGTGAATTAAATGTATTTCAATATCAGAGGCTTAAATAAGTTTTAATTAAATTGATTAAACATGAAACCTTCATTCTTGTGATGTGTACTGTTAGCCTACTACAGATAAGGAGATGTCTCATATACAGACAAAACTATAAAAATAAAAAAACAACAAAGCCAGCTCTTGCAGGTAAGAACTGAGGCTGGGGCTAGATTGTGTCTGCATCTTTAATATCCATAGCTGGCTCTGGTGGAACCAGTGAACTTTTCCACTAACTATAATTATTATTGTGGGGGCAGGCAGGGTTGGGGTCGGGGAGCAAATGTGTCCTCCCCAATGTCAAACTCTTTCCTTCACTCCTGCCAAGGACATTTCCTTTGATGTTTGGGGGGGGGGAGAACCGGTTGGAGTCTTAGAAAATAATATTACATGAACCTTGAACACGTCTGCCCTATCCAATTACATTGTTTCTCTCTCAAAGGCTATAATCTAAGCACTAGATTTCCAACACATAGTTGTTTTTCACTAGAGCTGCAGGTCAGGCACTATTGCTCTTTAATCAGAGGAATACATAAGAATGTATAAGAACATCTGCTAAATGAATTTAATGTAATGTTATAGTTACAACACGATGTGGAATGCAATTACAGTTAATGTGATGCGCAATATGGCTACAGGTATCACAGAAGTGCATGACCTCTACCTGACATGCTTAGCTCTGAGTGGTGGTCTAACCTGCTCTAACTCGCAGGTAGTCTCCCTCCCCTTTATTGCTTCACCCCTCCCTCACTGTGAGATTTCTCCGGACTGAACCGGTGGCATGGAAACCGGGCCTGGCCCACGTCCCGTCCGTGCGGTCCAGTCTCGGGCCCTGTCCTCCGCGGGGGAAGCTATCACACCCCGGCGCGTTCGCCGCGCGGCGGAAAAGTGGCACCTGCATTAATCACAGCCGGAGCCGGAGCGAGCCGGCGGCTAGCCCAAGCAGGCAGCGAGACGGAAACGCCGAGGGGGCCGGGGCGGGGGCGCGATCGGCCCGCTGCTCGCCCGCGCGCTCCTCTGCTGATGACCGGCCCGGCGGCCACGGGTAAACGCTTCAGCGGAGTGGAATCTGCGAGCGTGCGCCAGCTGTCTGCGCGCCGAGCCAGACAGACATTAGCGAGAAGGACGCGCCGGGCGTCAGGGCGACAGCTGCGCTCTCTCTCTGGACGCTCACCACGCGCATAATCTACTCCCCACCCCCGGGTCCTCCACATTTAGGGAAAATTGTGTATCATTAAACAAATTGCAAATGCTTAGCAATTGCTTTAATTTTTAAATTGTTCTAATTGTAGACGTGTATTTTATAAGAGTGTCGTGCGTTATGTGTGCTAATGCAGCGTGGTGTTAGAAATATGTGGAAATATGTCATTTGTGTATTTCAGCACAAACCCCCCCTCGCCCCCTCAGATGGTGTGTTTACTGCGCGCTGGTAGGGTGACTGGAGGCAGACCTCTAAACTCTCTTGTCTGTCTGATAAATGACGCCGCCGCCAATTCGTTTGTCATTCCGCGAAGTGCGTGTCACTCAAGGTATAGCCGAGATGGCAGTTTTGAAATATTTCTTCAATCTCCATTCGCAGTTCTTTGGAGTAATATCAAAGACCATTTTTCACAGCGAAATGTGTAATCGTCCGTGCCGAGCAGGAACACGGCGGCGTGCTCGGCTGTCCCGTCGCAGGTTCACCCTGTCCTGCTCCCGGACTCAGTGGGCTATTAGGACAGGATGCTCACATTTCCAAATAAACAGAAGAAGAAAAAAAACATCGGCAGACTCAGTCCTGAGGCGGACTCTCGGTTTTGGGCTCTGGGGGGCAGTCCTGCTGAACCCCTGTAAGGCTTTCTTCAGACGAGCTTACTGACGCAGGCGCGAGCCTTCGACAGCGCGTCATTAATTATTCCAGTTGGTGACAGTTGTGACGCTCCTTGTGTGGACGTATTTTGCTCCGTTTGGCATTGTGTTATCGATTCTGGGCCCTTTGGGGCTGGTGGAGGAGGCTGCATTTCTCTGGCCTCTTGTCTGTGTTGAGGTGTGAGGTGTGGCTGTGGATAGAACAGGGTGAACAACAGAAGGCCAGGATGCGATTGTGCATTAGGCTCAGGAAACTGGGTATCGCAGCAGGGATGCTTCATTATTTTACAGGGGGCTCAGCAATGATTCAGCAGTACAATGCAGCGCAGGTAGGCCCATTCATCAGTCAGGAATGCGATGTGGCGTGGGCGGACTCGCTGCGGTGTCTGGAATGCGCTGCGGTACAGGTGAGCACCTTGGCGAGTCAGGGTAATCGCAGCCCTTCAAATGCTCAGCGCTTTCAGTTTTCGAAATATACAATTCCGCAGCTGCGTTGGTGTCTCTTCTGTGGCAGTGTGATGAATGGACCTGCGCACTGCTGAAGGGAAGCCAGTCTTCTCCGCCACACAGATAGCGCAGGTGTGAGTTTTGTATATCGAAGGTTATCTTTATTGTGTATCGAAATCCCCAGGTTTATTTGTATTTTATCACAGCCAGGTTTTTCCCGATCTCACGCCAACACTGTGGTACAATAAGAACAATGGCTGGCACTGCGGTTCAGTCTCTTTCAGAATTTAGCAGTAATTTAATGGGATTTGTATACATGAATGTAGCAACAATGGCCATAATGGCAGTTATAGAACAGGCTCTCTTTGGTTTGCTATTAATGTGAGAGATCTGGGGCTGAAACTAGTGCAGTCCAGCTCTGATTGGTTATTCTTTTGAAGGGCTCTGTGGCTGAAACATGCCTGTTTCAGAGCTCACTGGAGAGGGGAAGTAAAGCCTTAAAAAGGTCAGCAATCAATTATATCTCCTCTGCGACTGGAGACATTTTACCCCACTGGGTGTTTTGAGTTTGGGTGCTGGGGGGTGTCGGGACGGCACGCTTGTATGCTCTGAAATAGGTGTCAGATGTATGAGCGCTCGCTTGCTCTGAAATGCCAAGCCAGTTTTTGCCTGTTTACTCCAAGGAAAGGAGTCATGCTCTTTTAAGTTTTAACGGTCTGTAAATACAGGAAACCAATGGAATTTCTACTCTTTGGTTCGAGCAAAATACACTTTCGCCATGAAAGCCAGAAATGAGCAGCCTACCTTATCTATGTTTGCATATTTTATCTGTTTTCGCGATACGGTCAGGTTAGAAAACCTTTACTTTGTGTTTCTGTTGTTGCAGCACAGAAGCCGTTCACAGATAGCTGTGCTGCTCTTTTCTGCTCTCGTGTTGGAACGATAAAAGACAACAATACGGGGAAACAAAGTGCTCCCATGCCGCGTATGCGTGTCCGCTCACCCACGTAGCCGGCTCACCCCGCTGTTTGAAGCCGCTCCTCGGCTCCTCGTCCCAAAGCTCTCCCGGCGCGTTTCGCGGTAGCGCTCATTGTTGTTCTTAGATCAGTATTCAGCAGGCCGGGGAAGGCGGAGAGCGAGGAATGCAAATGCGCTGATCTCTCTGCAGAGGGGCAGGCCTGGGATGTCCTGCGCGGGCTCAGTAGTGTTGAGATTTCTATCTCGCATTTGCAAATGCAGTTTTTGATCTTTCTGTACTGTGGAGAGAGCATATGGTTCTTATGC
Organism: Anguilla rostrata; assembly: GCF_018555375.3. NCBI lineage: Eukaryota > Metazoa > Chordata > Actinopteri > Anguilliformes > Anguillidae > Anguilla > Anguilla rostrata. Next base: position 14,929,899 of record NC_057944.1, read on the forward strand.
GTTGAATCTGAACATTTATATCCTACAGATTCATGGTCAAAAGGAACGTTTCGACCTCACCAGCTTTGCAAAATACTGAAGCATAGAAGTGTTGAGAGGAACCGTATCAAAATGTTTCCTTTTTATGAATTTAATATCCACAACTTGAGAGTATTTTTTGGTTATATTTTTCATTCTCATGTTCATCCTTTGTATTCAGTATTGTATTTGCTGTTTGTACTATTGTTGGCAAAAGTAATTAAAGAATCATAAGAGCCACCCCCAGGTAACACACAGACTCAGTGTCAACCAGCCAAAGGCAAGCAGAGACATTTTGGATTCCCAGACTGGAGGCAAAACTGTTCTGAAGTTGAAGGCGACCTAGGGAGTGTCACTGATGTGCCAGGTTCCTTTGGATAGATATGCTTGCTGAATGAAAACTGGTGTTGCTGTCTTGCTGCCTATGTACAGTATAATGAGTTCTTGGTGGAATTGGAGGCTTTGAAGCCATTATCCGCAAACGAGGAGCGGTATTATGAAAACAGGCAGCAGATCCACTGAGACTGGTAGAGGGTTAGTGGTGCTTCTGAGCTTCTTGGGCATAAGGGGCAGACCCCAGCTCTGATACAGCAGGAAATAGACTGGTGTGTGGCGCAGACCCCAGCCCTGATACAGCAGGAAATGGACTGCTGTGTGGGGCAGACTTTGCCCTGATACAGCAGGAAATAGACTGCTGTGTGGGGCAGACTAGTAGAAAGTCTGGCGTGAGGACAAGACTCAGGGGAAATTGTACAGGGTGGGACAGGCAGGCCAGTGATTGGATGTTGTCTACTGCTTGGTCCATCAGTCCTTCATTGGCTGAGTCAGCCATTAAGGGTTTGTTGGATATTTTAGCCAGTTCAGTGGTGTTCAGTGACTGTGGTGATTTTGTGCTTTTTGACAAATGCCACAACAATGAAAGCAGTGAAGCACTAATGGCATTTGAAGGCTGAAGGCTGGAAAAATGTATTGTGTATATATTATTATGAGTTTCAATCAGCTTAATGTTTCTGACTGTTCCTCCCCCACACAGAGCTCGTCACTGGATGTTCCTCTTCTATACACAGGTGGTCACAGACTGTTCTTTTCCCAAACCCAGATCCAATTATTTTAAACACAAACCATTTAATAATGCAGTCATTTGAATAACTTGAATCAATTAATTACATAACCAACAACGGATTGATCAACATACATATTGTCTGTAGGTTTTTTTTTAACAAACTCTCCTTTGATCTTTGTATCATGAAAAAAGTAGATGTTTCCTGATACGATCAAATAGAATATAAATCACCCGAAAAATGCGGGCCAAGTACTCAAATTGGTGGTCTTGTTCCAGTCCTTAATCAAAAAGCCCTGTTGACATATACAGTATGCTTTGTTATTAAGTAAGAAATATAAATGCACATTTTATTTCTAGTATTCTTTATTGGATACAGCAGATGCACACACAGTGCAGCATCAGAATGGCTGAGGGGAAATAGGAATATTCTGCGAAAACTATGAAAGCTACTGGAAGATTTGATTTTTCGTTTTACCAGCAGCACAGCAGAAATCCCAAATCAATATTCTGTGGACCTCTCTGATTAAAAATAAGATGAGAGGAAGAGGGGGAGAGGCAGCGAAAGGCAGGAAGAGAGGGAGGGATGAGGGAGAGCTCTAATGTACCCATACCCCCACCATAATGACTCTCACACTGTCCTGCCCCAACAGCTCTCACACAGTGCCCCCCTCCCCACCACCCTCCCTTGTGACAGCTCTCATATTATCCCCAATCCCCCTGGCTCTAACAGTTATCATTCTGTTTCCCCTCCCACTCTAATAGCCCCTATACTGTGCCCCGCACCCCTCCTCTGTGACAGCTGTCATATTACCCCCCCGACTGTAACTGTTGTCCTACTGTTACAACCCCCCCTACACTATATTATAGCGCTTATACTGTAGTGTTTTGGCATGTATGGGTGTGAGACCCATACATGTCAATTTCCTTGCTCACGAGTATGATACAAATTGATAGTTGTAAATCACTGAAAGTGAACAGTGAAACTATTATACTGTACCTTTAAAAGAGTGCAGTGGTTTTCATGACACTTCGTTTCTGCACAGTTTTCTTTGGAATGATTTTCGATATGGACGATTTCTTCAAAATTAGGGACATCTCCACCTTCCATGAGTTTAAGTCATTCCAGTCGGTCTGTAGGCAATATGTCATTGAGCTCAACCATTCAGACGATGCAGAAGTCAGGGGGTACTTCTGAAGTTGTTGTTCATCTCTCCCTAATTTGGTCAGAGAGACATTTTGCTGTCTGTTTATTTGGGTTAGGTCATCTCTGTGGAACATGGGTGATTTTTTATTCTGTGTATCTGCCGGTTTAGTTATAGCACAGATGCTCTTTAATGCTCTTTCTAAGTTCCACTGGGAAATCCGCTTGTCGCTCCTTGTTTGTGAAGTCGCTGCTCAGAGATATATAGATTTGGCATTGTGGAATCCCTGTTCAGGGTTGCACAGATTCAGCGCAGTCAAATCAGGGCTATTTCAGTCAGGACTTTGACTCTGGAACCGTTCAGTTGCTCGGCTGTCTGTGAAATATTGGGCTGATTGCACGATTGCCCTGCCTCCTGCTCATGAGACAGGGACAGTTTACCTTTGATTACCGAAAGGATTTGCTGCACAAGCGCGTGGCTGCGTGCAATTTCACCTATATTGTTATCGAGCGCTTTACCTAAAGACCTCTCTCGTCACGCGTGATGGGGCTCATTGTAGTGTGGCCCTGCACAGTGGGGAAATGTGACAGAAATCAATCAGGCAGAACGAGGGCAGGAACATGGCTGCTCAGATGAACTAACTGTACGGAGAGTAGTTGCGTCTGCTGTTCGCTGGTCCGTAATAAGGATCCAGCTCACTTCTTAAGTTTAAAATTGAATCCCTCAACTTTTTTTAACACAAATTTGTACACTTTTTAACTTCATAATTCTTCATTGTTGATCATTTCAATATTAAGGCAAAATGTATCTGTTCAGCCCACTTATTTATCTATTGTTCTTATTGTGTAGTGTTCTAATTGAGAGAGTGCTGGGGTAGCGTTCTTATTGAGGGTGTGCTGGGGTAGTGTTCTTATTGAGGGTTTGCTGGGGTAGTGTTCTTATTGAGAGTGTGCTGAGGTAGTCTTATTTATGGGAGTGCTGGGCTAGAGTTCTTATTAAGGGAGTGCTATGGTGCTGTTCTTATTGATGGGATGCCAGGTCAGTGTTCTGCATACCTGCTGCTTGGTTCTGTTGTCTTGTTTCTCTAAGGTGTGTTATGTGTTCGTTATTTGTTGAGATGCGGACCTGAGAGAGAATGGCACGTGTGCACCGGTCTCCTCAGGCAGTGCCGGTAACGTGCCAGTCATCCTGCTCCCACACTGAGCACGTTGCTGTACCTGGGTGAAGCCTGGCACAGTAATAATCATCATTATGGGCTTTCATGCTGTGCAGTGCTGTCAGTGCAGGACGGAGGTGACACGTGAGGTGATCGCTGCTGAGTCTCGTCGGGTTTTGCGTTGCAGAGCAAATCGCATGGAGCGGATTCAGTGTCAATATTATTTACTGAACGCACCTTTCACAACTCGTGTGTATTGTGAACCACAAAACACAATTCTGCATGTTTTGCGAATCGCAAAACCACAAATCTTTTTTTTTTAAACTCTAAAGTAGGCAATTACCAGTAAATATAACTGTAATATTGTATTATTATTAACCATAATAATAACTGACATAATAATAACTTCTGGGGGGCAACATAGCTCAGGAGGTAAGAGCAGTTGTCTGGCAGTCGGAGGGTTGCTGGTTTGATCCCCGCCCTGGGCGTGTCGAAGTGTCCTTGAGCAAGACACCTAACCCCTAACTGCTCTGGTGAATGAGAGGCATCAATTGTAAAGCGCTTTGGATAAAAGCGCTATATAAATGCAGTCCATTTACCATAATATTTTAAATCTAATTTAACTTTGTATTTATATTTTAAAAATTATGATGACAAAGGATAGCTACAATAACCTTTAATACATAAGTTTTGTATCATGTGTGGCTGCATGGAAACAGCCATATGCTAACATTGTATTACCATATACTATTTCCATAGCACATTATCTGTAACTGTACAGCAATTGTTAAATTATCTTCTCCAGTTTACCGCTCACCTCCTGTCAGTGCTGCAGTGAAATCTGAGTAAACACGAATGGTGTCCTGCCACCCTCCCACTTTCCTTTCCTGTTTACTCCAACTCCATCCATCTGATGTCTGTTTCTATTACAGTACGTCACTAGAAAGCAAAGAGCGAAGAACTCGCCCCAAAATGTTTTCAGTATTTTGACAGACACGTTGGTCCAGGAATCAACCAAAAACAAATAGAAGTACTTGCAATTTCACAGGTAAATGAAAATCAATTCAAGGTTATCCGTGTAGCGCATTTCACAAAACATTTGTCACGGTACGCTTTACTGTATACCCCAGACTAACCCCCCACAAAAGCACACCTAGGGCGAAAAACTCCCTAGGTGGGGAATGAAGAAAGCTTAGAAGAAACCAGACTTGCGAGGGGGCCAGTTCAGGGTGCGCGTATATAATTAACAGCAGGTCAGATCAGAAAGGTAACAATCAATTCTGGATAATGTGGTTGCTGATTTGTGAGTGACGAAGGGGTGGGGGGGCTGGTTGACTGCAGGTGTAGAATGCGGTGTCTCAGGGGCAGGCACCCCACCGGTGAGAGAGGGAGACAAGGGCAAAAACGGACAATTAGGGAAGAGCAGTGCGAAGCAAGCAGGGGCACAGATGGGACATTTGGCAACAGGTGTCCCCGTAATTATGTCCCCGTCACGCATTGCCGTACACTGTCAGTTCCACCACCAGATCATTTGCATAGCTGATTACGGCAAAGAATAAAGAATTGTTACCGAATGAAAGGGGGGTATGCATTTAATATATAGAGCCATGTGTTTAAGATTATACACAGTCATTTCTTTGAAATCACATTCCCAGCAATTGGTGCTGCTGTTCATTAAGACACCGGTGCAGTTTTAAAAAGAATCGTTTCAACACCAGTACCGTCAAAGTCTAAACGATACCCATACATAATTTAGGCTATAGAACATAAACTTCAAATAAATGGACACTGAATGTTTCATCATATCCATGTTCAAAATTATTTTTTAGCGACAAGCAATTCAAAGCCGACTAAGTTACTAGCTAGCTAAACGTGTAAGCAGTAAGTGATGTACAAGCTTGTTAGTCTGCCTTTCATAGAAATCAAATCATAGCTAGCTTTCATGAAGTTGATCATTGGTTGACGAACATTCCCAATTAAAATGTTATCTTTATTGCAATCGACTAGTCAAAGATGTTGAAGTTCTATTGTTTATATTTGGTAGGAATGCATTTTTCATTTTCTGATATTACTCAGCTGCACATCCACCATGTTTCCAGTTCGCATCCAGTTTCCTGCTTCCTGCCACTAGTTTTCACTTCATGCTACCACTGGTTGTGAGCTGCTCTTTCCCTGATTGGCTGTGGGTACCTTAATTCTGATTGGTGCAAACGCATGTAGCCTTTTTCCCTTTCCTGTATGGAAAAAAAAACGCCAAAATGATTTGTATTTTGGTGTGTCCACAGCCTGAACTTTGTAGTTTGGAATTTGCAGTTTGAGATCCGTAAAACAGGATTTGTAGTGGGATGTGTTTTGCAGTGCACAAAACAAACCATGCGTGAGTTGTGTGTTAGTAATATTGGCACTAAATTTGCTCCATGGAATCAAAGCCAAAAAAGCAAAAGTACAATAAAATACAAGGCATGGTGTTTCAGGGATGTATGACATGGAATTTTCACATCTCTGGGATTTCTCCAAAAGCTTTTCTCTCTAGTAACTAGGACCTTGATCATGTAATTGATTTATCCATTATGAATGAATCGGATCAATCAGGTGTGATGAGGGCGAGGAGTCCGGTCTTGACAAGCCAGTGGTTGATCGCAACACTGTGGACAGTCAGTTTCACCTCCTGCCACAACTCGGGCCTAGTTTAATGTACCGTTCATGACTGCATGTTTCCCATTTTTCCCTATATGCAATTAAAAAGGGGAGAGCATCTGATCCAGTGGTATTGCGTGTGTGAGTGAGTAACTGGGTTACTGAGTGAGTGAGTGAGTGAGGGAGTGGGATAATGACAGCTTGCATGACAGTGAGGTTCTGACAGCAGGGCAATGCTGGACTTTCTGAGCCCTACAGTATGTACAGATGGCCAGTTAAGTTGAGTGATAGCACATAATCTGTCTGCTCCATCATAGAAATGAGTCAATATCAGGATCAATATCCTCATTTTATTTGTGTGTGTGTGTGTGTGTGTGTGTGTGTGTGTGTGTGTGTGTGGGTTTGTGTATGTGTGTGTGTGTGAGCACGACACAGGGGGGACAGGCAGAGAGAACAAGTGTGGGTGAATGTGTGTGAGAGCGTGAGCATGAAAGAGAGGGAAGAGTGTGTGTGAATGTGTGCGAGAGAGAGCAAGAGAGCGAAGGGGGAGTGTGTGCATATATTTTTTATTCATTCTTAATGGGAAAACTGCATCTGTGGCACTTCACTATCAGTTGTTTATATGGAATCAGCACATTCAGAAGGCAGCTTTACTTTGAGTTTCTGCACTCACTGCATTCAACAAAATATTTAATACAAGAGTAATAAAACACTCATACACTCAACTTCATACTGCATGTCAACACTATTTAGAAATAGAAGTAATGAATTCTTAATGGCCATTCAGCCTATTTTCTTTCACCCACAACACTAATAATAATAATAATAATAATAATAAACAATAATAATAATAATAATAATAATAACAAAACAACAACAATAATAATAATAGTAATAATGTGTACACGTATGTATATACAATAGCTGTAAGCAGTGATAATGGGAGCCAAGCACAATCTAAGCATCACAATGAGCAGAATATAATGCTTACAGAAATAATGTGTGCATTACTGCAATTATAGACAAAATGCAATGTATTTTTCAGCACATTTTGAAACATCACATTTTTTTAAAACGACAACATTAAATTAAGTGCACTTGGCTGCGGTTTGTGTTGTCTCATTATCACCAGCTTTCTCTGTGTCAGGAAAAACACACACTTTGTTCCTGAGGAAAAATAATTAGCCTTGTAAGGCTTGTAAAGCAGGCAGACACACACACACACAATCACACACACACACACACATACACACACACGCTGGTAGAACTTCCACTCTGACTCTCACACTGTGAGATCACTGATGGGGTTTCATTGGAAGGTGAAGCTACCCATATTGTGGCTTGTCTAAGTTTTGTTATCAACATTGTGAATTATTATGTTTTTGGAATTCTTACATTGACCATCTTGTCTCCATCAGTAAAAATGCACATCTTCATACCTCATAAGGGCACATTCGATTACACCTGACAGAATCGTAGAAAGAAAGAAAGACAAAAATAAATCAGTGGTGACAGAACTTGATTGAGGTGCTTTCAGGTGTGGCCAGGTACATTTAGGAGACAGGGTTATAGCCACTGGTGCTGTAACAGTGTCTATATAAAACCAAAAAGACAGACAGTTTCTGAATTTCCTAACCTGTTGGACAATGCCATAAAGTGCTTTTGAATAAAATATATCCCTGCCTTTTACTCACTCCCTGCCAAAAGTATCTGACGGCTGAAACGTTTGAGTTCTGTGTAGGCTGTGTTTACCCACGGTGGCATTTTTTGGGCCTTTCGTGATGAATAAAATCAGCGCGGTGACCTGAAATGTAAAGAGCTTTAATCAGGCGAGGTGGTCCTGGGGCAAACGACTCATTAGCGCTGATCTTGGCAGCGGGGGTGATGTAGAGTCCTGGAACGCGTCCACTGCCCCTCCACCCAGTCCCTGCGTCGGATTTCACAGGCGATGTGTTTTTACCCCTAACCTGCTGTTCAGCCCCTCCCCCACACAAGGTGCTTTCCTAGAGAACAGGATGGGTGTGTAAATATGAGCGTGATGTACCTGCGATCTGGTTTTTTTCCGATCTTCAGTTCCGGCACTCGGTGTTCTTTTTCTCGGCGCGGCTGCGGAATGCTTGATATTCACGTCAGCGCTCAGTTCCATGTAAACCAAGGTGCCCTGAAGCCAGTGGTTAGATCATCGGGCATCAGAGCACATTAAACTTTAATTATTCTTTGATTCTGCTCTAATTAATCACTTGTTTCAATGTCTCTGACGCAGTGTGGAAATGAGGAGTATAATGAATAAATGTCACATCTGGGGGATGCATCGACACAAATTCACCCCCCCCCCTTCCTAGACTGCAGGTTTACCCATGAACCTCTCTGTCTGTAAGTGAGGCGCCAGCAGCCTGAGTTGGATAGGTATGGTGATACGGGGCACAGGGGACTGGCCGTGAGCTCATGTGCATGTAGCTCGGTGATTGGAAAGGGTCGGTGGAGCTCACGGTGTGGGAGGTGTGCAGATCTAGCGTTATGACTGGTGATGTGTGGACATCTGGTTGTCTGGTTGGTGGGTGGTGTGCGGATATGACTAGGTGCCATAGGCGCAGATGGGGGGGGGGGGGTTTGGGTTTGAACAAGCCCCCCACCCCACCCACCCAATTTCCAAAGGTACAAGTTAAAAGCATTTGGAAGTTGATTGTGAAAAACCAATGTGATTATTTATCCCCACAACCCACTCCCCCCATCCTCCAGCTGACAGTCCCTCTTTTCCATAGTTCATTAGTTCGTTTTGGAATTTTGAATCCTCTCTCTTCCCCCTGAGATGAATTCCTGGCTACATCCCTGCTAGCAGATGTGGTTGGTTGGTGATGTGTGTAGATTTGACTGGGTGGGTGGGTGGGGGGGTTGGTGTGCATCTGGCATCTCACAGGAAGTATCAGATGAAAGAGGGGCCAAAGGGCCACATAACAGCTTGGGCGTTCTCTCATTCTCCCAGGCGCTCGTATCGATCTCTGCGTTTCTGCCCGCTGCACACAATCTTTGATAAATAGTCAGCAAATAATGTTCATAACTGTCAGAGCTGGGCTCCCTCCGTTTCGCCAGCCCCTCTGGCTGTTAGCTGGTCTACCTGCGTCTTTAACGCCGCACAGCGCTGTACCTCATATATTATTTTAATTTCCTTCCTCTTTTCCGGCCTGGGTCTGTCCTCCCAGAACACATGCAGTTGGCTGCAGACAGATTGGAGGCGCTCGGTTGCCCGGCGAAACCAGAATTGCTTTATGAAGTGGAGAAAACCCTTCTGTCTGACTCCCTCCCTCCGTGGCTGATGGAGTGGCAAATCCTGTGTCGCCGTGTGGTATTCACAGCCACATTTGGTAGTGTCACGGTCTGGACTTGATTTGCAGGTTGGGGTACATTACTGCCCTAAGTATGAAGTGCCTTAGCTCTGTGCTCCACCTGGGAGCCAGTGTCTCTCAAACTCACTGGTCATAGCAAGCTACTTTGCTATCCTCTCTCAGGCCCTCCCTGCTGGGCTCTGTCTGCAGAGCAGTAGCCGGTGCAAACAGTTTTGCTCCTGGGGTGTCGGTCACAAAGGCTGCATTGCGTAAGCAATGCTATATAGAGTGCCATATCCGTAAAAGTCAGATGTCTGTTCTCGATGATGTCTATATAGCTGGTACCATTGCACTAAGGAGCTCATCAAGCATTTGTCATCTGGTTCCTGTTATATGTAGGCACTTGTATGTGTATGTATATGCTTGTGTGTGTGTGTGTGGGTGGGTGTACGTGCTTGTGTCATACCAGCAATTTGCAAGATGGGTGCTTCAAGAATGTTACATTTCTGCTCATCCTTGGTAACAGGTATTTTTTAGATCTCAAATGAGTTTACATCTGTAGAACCTGTGACAAACATATCTATCTGAAAAGATTTCTCTCACGTCCTTGTTTCTTGGTTACTTAGTTACTCCACTAAAATGTTTTTGACCATTTTTTTTTAAATCCTTGGAAAAGCTCAGTAATAATGTATGCTAAATTTCATTTCTTCATTGTAACTGGTAGGCGTTTTTACTTAATTACTGACCACAAATTGAAAAATACAGAAATGTCATTCTAAAGCTCAACGGAGATTAATTTTCCATTATAGACAAACAATTAGCAACGTAGCCCTCTCACAACAGATTCAAAAAGTACACCCTGTTGAGCTAAATAGCGCCTCCTTGTTTTGTCTGTTGAGTGTATTGAGTAGCTCCCGCACGAGTAGAACGGTGTATAAGAATGCTGTAAGATGGTAGGAGAAGCACTGCACAGGGCCCATTGGGCTGGAGTGCTCAGTAGAAGCACGTAGGAGTGAATCTGCATAGTCAGCGTTTTCAACGAATGTAATCACCAACCAGCAGCCTGCCAGAGAGCATCGCCCACTGCAGTCAGCTCAACTTCCTCTTCTTTTATATTTGAAAATGGCGACGACGACAACAACAATAAAAACAGTCACTACAAAAAACATGCAATAATAGCATGATTAAAAACAAATATGTGGTCGTTATGCGCTTCAGACAACAAGCATATTGCTGTTATGCAATTCTAATTGTAAACATTCAATTACTGAATAATTTAAAAGAAAACATTCGGTCATAATGTGACACAAACAACTGTCCGACACAACCATAATGCAATTGCAAGATACAAAAACAACATGTAATCATTAAGCAATTTAATAACACAGACATTATGTGATTTCAACAATAAACATGAAATTAGATCTTCAAATTGGATTCAATGTAGTATGATTTCATATATATACCTACAGACAATATTTTTTATTATTTCTTTGGTGGATGAATAGGATTATGGTTGTAGGCTACTGTTCAGCTTGTTGTTTTTTACATTCTATAATGTGTAATGAGCTTATTTTTATTTGAAGTCATGTACTAATTTATGATTTCATTAAACTATAGAACACTTTTATGCTTGTAATTACAATTCCCAAGATATAAATTGGTTGCATATAATTCTGTCTAATATTTAAAAGACTGGAACTATACAGGATCCGGTGATCTAAAGAAGCTTGGATTGCCATGGATACAGGGCATCATATATTTAAAGAATTTTTGAAGAATTTTTAAATTGATAAATAGGTAATATTTATGGATGCATGACATGGACAACATGGGGCTGATATCCATGTCCATTATTTGTCTGAATATACTGACCGAAAACAATGACAAAGCTTTGTTTTACATTATAGTGGAAATGCAAACTGCAGCCAAGTTTCCATATACTGTACATAAAAAAGAAGATGAGCACGGGTATAAACTTATGAAGGGAAAATGTAACATTTTATTTGGGTTACAAAATATTTCAAGTTACATATCAGATTAATCTAGAAAGCTACTGAGTCTCTTTCAAGTTACAAATCAGATTAATCTAGAAAGCTACTGAGTCTCTGTATTGCTTCGCTTGTGAGGTGGCTGGTTTTCACTTAACTTACTACATAAACCAAATGCATCACCTCTGCCATTTATATATGTCACCGTAGCAGCTATAATGTTAGCATCAGACTGATTTTGTTTTAAGCTAAAAATTAACTGATATTGATTTGGTATTGTGAATCCATAGGAATATATAATACACGCCCTGTTATTTGTGGCTGATTTGGCTATTCAGAAATAGCAAATAATTGCTAAATTGATTGACATTCACAACATCTTTTTGGACTTTTGGGAGAGTGATATGACATGCACCTAGCATTGGTATTTACAGAGAACCTTTGTGAGATCTAATATGTGAAATATTGTGGCAGACGTGCAATGTAAGTCTTGATTGAAAGAAAGACTTGATTGGTACCAAAGATGTACTGTAGGTTTAAAAAGTCTCACAATTTATATATTATTTTACCAAAGCTGGGGGGAGTGTCTCCCCTGTCCTGGGGATCTGTGTCCATCATTTTTGTGGTAATTTGTATGCTGGTGCGATTACTATACCTTTGTAGTCATTTGTGTGCATGTGTTAAATAGAACATAACCTGGCTTGCCGACATTAACTACACACGTGTAGCTTGATCTGGGTTTATAAAGTAAAACCAAAGAAAACATGGCTCTTAATTAAGAAAGGGAACCCCTTAGGCTGCGATCACGCCGGACGTGCTTTAACAGCTGGGGGGCGCCTTCTTATAATGATTTTCAATTACTTTTAAGCGTTTGCGCACTAGGAGCCTCGCGTTTACCCGCCCAGAGTCCCTCGTTTTTAGGTGCGCATGGAGCTGAAAATGATCCTATTTATCCAAGTTATTTTCGGGTGAAATTAGTTGGCTAATGCCGTTAAATACGTTGCGTGAATGGATTGACAGGAGTGGAGTGCGGTTGCCTAGCGACAGCAAAAAGACGCTTCTTGTAGGCTTCATAAAATCAAAACGGGTAGTTTTCAAGCCGATAAAACGCATCCGGTGGGAACGCAGTCTTAGGCTGGCGCAATAGCTAAGTAGCTACAGAGAACAAAAACCTCCCACTGATTACAAATGTCTGTTCATTACAATCTATAACGCATAGGCCTACATAGAACTACTATGCCTAAACTATGCCAATTGTAATTGTAATAATTGTAATGGTTTAAAATGCTGATCTGGATCCTGCTGCACACTAGTGGGGTTTTGATGAGTGTATGCCGGGAGTGGCCCGATCTGGGCAGGTCTGACTATGGAACCAGTGTTTCTCTGTCTGATTTGCATGGGGATCGCGATGCTGTTGGGTTCAGGCAATGTGACGAAGCGGAGAGGATTAACTCCCGAGGCTTTCCGTTTCTGCGCCACAGGAGATACAGAGATACCAGGACAAGTCGTTTAATTGCCTAAGCTTTTGCTCTGCAGATCTGTAGAAATCTATGGCGGCGCTGTTTGTCATGCGGAATGGCTTCACTTTTTAGTGCAGATATGTACTTTCTGTATGACAATGTTTCTCATTATTTAAAGTAATACAATCCCCTCTATGTTTTTGCGATTCTGAGTTTTATTTTAATAGTAGAAAATATTAAACTGTGAAATAAAAGTTTTTCCTCAGATATTTTAAGTGCATGTCTCAAAGAAAGAATGACTATACCATTATTGATGTGGAAAAAGAGGTTGTATATTGACAGAATAAGCTCTTAAACCTTAATCACAAGATAATTTGTGTTAAGTACTGTGTGGGTTTCCCCACTTATCTCTCCATTTTAGAATGGAATTCACTGCTGTACGTCCATCTGTTTTGGAGGGTGCAAACCAGCATGGGCACCATCTGATACATCCAACTGCCTTTCACTTTGCTGAACAGTAGCTCAACTCTGAAATCAGTTTCAATCCACCAGCTGAGCTGCATCGTCACAGTCTGCGGAGGACTGCACACCTGCCGCAACTTTAGCAGGCAGACTGCAGGGCACCGAATGACCAGAGGGGTCACTGTTGCGTAATGGGTCTGGGGGACACTGCAGGGTATGACTGCTCACCCTGTTGCCACTGATAGTCTGGGTTCCATTGGGCATCCTATTTCAGTGTAAACGGGACTGCAGTTTGTGTAGTTTTGCAGTTCATTGCTTGGTGAAATGTGCTTTTTGGTTTGCACATATAGAATTGAAAAATTAAAAAAGTGGTCTAAAGTTATTTAAAAGAAATTGGGGGGCTACGGCATTTACAGTTTTACCGGTTTTTACATGCCATGCCAATGTCTCTTTTATGATGCTGTTTGAATTGGGAGCTGCTTAGCAAGGACTTATGTCTTTTCTGTTTTTTTTTCCATTGTGTTACAGTAACAATAGAGTGTGTACCTGTCAGTCATTTTAATGAATGCGCTATGTCAATGCAGCTTTTTACATCTCTGACAAATTAATTTGCTGCGTGACACATCAACAGCTCAAGACCAAGTGGAAACTCATTGGTTTCATCGCGTTAGAAATGAAATGTGAATGAAAATCTCTATGCAGACAGGTGTAAGATGAAAATCAATACAAGTCTGAATACCGAAACATCAGAAATGGTTTGGAAATTGATGTAGCATAGCCTGACGCCTGAGGGCTCATCAAGGCCATATTTCCCTCCCGACATCACTGATATATCAAGAATGAATCACTCACATACAGACACACATTCACGCTGGTGTGGAAGGACCAGAATCCCTGCTTCTAGAATGGAAGTCAGTGCAAATATCATCCATCACCTGGAAGCATAGCCCCCCCCCAGCTGTGCCGTACCAATCACTGTGAGAAACGTATTAATGTCACTGAATTGACTGGCATTGACAAAACCTAAAACTTGTGAACCTGTTGTGAATTACTTCCATTTAGACTGCTGATTGCATAAGTTATCTATGTAAATCACACAAAGCAGCCTTTTGCCTGGACTACAATAACGTATTTATAGATTGAGTAATAAGGTTGTCAAGTGGTTTTATTTATCGACATAGCTAACACAGAAGTTATTGGAGGCTGGTTATGTGAATGGGAAGTGCAGTCATCTGTTTGTCTCTCCATTTTGAGAATTATATTGGAAGGTGTCCGCACCGATTGTATTGCAATACTTGAATACATCCTTGATTGTCATCGTAAACCAAGCAAATGAAAGGCCTGGCCCAGGGTCTAAGGCTGGACCGTCCCCAGAAATGGCACATGGATGTGTTGTTTCTTATGGTGCTTCATAGACCGTGTGTAATATTTCTGCCATCTCTGATATACAATGAGCTCTATAATGTTTGGGACAAAATTATCTTTTTTAAAAATTTATTTTAAAATCGTCATACCCATTTTATTTCAGAGAAAAGCTTGGGAGCTGAATTTGAATGTAATGAGATACACATACTGTAAATGCGTTAAGAAAATAAGGGATTTTTTCATAAGAATTATTTCTAATGATATGCACTAGCTAACCTTAAATGCATTTTTAACCACCCTAAATGTCAACTCTGTAAATATATCTTTGGAAGGATATTTCATCTCTCAGACGTGCTGCATATGCGCTGGTCTCCACCGTGGGGAGATGACGAGACGCAGTGCTGTTTAACCGCACGTCGAGCGCTAGTGGCTAGCGGTCTTGTGTGTGCTGTTTATTGAGTCTTGTGTACATATATCTGCAGACAGTGGATGCTTTTGGACATAGTCACTTCATTAAAACACTAGTGCTCCTGCTCCTTGCCTTTAATCACATAGTTTCATATAGTTTCGTACCACAGTTAGTGGCCACCGTTACCCTCATCCAGACACGAGGTGTGAATCTAATGGAAGCCTGTGGTGTGGTGTTATATGTATATATCTATGAGCTTAATGCTGATTAAATATGATTTTTGTAAATTACTTTATGTTGAGTTGAATCACGGGCCAGATGTAATTGGCCTGTTGCCTGTTATTACTGTAATTACTCCTGACACCAATACCAAATCCATCTTAGTGTAGGTGTAATTTTGGGTCAATTTCAGTGTGCTTAATTGGAGTTTAAACCCCAGGTTTAAAACCCTAGACCACAGAATTACATTATGAATCTGTAAAATAAGGATTAGCTGTTTGCCATGCGGTTCTATGGTCTAGCAGTTTAAACCTGAGGTTTAAAATGCAGCATATTTTCACTGGGATCTTTATCTTTGATTAAATATAATAATCTTTAAAAAAATATATATATGTAATGTGAATAAAATCTTTATTATTTGAAAATGCAGGGTATAATATGTGTGTAATGTACATGCATTATGCATTGCCTATATGTAAGATAAATGCTCACTGAGCATTGATTTTAACTGGAAAGTTAATTTTGCTGAAAAGCGTAATTAGGATCACTGGAATGCTTCTTGGCTTCTTTTGAAGGAAATAAGGGCGCTTTCCATGTCTGCAGAAAGCTGTGTGGGCAGCACACTGTGGGGGGTCTCCTGTGCTGCGATATGATGCATGATTGCACAATTAAAGGACTGAACAAGCACTCTGCCAAACACACATGGGGATACAAGGGATTATTAAGATTGCTAGGCTTCGGAATTTGGGTGTTTCTCATTTAAATGAGTGCATCATCATCTCTTTTTTTTTTCCTGGCCGCTCGTACATTTACTGGAGGCCTGGGAAGAAGGGCCTGCTCAATGTTAATGACCCGCCTCCCGTGGTCGTGCGTTCTGATGCTGCAGCAGCTGATATCCCCCAATCCGGCACTGCACTGTGGTGGCGAGTGCAAAGAAATTGCATAATCAGTGGTCCCGTATAACAGCCCCCCCTACGCAATCAGCATGAGTTACTGCACTCAGGACAGAGGTGCAAAGAGCCCCTATTCAGATCAAACCACGCCCACAGGCCATTGTGCCATCCAGCACCCCTCTGCTTAAGAATAAGCTGCCATCAGTCTGACTCGGATATGTGGAAATCTATTTAAACATTATACAGGATGTCTCTTTGCCCGTCAATGTATGGATATGAGAGAAAGAGAGAAATATACTGTATCTGTTAGCTGTATATGATGCAGAATGAGCTTCCTAATAAATACCGAAGTCTTACTCATCATCACCATCATTATCATCATCGTCACCATCATTGGCAGTAGCAGCAGCGGGAGCATCATCATCTACTAATGTGTTTGCATTTGGCCCATGGATCTGCATTGTGCAGCCCAGGTCTTTATAACGAGCAATTTAGTGGGTGTAGGACAGCTGAGATCTCGGCACAGAAACGCATCCACTCACTGGAGCATTTCAGCACAGAAATAAGCATTCTCTCGTCCCAGTGTTCTCTGCACAGACGCGCACCTTTATAATGCCGGAACATTCCCCGGGCAGGAATGCAGCTTCACAATGCCCAAAAACTTTGGCACTGCTGTGCAGTCAGTGTTGCGCTACCGTGTCCCGTCACGCAGTAGAGCTTCCATCACGCGTGAGCGGCCCTTCTCCTGGTGCACGAAATGGCCTAGCCACAGTCGCCGTGCCTTTCTGTTGCAACATGAAAGCAGGACAGGTGTTTTGAGTGCAACAAGCCGGCGAGGTCAGAGAGGATGTTTGTGTACCCTGTGAAAGCGGGGAGGAAAGGGCAGGGTTTTGCTGAAAAGCAGATTAAAGCTCGGCTGCCGTGCGGGGCTGGAAGAGTTACGATCCGTTCTCCTGTAATCCATCATGTCCCCCCCCCCCCCCTCCTCCAAAGACCTCCTGGGGGCAGGCGGGGCACTGGGCTTTCAGAGCCTCCATGACAGCGCAGGTGTGTGCAGTTCAATCCTCACGCCCAGCTTTACATGCCCGGCCTCTCCTCCTGGCTGTGCCGTATATCGCAGTCCTGCGTCCCGTATCATATTCCGTCCGTGTCATGTCCGTGTCATGTCTTGGTGCGGCTCGTGTAAATAATGCAGCCCATTCAAGCCAGCGCTGGAGCCCGAGGACGCCACAGCCTGTGCCAGAACCTCGGCTCGTTTTATCGTGGGGCGGGGGGGGGGAAGGAAAATTGGTTTGTGTGACAGTGGGACTTTACTCTGTTTAATTCTCTTGGTATCTCAAATGAACACCTGCTTGGAATGCCTTCAAATTCATCGCAGGTTAACGTGTGTGTATGAATGAATGGACATGGAACAGTAGACGCCAATGAATTGCCTGGAAATATGTCATTTTAAAATGGCAAGTGAGTAAATTGGGTTCTGTATGTGACATATGAATTAGTACTGAATTTTACACAAACTGCCGATCCGTTTTTATACAGTGCTGCATATGGAATCATATTTAAGCGGTGTTGTACCGTTACACAGTGTACCACAGCATCAGTCCAGAATGTCCAGTAAATGTTTGGTTTGTTCAGACCTAGTCACTGTGAAGTCCAGGACATGCGTCAGCGTCATTGTCATCATCCCAAACCATTCAGTGACCACTTTGGTGCTCTGTGGATGGGAGAAATGCAATTTTATCACTCTTCTCTACAGGAAAGAATTGCTTTATTATGGAGTGAAGAAAATCACCCTTCTAAGTAATGACTGACATCAACATTGACCTCTAAGGGAATGACTACACCCAACACATACCAGAAGATACGCACGACACTATTACAGAGCCTCCCTATGCTGTTGGAACACTTGTGTTTCTATTATTTGTTCTTTCCCAACAGTATATTTATTTAGGCAATGCTGCGTATGGAGCAGTATGTGTGCTTAAAGATGTAAGTATAAGCAGTGAAATAACAAGTAAATTGAAACTGATAGAGGGAAGAGCTTTACATGCCTGGCACAGTAAATAAAAAGGCAGTCTTATTGCACTACAGTTATATTTATTAATTTATTTAAAAATTGAGTGATAATTGCTGTTTGTGGGTTATTTTTCTTAGTGACCTAGTGCATCTTCACAGTTGTATTTTTGGTGTGATCACAGATATTTGCATCTGTAATCCTTTTGATTGACATTTGGGCCATAGATACTAATATGCTTCCTAATGTAGTTTGGCTTATGTAAAAATGCTTAATTTTGAAATTGAAAAGATGATCAAAGCGCATCATTTAAGAAATGTCCCCAGGGAATGTATGTTAGCAATTGTCGGAAGTATAGGACCATGAATGTCATTGATTGATTGATTTGATCATTAAAGCATGCAGTTGCAGCATTGCATGTAATCATGTTGATAGAAGTACTGTAATCACGTCTGATAAGTAATGCATTGGCGGATCATGCCTCATACCTATATAGCACCAAGAGTTTGACACTTTTTTTTCCCCACATAAATAACTTATAATGATCACAGACTCTCAGCCCTTAAGAACATTACCTTCTGTACCTTCTGACCTCATGTAAACACACAGAATTCAGACGCAACTTCACACGTCCACACAATAAAGCCCCAGACTTGGGTTATTTTTTGTTAGCTCCTTTTCCCTGCCGATTCCATCATCTCGAATGCTCCTGTCCTTCAATCAATATTTCCCCCCCAAAGTCATCTGATCAAAGTCATCTGATGAAAGGGGCTCACTGACCGTTAGCAAAATATGATTGACACTGCAAGCCAAAAATTCCTGCTTAGAAACAGTTGCTATATGACTTCCTCTGACATCTAGCTCAGACGCTGTCTGTTGTAGCTGACAGCTGAAAAAACTTTTGCTACAAGTTACAAAGCTTCTTCTGGAAGTGTTGTTGGGGAACTTGCAAGACAGACATGTTATCCTGAACGTCTGGGGAGAGGGGGGGTTGTTATTTTTATTCCATCCCCCCAGCCAGACAAACTTGGAAAAATGTATTTTGTGGATAAAACTTTGCGGACAACTACACTCGCAGCTTATTGCCAATACCATAATCTAGACAGACACACATACATTTGTTCAAAGGTACAGTAATGTAAGGTGTAATTTTCACTATTCTAACCAAATTGCACCTTATTCTCTTCACTGAGGACTTTGATCATTCTAGTTGTAAATATCACAGGCTGTAAAAAGGCAGCTGGAAAGACCATATAACAGTCACAGCTATCTTTAGGCCGTGGGACAGTCTTGCAACCTTTCCTCCAACCTTTCACCTTTCACCCCGCCACTTGTTGCCTGGAGACATGAGAATAAACAGATGGCCAACAATCCCACAAGCCAGACGGGAATCTGGGCTGACCAACGCCCACATTATGGTCTGAAAGAAGGAATTATACAGTATGCATGTACAGTACATGTAAATAACTGGGGATGGTATGACGTGGCAGACTGTGAAATGTGGTTGACTGTGAATAATATTAACTGAGATGCAGAAGATCTGGGATGTACAGACAGGCACACTGAGCTGTTATGAGGTACTGATCCCAAGTATGTAAGGAGGGAAAAGTACATAATATTTATATATAGATGTGCATGCCAACGTAAGTGTCTGGATCACAGAGGGACCTCCATAAAAAGGTATCTAGAGAAATCATAGGTACAATCATAAGATTACCTGCTGCCATACAAACCATCTGACTACTACCACTAGACTATGGAGGAGTATAACATGCAGTGTGTCTCTTCCTGGAGGAGTTGGGGGTGATCTCTTGGTGGTGGGCCAGACTGTTACAGGCCTGTTCCCCCAAACATTGATTGGCCATACAGAGGGAAGTGTGTAAAAATGTGGAAAGGTTGGTCAGGATTGCATTTAAGGGAAGTCCAAAGAAACATTTGTGGAGAGTCCGCTTTACAGTTCTCCTGGTACCATAGTTCTCTCCTATGAGCATTTTTATCATACATCAGTACTCTCTCTGAGTTCCTTTTCTTTGTCTTAGTTTGTTAGATTGTTTGTCTTTTCTCTTTGTATGGAATAGCGGTCTTTATTTGTCTTGCTTTGTAAATAAAATGTCTACCTTTCAGCATCATTGGAACTGCCTATTCTTGGTTATAACTGTCAAACTATGTCATTACGACCTGGTTTCCCTTTTTCAGTGCTTCTAAAGTATGTGCTTTGCTTATACATTGGCTTGAGTGTGCATCTCTGCAAGAAACAATCAGTGTATTGATCTCATATACTGTTTTGGGGTAATGCCGTGAATGGGTTACTCACTGCGCATATTGATAGTTTCACTAGCCGGATGTGCAGCTGTGCCAGGATGGATGTTAGTTTCAGTGTCCAGATGGATCCTACTTTTATTTCATATAAATAATAACTGGATCATGGTATGGGATATTTAGATAGCTGGGATAGCTGTTAGTTTCAGAACCTTGGACAAACATATTTGCAAGATTCCCAGATGAATAGTACTGTGTACAGTAACTTGGTGTAATTTTGATATCAATACTTTTAATGGCAGGCCTAGATTTAGCAAGTTTTAATGAATGACTTATAGACAGTGCTTTGTATGCATGGGTAACTCGGCAGTTTTTTTCCATGTTGAAAACGTCTTTTTGTTGAGATAAAATATACAATGTCTGTAAACAACCATGCCCTATATCGTTTAACTGATATGAACTTTTAAATGAATGCACCACCTACTCAAAATTAGTATGTTTTCATAGGTAATTCTTTGGTTCAGAGCACCACAACGCCACGCATGAGAATGTGTGATATAGGGAATGTGTGCAAGTTGTTCACCTTTGGATAGACGTTATGACGGGCCCAGACGGGGAACGTTGATGGCTGCTCACTAGGGTGCGGAATGGTTTTTGGATTACCACTGCAGAACACCAGCAAAAACAATGGGAGACAAAACTGAGCCGAGTTCATTCCCTATAATTCATTACGCTTCAATTAGTATGCTGAGCGCTGAGCTCTCACAACATTAGTGCACAAATCCCAGGGAATTCAATTTCACTGCAGACGGAAAGCTGGCCCTCTGCTTTTTGGATAGAATTTCTTACACTTTTTTTTTGTGCTCTGGGAATTTATGGTAATTGCCTTAAGGTGACATGCTGGCCACCCCAATCTAAATCTGATGTGGGTATATTTCCTGTGCGAAACCAATTTACATGCAAAAAGTTCTGTGGTAATAGCATGTTACCTGGCACTCTCCCACTGCCACCTTTAGGCACTCCTAGTCTATGACAGGGACGAGTCCTGCTCAGAGATATTTATTATGTAAATACCATGGAATCCGGGAAGCTTTAGCTCAGACTGGAATGATGGGTTCACGTGCGTTAATTAGGTCATTCCTCTGATTAAGTGAGCGTACAAAGACTGCAAGCTGACAGAAGTTACATAACTGAGAGCAGTCTATTTGGGGCCATTATTGTTACTTACAGAAACACCAGGCTAGTGTGTGTTATCGCTGTGTGTATGGGTAACTTTGTGCAGGGCCATGGTAGGTTTACTAATAGAAATCACAAACTCATGGGGCATTAGGAACTGTTTTTTAAGACGTGGGAGCATACTAACTGCTCACTCCTAATAGCGGTATTATTACATATGTAAAAAAATGTAACATGTTGCCAGTAGGTGATAAGTGCCACCGTTCTCAAGAGTTCCCCGCCTGCAAGGACGACACTGTGATTCGAGATTCGTGACTGAGCACGCTCAATCGCCTACTGCTCATTGGTGGCTTTTATCTCAGTGCGGGGTCTTCATGGAAAAATGAAAAGGGTTTTCTAAAGCACTATAGTCTTTGCTCTTCGTAAACATCAGCTTGCATAAAACACAATAATGAAAACATATTTTATGCACCACTGCAGTGATTCGTGATGGAGACAAAAATGAGTTATTGTATTATCTCACAGTCCATGTTTGTTTGTTTTTAGTCAAGAGATTGGCCACTATAAAGTCATGAACATATTTATTTATATGAGAATGATGTTTGCTATAAAATATTATCATAGTTGGGACCATTTTATTTCTCCTGTAAAGTTAAAGGTTATAAAATAGATTTTCATCTGTCAGAAGTACTCTCCCTGTGTTCTCTTTGTTTTTATATTATTGCCTGCAGTAAACAGTGTAAACAGTGCTTTGGCTGGAGTTAAATATGACCACAGGGATCAAATATATTTCCTTTCTAGTTCAGTGGAACTAGAATGGCACGATATTGGGCAGGCTGCTTGTTAAAGATTTAGTGACATCATTAGAATGGTGTTCATATAGCGGGCCGGTAGACTTATTGATCAGGTTTTAGTGGTATTAAAATGACATTACGTGGGCATGATGATTGGCCGACTTAATGCTTTAGTTTTACTGTCATTAGAATCGCACGGTGTTGGACAGACCTTGATTAAGTTTTAGTGGCATTGGTATGGAGTGGTGTCAAGCAGACAGCTTTTTAATGGCCTCGGAACGGCATGGGAATCGGATTGCTGTTTGGCAGAGTGCTTGTTCGTGTTTTATTGGCATGAGAATGGCGTGGTGTTTGGCAGACTGGCGCGGCGTTGCGGGGAAGCCAGGCACCGTGTCCTTCAGGTTGGACTGTTGTTTTCTCTCTGGTACACCTGCCACAGCAGCTGCGGAAACAATGATGGTTTTAGAGGAGTTGCAGTGATAAATGGTTCCCTCTTATCCAGCACAGAATATTAGATCTCGGCTGTCCTGGGCCCATCACACCTGCTTCTTCACTAATCCATTACCTGCAAAAAAAATGGCCTGATTACTGTTCAAAATAAAAGCGCAAACCTTGTTTATTTTGGTTCAGGTCTTCTCTTCTTTGGAATGCCCAAGTCTTGCTTCAGAACTGCGTGGAAGATATACATATTTGCATAGTTTTGGATTTTGTTGGTTTTACGACAAACATTTTTTGTTCCTCATATGGTAATGAATGTTTTCATTCAGAGTTTTCTGTAAGCATGAGTATTCTGAGTCACTGTTCTTCCTATCCATCTCTCGCAGTGCTTTCACCTGTCTCTCCTCATGTACAGACACACGATTATCCCTTTTCGTCTGTGTGAAATACCAGGCCCAGTGCTGGCGCACGCCGCTTGCTTTGTGCATCTGGGAGAAAGTGAAGCTTGTGTTGTGATGCCTTTTTGTCAGCTCTCTCTGAGTCGTGTTATCTGAAGGTCAGATATTCCTCAGGGGAGCTGTAGGTGTTTCCACAGCAAAATGACTAAGGCTGACTGTATAGCAAACAAATGCATATACGATTTCAGCTTCCAGAGTCCGCGTGAATCAAGGTGAAATAGTTTAGTTTGTTCTGTAAAACACCAGAGAGACTGGATGGCATTCTAGCCTTATGTCTTTCGATCTTTTATACGTACTGCACCTGTACCACATATTTGCTTATGGTCCAAACACGCAAGGCCTTTTAACTGTGTTTATCCAGTTTGTGTTGAGCCTCGTATCTCATATTTAATTGGACCTGCTGCATATTTCTCCAGTAAATAAATGACTTGGACACAGAAATGTGTTTCTCATAAGATGTAATTTGTATTGGCACCCAGGGGAATGCAGGCTGGCCTTCTGAGGTGGACGTGTACATGTAAGAGCTTGTTCTTTGTCACTGTGTCTGCTACACTAATATGGAGAAGATGAAAGTTTAATAGGATGGCAGTGTTGGACGCTTGGGCTCTTTGTTGAACCCTGTAACTGTGGCTCCTCTGAATTGTTGATGGATTTCATCGCATTGATCCCTGGAAGCAGCTGCATCAGGGAGTCTTTTAGTGCATAGTGTTTTCTCTGAGACTAAATTAGCTTAAATGATGTTCACTCCTGTCATGAATAATTCAATAGGATACATTTCCATGTAACAGATATGCATTAGAAAGGGGTTTTATTAAGACACACTGTCACATTACATTTTGAGCGTTTTACTGTATTTGATCTTGCGTTTGGAGACTGGGAATGGGATCTCACCTGCACCATGAGAAGGGGGCTGTTGACCCACCCCCCATCCCCACCACCACCTATTTGATTGATTTATTGATTGAATTTATTTGATCAATTAAACTACAATACATGGATATGCATATGTACTTAATCAAGATATCACAATAAAGTCACGTCACATTTCTGAAAAGGGTGTACAATGTAAGCTACTCATTACACATTATAAAATTAACACATATTCAGCACATACAGTAGACTACATTAAAAGCTGTCTGAAACCTGATATTTTACTCAGGAGCTAATTTTTCAACATTTTCTTAAAACTGTTCAAAGTATGGGCAGATTTAATTTCATTTGGGATTTTATTCCATTCACCCCCACCTGAGTAAAGTAATGTCCTTCTCCCAGACTAGATTCTTAGATTGAGAAGCTTCAGGTTGCACACACTAGCCCTCATATTCAAGCCATGAGAGCCCCTAATAAAATGAAAATACCCAGAAAAATGATGTGGACAGACACTGTGTAAAATCTTATAAACCATACTTTGTTTTAACTGCTGAATTCTATGATCAACAGGAAGCCAGCTCAACTCTATGATATGTTTAGAATTGATGTGCGCTCTTGGACTTTAGTTTAATGACTACCCTCATGAGTTTGTTGTTGAGCTTTTTGGAGCTTGTCTTTTGTTTTTTGTTTTTTTATACCATTGCACCAGGCTGTGCAGGTTTAATCACAGTGGCGCTTAACTAACAATGTAGCCAATGTCCTCATGCTCTCCTTATCAAGGAACTTTGATATTCTTGCCAAAAACGGTTTTTGAATGGATCTTCCCAATAATAGAAAGGACCATAGATTCACCAGTGATACATTGGCCCAGCTCACATCCAAGGTAAGTAACAGAATACTTTTGTATTCACAATTGTTACTAAAAAAGAAAAATGACAAAATGTTCACACCAAAGTAAAACGTTGAATGAGCCTGGATAAGAGGAGGCATCCCAGAAGTAACTGACTCAAGAGTAGATGTTTGTACACTAGTATACCAGTGTGTAAATCTCTTTTAGTAGATTAAGATATTAGGCCATACAAAAGAATGCATAAGGATGAGTTCTGCCCATCTTGGCTTATAATATGTCTACTTTATTTGCGTATGGGGTTTTCTGAAGATTTCTCATAAATCTTTCTCTTTCTCTACCAAATTTGTTCAAAAACTCTAGTTATAATAGGTAAATAACTCATTTTTAATAATTTATACCTGAATGCAGTCAAGCTATATTCATTCATTAAATGTGGTTTTGGTGCTCCTTGATCCCACAATATTCATATTTAAATTCGCTGGATTGTGTACTTACAGCCTCTCTTTTGTCAAAGGCATTTACTGGATCAGGGAGTTGTAAATGAGAGCCAGGGAGAATGGGATAGGCTGCCTTCTGGTGATGGCACTTCTGCAGCAAAACCCAAGTCATATTAAACCTAAGTAATATTAACTGCCACCAGAAAAGCATTAAACCCCTTTCAGTGCTCTCCGTGATCGCAAAGTGCTAAATGCATTAATGGAAGAGTATTGGAGCAACGCTGAAAATATGTTCCACAGAATTGGCAAGGCCGTGATTAACCTCTATTTGTAATGGCATTCTCACACACCGCAGTTCTTTTAATGCCTTCTATAAAGGTCGGTTCACCAGTTGCAGCTGGGATAATTCTTCACGCTTTTTCACTGCTGATAGGGTATTGAATTTATTTGATTCACTCATTAAAAACGCTACCTGGAAAAGAAAAAAAGTCTGTCCACAAAAGCGCTCAAATATTTGAGAACATTATTCAAATGAACAACAGTAAAATTCAAATGATGGTGTGTTTTCATGCACTAATGAACTTTAAGTTGTTTACCTCGCCAGTGTAAAACACCTGCTTTATATTGTGAATGATGCAGCTGTAGCGTACTTGCTTTATTCCCCAATTTTTTCCAGCTGCTTTTCACTTGTAGTCGGAGTGAGGGTGGAGTACAAGGGACTGTGGATGGAGCTAGGCTGTGTCAATCTGTGCCATCATTAGCTCTTCTGTAGTACTGTCAAGACTGTCCAGGGTAAAAATAGCAGCTTCATCAGTGGAGCGTGTGTGCTTTTTGTTTGCAGTGGTCCTCACAGTGATGTGGGTGGCATTGCAGTCATGTACTCCACAGGCATAAATGGCATTTCAAAATTTGCGAGAAAAAAAGGCTTTTAAAAAATAGAAATAAATTGTTTAAAGCGAAAAACCGAATAGCTGTTTTAAACTGCTGATTGCCCACAGGGTTCAGGGCCAGTCCACCAGCATGCGGCCAAAGAGGAAATGATATGAGAGATGAAGTGAGATTCAAAAAGACACATACGGTGGTTTAATTATTTTTTTAAAGCCTGGAAAAGTAATGTGTAATTCCAATTTTCACTGTATATACATGCTAAAAGATACCTGTACTCAAATGAAATTATCACTTCGTAATTATGACCGTGATTTGTAAGCATGGAAAAAGGGGAACTGTCTTGAATATGTTCTGCAAGGACCAGGTCATCTCCTGGAAATCCACTGTCAATCACATTGTCTTCCAAAAATATTTATGTGGTTGGATTCCTAATGTAGTTTTTAATTTGGTTTGATTATGTATGTTTTTTGGAGGTCTCATTCTTATTTGTGTTTTATGTTTTCTTTTAATGTCAGGCTCTGTGTATTTATATTCAAGAAATGTCAGATTTTTGCACTCTTCATTATTTATATGGTCCTTTGCGTACATAGTTTTTGAGTATTGCAATGATTTTTTGGGAAACATTTCAACAACAACAACCAAAATGTTTACAAATCTTGCAGGTCAGATAAATGACTTATGCCAAAACGATTTATCAGCAATGGCAATAAGATTGATGTCAATGTAGTTGAAAGTGGGTGACTTTCTTTGGCTCTGATTTGTGTGTCCTGCGTGCTGTTGTGTGGAGGCCTTGCAGACTTTGTCAGATGGCACAGAACAGTCTGATCTCTCGCTGTGCTCCATGCTCACACTAACAGACATCGACCAACATGCAATACCAGCCACTATACTGTATGTGATGCAGGCTGTGGACAAGAAGCAGTGAATGAGTGAATAAAGGATAATCACTAATACAAACCGACTTACAAAGTGAAGAACGCAAGATACAGAGTGAAGAAATACTATAGAGAAGGATCATTGACACAGAATTGCAGCTGTAATTCACTTCTTCTTGTTTCTGGCCAAGAGTGAGACGAGCAGATCATCTTTCCTTTGATTGCAATTGTAGCTCTCCCAGATTGATTAATTGAGGCAGTTAAGCCGCTACGCGGACTGTAAACCAGAATAATATTTCATTTCCAACAATGCCAAATGTAAACAAGCTCCCAACAAGGACTTCGGATGCTTCTTGATTTCTTGGTATGTGGCATATCTTCGCTGATGACAGCTGAAAAAAAGGATTTTCATCAAAGTGATGGAAGGAGGTTAGACCCATATGCTGTGCTGTTTCAGTTCAGTTAAGGGGCAGATAGTAATTTTTCTCCCTTATGCGTTACACAGTGAGCTGCATTCAGAGCTTCAGCAAAATGGAAACAATCGGCAGTCAGGCGTAATGGCAGTGCATTAGCTCCGTGTGTTTCTGGTCTCTCTGATGGAACTCAGAGATTCATTATGCTTGTGCCGTAATTTCTGTAAATGAAGATTGAGTTCACGTGCAGTGTGTTGTAGGGAAAATACTTGGCAGTGCCAGTTGCTCAGTTTCCTCATGTCTCTGAGTAAGTCCCTCTTACCCCCTTTAATTACCTCTCTTCTCTTTTGCATATGTCTATCAGTGAGCTGTATTTGCTGGCCTTTCCCCCAGTACCCATTGGACAGAGAATGTAACCAATTTGATATAGAGTTACATTACATTACATTACAGGCATTTGGCAGACGCTCTTATCCAGAGCGACGTACAACAAAGTGTATAACCATAACCAGGAACAAGTATGACGAAACCCCTAGAGAGAAGTACCGGTCCAAGTACAGGGAACAACCGCATAGTTCAACTTGGACCCTGATGGTTAAACTGATTAACACTAACAACGAGAACGGCAACAACGCAATCTATGGAAAAATAAAAATACAAGTA
Organism: Anguilla rostrata; assembly: GCF_018555375.3. NCBI lineage: Eukaryota > Metazoa > Chordata > Actinopteri > Anguilliformes > Anguillidae > Anguilla > Anguilla rostrata. The sequence continues at coordinate 14,958,172 of NC_057944.1, forward strand.
GTCGTTAAGACAGGCGCATCAACTAAGTAACCTATGAAACAGCTGCCTAGTTACAACCCTAAGTTTAGTCATTTACAGGGGGGAAGGGAGGGATGGAGAGAGGTGCAGCCTGAAGAGGTGGGTCTTCAGTCGTCGTTTGAAATTGTTCACAGTCTCAGCTGTTCTGACCTCCACAGGGAGGTCATTCCACCATCGTGGGGCCAGAACAGACAGGAGACGTGTTCTGGAAGTGCAGGTGCGAAGAGGGGGAGGTGCTAGGCGTCCTGAGGTAGCAGAACGGAGGGATCTGGCTGGCATGTAGGGTTTGAATATCTTGTGAAGGTATGCTGGGGCTGATCCCTTGACTGCCTGGTATGCTAGGACCAATGTTTTGAATTTGATGCGAGCTATAACAGGCAGCCAGTGGAGGGTAGTGAGCAGGGGAGTTACGTGGGAGTGTCTGGGGAGGTTTAAAACCAGACGAGCCGCAGCATTCTGAATGAATGCTGCGTTCCCTTTGGATGGAGAACAGTGCAGGTTTGATTAAGTATCCTGATTGGACAGGGAATAGTAAAGCTTTATAAAGCTGTCTCGCTGCACATGTTCTACCTATCCACTGCATTCGGCTGCACTGTGCACAGTTTGTGGGGCCGGTGCCCTGGCTGATTGCCAGGAGGAGGGGTGTGTTTTTAAGGCATTGCCCAGCTCTACTTGACACCGCTGAGTGCAGATTGTAGGCGGGGTCATTGGCTCGTCACATGACTATGGCCTTGGGACCCCAGATGCTGGGGCCTTGGGTGGCAGAGAGTAGCTGAGTAATAGTGGTAATAGTGCTGCTGTGCTGTTTAGAGTGGGGTGCTGTGTGCTGCAGCGGGGGTGGGGTAGGGCTGCGGTAACTGAGGCAGCTATGGGCTCATTTACCACAGGAGCTGAAAATTGTGACTAGTACACCTGTCCCCAACAAGCCTGTGAGTAACCCTGATGATCTTGCCAGCCAGAAATTTTGGTCTAGGTTACTTCTGCTATGCAGATGATACCCAAACATTAATTTCCACCGAGCCAGGCATTACAGCCACATACATAGTTCTTACAAACTGCTGACATGAAATTAACTCATGGTTTCCATAAGCGGAGCTGCTGACTGAAGTTATTTTAATTGGCATGCATCCAGAAAGCCAACCATTTCAGTCTCAGTATTGATATTATCAAAATCTCTCGTCTTGTCCAGGCATGCAATCTTGGAGTTGTTTTTGATAATCATCTGGCATTTTGGAAAACTCAAAGAGCATCACTTCCTTTTATCACCTGCACAGTATGACAAGACTTACACAAGACTGCCTCTTTCACTGCCAGATGCTGAAAAGCTGGTTCATGCCTTTGGTTCTGTCAGGATAGATTATTGGAATGCCCTCTTCTCTGGTTTACCCGCTTTTTAAAGTCCCTCAATAAGCTTTGGTGTGTACAGAATTGCACTACTTGTATTCTGATGCTTACATCACCACGCCGACATATCACTGCTGTGCTCTTTAAATTTCACTGGCTCCATGTTTGCTCATGCATTGACTTCAAAACCCCAATTCTTACATAAAAATCAGCCCATGGTACGGCTCCTAGTCAGCTTTGAGGTCTGATTCAGCACAGCCACCCACTCTCTCCGCTCTGTGGGCTCCACGTCCCTCCAGCAGCCCAGTGCAAACTCAAGCCCATGAAAGAACCTTCTGCTGTAGCGCTCCTGCAGGAGCTGTGAAGATGCCCCCATCCTTGAGTTGTAGTGCTTTACATAAAATACATCTTTTTGAAACTGATTTTAAAGATCTTTGCTCAATTTTATTTTATATTTCCACGTCTGCATGTGTTTTGCCACTGTTGTCTATATAAGAGAGAGGGAGAGAGTGTGTGTGTGTGAGAGAGAGAGAGAGAGAGAGAGAGAGAGAGAACGCTTCTGGAGTCTTTTGATATAGATACCACAACCCCCACCCATGGAGGAGTGCTGAGCTGCCAATCAGGGATGTCTCTTTAAAGACCCAGTGAGATTCCCCTCCCCTGGTACACAAGCACGTGCACACACACACACACACACACACACACACTCACACACATGCACACACACACACACATATGCTTGAACACACATAAATACACATTCACATGCATGCACTAACTCAGGAAAGAAGGATGCCAGAAATCCAGTGTTCCGTGGAGATAATTCTCACTGCCTGTCAATCTCAGCGATGGTTACTGAATATATTTGACATGTCCATTTCTTAAATTATACATAATGTTTTTACTCAGTTAATTTATTCAACAATAAAAAAACATCTACCACGATTTATGTTTAAATAGCTGTGGGTTTTATTGTCATTGTTAGTGCTTATATGGTAAACCATATGCTCAGTTAGATTTGCTTATCTGCACTAAGCTGTACCTTTCAGGTGACCTGTTCTAAACAACATTGTGATAATGTAGCTGGTCATTGTATCACACATGGTGTATGGGAATAGTCTGAAATTGGCCTGTGTTGTACCATTTACTTAGTATATAGGCTATACCCTCCAGAGGGGCAGGAGATAAATTATGATAAGCCTGGTGGTGGAGCTGTGTCCTTCATAAAAGCACCCTGTTTAGCTTTGATGATTCTCTTTTTCCACCAGCCAGCAATCTGTGGAACATTGTCATATCATGGAAGGAATCGGCATTGAGCTTTGCTACTGTGCTTTCAAAGTGTGAGAGAACTCAGCACCACTGTTGGGTGCTAACAGGGTGAAACAGAGAACTGCTCTGACACAGGGAAGGAACTCTAACATATAGACCCACTATGACACAGGGAACTCTAATACAGAGATCCACTATGACACAGGGAACAAACTCTAATACAGAGATCCACTATGACACAGGGAAGGAACTCTAATACAGAGATCCACTATGACTCAGGGACCCACTCTGACACAGGGAAGGAACTCCGACACAGAACCCACTCTGACACAGGGAAGGAACTCTGACACAGAACCCACTCTGACACAGGGAAGGAACTCTGACACCGGAGGGCTTGTTCTGCTGGCCATGGTGTCTGACAGCCAAGTGAGACTGGACACAGGAGGCCTCTCTGATCAATATTAGTACATGCTTTTTAATGTTAGTTGCTGCTGACATATTTTTGTTTCAGTGAGTGCAGGTAACAGATTCAGAATGAGTATTGACGGCTTCTGGGTTCCTTTTGACAGCTTTGATATTTTGTTAATGTAATGCATTCCTTTGACAGCTACAATATTGCACAGCAAAATGTCAAAAAAATGTGGAAAAATTGTACTGTTTAGTATATTACTGGGAAATGTTATTTTTTAAATTTTAGATGTCTGAAACGTTCTAAGCGGGGAAAATGAAATCTTCCATCGTGCAAAACAGCTGCATATAGAGTTTTAAAATGACATAAAATATTTCTTACTACTTCTTCAAAAAACTTGAATTCAGCAATATCTTTGAAGTATTAGCCCAAATTTCAACTGCGTCTGTGCACCAGGTTAAGCTGCACAGCATCTGTTGGACAGGAGATCAGAGTGTCTGTTTATGCGAGCCAAGTGTTCAGATGCAAGCCCCCTCGCCTCGCCTTCTGCGCTTGGTTACCTGGGAGACCTGCCTAATATATGGGGACTGCAACTCTCCAGGTGAGAGCAGGTCTGTTGGTTGAAAATAGTCTGAAGGAGGAGTGTGGTGCATGGCTGTTACCCCTCTTTTCCTCATACCCATTCCTGTAGTGCTGAGTGCCGGGTGTTGTGGGAAATTTTGGCACTGCCACCTGACGTAGGATCAGCTTCCTCTTGCTCCTACCTGATCCGAATCTTTACTCTTTCCACCATGTCTCTTTCCTGCTCAGGCATGCTTCAAACATTATAGCTCCTCCCACATGATCCATGTACAAAAACCTCTGAATTCCTGCTCCAAATCTGTAATACAACCTGGCTTACAGTTCTACCTGCTGCAAAAACCTAGCTGAATTATGCATGTCCTATTTCTACGTATTTAATACTGTACAATTCAACTGGGATTATATAGCAAGTCAAAACCAATAATGTAAGCCAGTCCTCTCCCTGATAGTTACTAATGTTGGCATGTGCAACACAAATTCAGTCTGCAAAAATGTCTCAGTGGAATATATAACCTACTCATCACTAACCTGCTCAAGACAGTCCCCACAGCCCACTGTGCTGCTCAGCTAATCCTCAGTCCGTGGCCTTAAATTCACCCCACATCCCTGCCCTTTCCAATCTGGAGCTAACTCCACGGAACACATTTATAGATGCTAAAATCAGATTGAAGCAGTATATTGCCTCAAACTGCCAAACTCTCTCTCTCTGATATAAATCTCTTGCGGGCCCATTTATCAAATATGGCTCTGATAGTTAACATGGTTTTGTACTGGCAATAGTACGCAATAGATTCCCTGAGGTTCCCCGAGGGGCAAGTCTCCCTGAGGACTTGAGAGAGGTGTGGCCAAGAGGTGTTTGTGTGTTTGTTTGGTTTGAAATCTTGAATTAGTTCCCTATGGGGGTGGCCCTAAAACCTCAGACTACTGTTGCAGGCTTTGCCTAGCCACGGGTTTGTTCTGCAGGCCTGCAGCTGAGCGCTATTGGAGTCCTTTTGTAACAGCTTTACATGCAGCAATCAAAATTCTCAAACTTAAAGTACAGGCAAGATAAATGATGGTAAATTTGACCATCCATGGCCATTTAAGTAGGTGTTTCTAATTTAATTTCCTAATGCAATATTGATGTTCACATTATATCAGCATGTTCAATGCGTATGTTTTGGAAAAGTCACAAAGGGGAGGGGGGCATACGGATTTCATGACAGCTCGGATTTTCTTGAAGTGACAGTGGTAAAATTGACCGCTGTGGTGTTTCTAGTGTTAACTACTTTTTAACTAGGCTACAGTAGCTACCTTGCAAATGCCACATTTTTAATGTTAGCTAGGCCTATAGATCGACTGCCATACAAACAATTAGTAGATCTATTGTGTATACAATAACCCCTTAAAAACAAACCTCAATCCATTAAAAATATGTCAAAAACCTCTATTTGTAATTTGTAGTTAAAGAAAAAGGTAAATCCACACCTACGAGTTTCTTTGAGCTAGAATGTATGTGTGTATGCATGTATGTGTATCTTGGTTCATACTTTTATTTGCATAAATATTATCAGTTACTCATAACTAACACTGTACAAAAAGAAACAATATCTCAACAAAAACACAATTTTAATGAACAAAAATGCCGATTTACAGTACAATGTACTGTTTATAAGTCATTATTGAAAACTTAAGTAAAATATTAGCCTGCTGTTAAAAGTACTGATATCAAAATGACACCAAGTTACAACAAACAATATTTAGCTATCATGCAAATTAAACAAGCTCTATGCCAATGCAATGCTGCCCAGTGTTTCCTCAATTATTTCATGTAACTTGGCCCTGTGTTTTGCCATCTTTCCATCTGAACAAAATGTAGTCATTCACTCTTTGTCACTTTTGTTTTCATTATTATAGACATTGCTTTGTGTATGCATGAGTAACTTGGCATTTTTGTATGTTGAAAATGTGTTTGTGTTGACATTGTAATATTCAGTATATACAATGCACAAAAATGTGAGTGTAATTGTAGTGGCGTAACAATATTGCTGGGTGGCAGTGTGGAGCGCTTGAGAACGTAGTCTTGGGGAATTGTGGATGGGACCCTGCTGTTGTGCCCATAAGTGAGGCGCTTAACCTCAACTTCTAAAAACAATGAGCTGGAAACATACATAATGTGGAAATTATGCGCCATTCGAGTTTGGGTTAGGTCATTCCCTAAGGAAGGCAGTTTGTCCTATGCAGCAGTTGCGGTGCCTCATTTCTGTTTAGCTGTTTGATATGTATTTGCCATTCGACACGGTAATGTAATGTCCATGACTGATGCTAACATGGAATGTGACGGTTAATGGTGCGCACCTAATAATGTGAAATGACCAGGTCATATTGTATCATTGTGCGTACCCTTCCCCTGACTTTGACAGACGCTACATGTGCCGACAGCCTTCTCTGGGAACAGCCAACCACAGATGACTGGATTATACATACCATGACTGTGAGAGGGACAGGAAGCAGGCCTTGTTTATGCACCTTGATAAAAAGGAATTTCTGTAAGTCAAAATAAACAAATAAAAACGATTGAGCAACAGGAAATAAAACGTTAGCATTTGATTTACAAATTTGACCTGCTAAGAGAGGAGGGTGCCTCATGGGTGTTTGTTTTTCATTGGAAGGATTTCTCCAACCACTCATGGGCAGTTAGATTTCCCATGATGGCATTCTCCTGTTTGACAGCCACCACATAAGCCAATACTTATTCTGTCAGCAAGCAGTATCTCTGCTACCACTGCCCTGATGTATTGCAATAAACATCCTTACACACCGATCTTAAATAGGCGATGCGGTGTAAACTAAACCACAATGCAAAACAAGCATTCTAACTGTGGTGGCTCTGTTCCTATTTCTGTTTCCGTAACACCTGGTATTATATTGATTTTCATAAGGCCTGCAGTTACTGTGTGAAATCTGTATGTTTTTTTTTCCCTCATATTTGATGAAATTGTTTTTGAGAACCCTTTATTGGATGTTGTACAATCTAGTCTCTTTATTGAATGATCACCGAAATAACTGCACTGCTATAATTGATATTGCGCATTTAAAGAAACATTTTCAAAAGCTAATTTCCTCACATGGATTGCTAGAAGATGAGCCGAGGAAAACTGTCAAACAACAAGGGACATCATGCAGAATACTGTACCACAGAATAGAGAATTGCCAGTTCTTGCTATACTAATTATGCTCTCAAAACATAATTTTCTTTGTTATGTGTAATTTCTAATTCACTGTTAAGGGAACAAATTTATAACGCCTGGCTAGAATGAATTCATGTTAATATAATGGCAATCTGTCTATACCATGCCCGGGTGCTCATAATAGCTCACATTGTTATTATATATCATGCACAATATACCCTCATAATTTACACGGAGATCCATTCTACATGTTCCTGCTGAAGGGAAAATACTTCACTGTAGTTGCATGCTGTGCTGTAATGTACTGACAGGGTTTGTGGGCAAAGGATGATTTGTTCCTGATGCAAAACAGCTACACATTCAATATTATTAACAATTTAGTACGTGCAGGTGAGCAATGTATCAATGTGTATATTTAGATTTGCTGAAGCGTCGAAACATGTAAAATGCATCCTGGCATCCTGTCTGTTGTCCATTTTTCTGTTGGTGTTTTTATGAGGTTCTACAAAGCTGATGGAAGTTTAAAGGCAGTGATCATGCGGGCTTCAATGTGAAATCACAGACATGTAACTGTAATCAGCCTTGATGCAGCTCCTCGTTCCCCTCGCTCCTGCCTCTCTAGGGGACTGATAGACAGATGTTATTGCGTCAAACTTTGTTAACGTTTTTCGGTGATGGTCTTGCTTTTTAGACAGTAAGTCCCAAAGTACTTGCGCAAAGAATAATATGGTGGGCCTTGTGATTATTATACACAGGGAGTTAATTTTTGATGGTGAAAGTATAAATACTGCATGCCCACTGATCCATTCTCCTGCTTATGGCAGTGCACTTTAATGTCTAGGCATCAACTGAAGTTCATATTACAAGGTCTGACTGGTTCAATGTGTTCTGCACAGTATAGTAATGATCAGGCTGTGGGATCTTGATCCTGTTTTGATTGGAGTGTTATGTCTAAAGCGGTTAGAACTTCTGCACTCAGCACATCACAGCACTGTAATACTCTAACCATTCTAACCATCTGAACAGCATAGCACAGCACTCTAATACTTTAACCATTCTAACCATCTGAAGAGCACAGTACACCACTCTAATACTCTAACACTTCTAACCATCTGAACAGCACAGTACACCACTCTAATACTCTAACTCTTCTAACCATCTGAACAGCATAGCACAGCACATGCACAGTGCAGTTCAGCACAGCTAAAAAGCTGCACAGCACCAGAGGTCTAAATTTTATATAATACACCTGTACCTGGCTACCAGCTTGAAATTACTGTGCACAAGTAGCAAGTGACTGGAAGCATACAGGGACAGTGTGCACTGCAGTAATGGGCAGGAGTGTGGAGTTTTGTGGGTGCAGTGCTAACAGAAGTGCTCTTGTGTTTTTTGGGGTGCAGGTGGCTGTGACAGGGGGACCCCTGGGCGGGGCTGGACCCATGAGGAGTTCTAGAAGATGGTGGCAGTCGGGGCGTCTCTGCTCTTCTTCGCCATGTGGGTGAGAACCACCACCAGCCTACCGCTCTCCTTCAGAATAGGTGAGTATCAGGGCGAAGGGTTTCAGCAAGCCATGGGGTGGAGTCCATCCCCCCAGCTGCACCAGGAGGCTGGGCTCTCCCCATAGCAACTAAGGGACAGGTTCTCTCCTGATTAGAACCTCCTACAAAGTAGTTAAGTGATTTGGCATGAAGTAGTTAAGGAATTTTGTGTGGTATACATAAGGGGTTTGTGGGTATATCCCACCCCTTTGAGATCTGATCTGTCTTCTTATGCAACACAAGAGAAATGCTCAAGAGATATGCACCTGAGATTCATTTTCTGCCAACCTGTAAATACCGTAATGCCCTGTACTAATGGAAAAAATTATATTCTCACCAGCAGTAGGAGAAGTCAAATGATGTCAAATGGAAGATGATATTATTCTTCCAATTAGCAGCAAAACTAAAACAAAGCTGCATTAAATTGTGCTCTGCTTGACCTGAGTTCATAAAGACCAATTACTGGAGCCCATTTGTTTTCACAAAAAAAGGAGTACATTGCATGCGGTGAAATGGCCTGTCTTCCTGTGTTGGTGTTTTAGCGTGTTTTGGTGCGGTGGCTGGTGAGCCGTAAGCCAGAGGCCCTGTCCTGCGTGACGGTGGTAATGGTGACATTATGAGCCAGCCCACTGCGGCTTATCTGTCCTGCAGAACGTACAGGGGCAGCGGCGATATCGATCTCCTCTCACAACGGCTTATTAAAAACCGCATTTGGTTTCGGGCGAGCGGAGATCAGATAAGATGGCGTGCGTTTGATTTGGAGAAAGCCGCGCGGCGCGTTGGCAGATCAGTCATCGAGCTCTCGGCGTGTCGCGGCTCGGCGTGTCCGGCGGCTTCCGCTGTCATCACAGGCGCCGGCTAACGGATCACACCTCCCAATATTTCTTCAGTAATTATCACCCGCCATTCTCGGCCTTCTACCCACGCCTCACGTCCGTTAAAGTGTCTCATGTTGGTCGTTTTCTCCCATTGATGGTTAATTAGGCTGCTTGGAACAGCCTTGCTCTGATGTCAAGAAAGTAGCACTGAAGCCGGTCTGAGGAATGCCTGCATTCGCATCAAAACTGTTACTGTAATGGCCTGGCTACACGTGTCTCCTCTCTCTCTCTCTCTCTCTCTCTCACATGCACACACACACACACACAAAGACAGACACAGACGGACACACACACATACTGCAAGACTCCCTGAAGACTATATGAAGTCCCACAGTAAAGTGTGAACACTAATTGAAGTCTAGCAGTACAGATGCGGATCTCTGGAATTCTCATCATAGATAAAGACTGACTGAAGTTTGGCTCCAGCCTGTGATAGGAAAGCCTGACGCTGAGCTTGCAGGAGAGGTGTGGCTTTGCAGTGATCCCACAGAGCGGGACGCTGTGTTTCATCAGCGGGGATACACCAACGTGCGTCTGTGATTCCTGTGGAGTTTGGGGAGCCGGCCAATGCATAATTCACGAGCAGCATTACATTTGACTTTGCATCATCTCATTTGTTTGACATACAGTACCAGTGCAGTAATCAGGCAGGGTGAGAACAAGAGGGAAGAAAGATCAGAGTCCTGCTGTTTTTCTGGGGCCTGCTTTTCCACGGGGCACTGCTCCTGCTCTGGAACTGTCTCCCAATAGGAAATCATGTGTACGCGAGCCGCTAGCCTCCACCAAATGGCTTATTTCTAGCTTTATTTTAATATGGATATCAGTTCCCTCCATGAACATATTCTGTATTTTTAAAAAATGTTGTCAATAATAAAATAGACGAAAATGATGCACATATATCTCTTTCATATATACATATAGTATATGTGTGTATAATAGGTGATTAATCTTATAATGAGAAGGCATATAGAATTTCATATGTTATCATTTTCTTTATGGTTTTATTAGGTTTTTAAATAGATTTACTGTCTGATTACCTTCATACATTCTGCTATGCCACACTGCACCCCACAACCTTGAAAACCCCAGCAGTGAAAGACAGAGGGAAGATTGATGTAATATGTGTTTGTGTGATTGCATTATCCTTCTCTCCCCTGAGGACTATGAAGAGTGTCAAAGTACTGAAAGAAAGGCATCCATATCTTCATTAATTCAGCTGCTGGGTCTTTATGGGTAGTAGTGTAGTATAGTAAGTGTTTTAACCATCTGTGTGTGTTAGTTTGTGTGTGTGTGTTTGTTTGTGTGTGTGTGTGGCCAAATTGCAGTAATATGATAAACAGATGTTACACATTTAATAATTATCACTGAACATTAGACGATATTAGCCTGAAACTAGCACAAAGGCAGAACATGTGATGTTGGATGCCGTAGAACAGTGCATTGATATACAGTATATCTGATTAATTTTTCATTCATGTAATGGATGGTGGCCTGTTCTCTCTGTGTGATGAGTGTATGTGGCCTTGATCTGCTGTTTTTCAGAGGCTAATATTGCTGGTGCACATGCGAGCATTGTTTATGCGCATGCTAATGTTGCTTATTAGCTTGTGCGTTTCCATGACCTTTGAGATCTGGGTTTAGTTTCAGGAGAGCATTTCCATACAAAATGTCTCATTTGTGAGTGAGGGGGAAATGTGTGACTTTGAAAGTTAAAATCTCAAAAGTAAAGGACAAGTAAATGTAGTTATTACTCCAAAGGGCCGTAATGAACACAGCCCACCACATGTGAAGGTTAAAATCACAGTCTGTGGCAAAGAGCAATGAATGTGTGGGAAAGGCCTCGGGTGAAGATAAGGCCGTTTTTTTGTGGTCTGGCTTGATGAGTTCCATCACAGACGCAGGGAAACGAAGGTCTATCTGAATATGCTGTACAGAAGGAGATATTGGAGGCAGTGCGTATGCCTGTACCCCTCCCTGTGAATAATATTACCTAAAGAGTTTCTCTGTGTGTTTCTCCATCGCCCACATGCTCCCCATGCCATGCTTCCGCTCCCGAGCGCCTCCGTCCCGTTTGAATTATTCATTTTTATCTGACTGGCGCAAAGACTGAAACTGCATGCTCCCAAAATGAAGAAATGCATTACTGAACATCCCGGTCAGGTCGAAGGTGTCATTCAAAGTGGGGGGGGAATTGTGTGCATTTTTGATAGGTTTCTCTCTGAAGATTAACGCCTGGCCTGTTAGGATGTGTGAGGTGCGGGATGCTGGGCTTATGTGGGGTGATTTATGGAGTGCGCTGTGCTATCCTCAGCGGACAGTGACCTGCCGCTGCGTACGACCTTCACTTGAGATGCGCACGGCGAGCGCGGTGGCAGGTGACGTGTTTGATAGGCCCTGTCTTACTCACACAGTGCCCCCGGCTGACGGAAGAGCACAGAAGAACCAGGCGCTGAATGGGGACGCCGCCACCGCCACCTCCTCCTGTTAGCACAGGCGGTGCTGAGTTGCTTTCAGGAGGTCTTTCCACCTCCCTGCACAAAAAGGAGGGAGAATCACAGTTCATCAGGAAGGCCAGTGATGGCTGTTCTTATCATTTCACATCCTAATGTTTACAGATAGATCGCATTTAAAGATATGCCATGGAAGAAATACAATAAAATAAAAGTTAGTGTGTGAGTGTGTGCGCGCGTGCATGCTTTTATTCCACTCCACAAGGAGATTATCCTTTGTGTAAACACAACCTGTCATGCTCACGGTGTGTGATGTTAATAAAGACACCATAAGAACAGGACGTAAGGACAGTCATTTATACTCTAATTAGGGACTTTGATGCTTCCTCTTCATATTGGGGTCTGTGTTTGTCTTTACCCTGCAATAGCCCTGCGTCTCTGAATGCCTGCTGATACTTGCTTTTGTCTCTTTATGTCACAGTCATTTGGACAGCTGGTATGATGCAACGGCATTTAAAATGGCAGTAATCACATTGACAATTAATTACCTTCACGCTCATTACACTGTATCTGTGATATCCACGACAAATGGCCAGTGCTGGATTATTGAGCACAGGATGGAATTCATTTTGGAATTGTGCATACGTTTTCTTAGGCCTTTACTTGCTGCCGTAACATTGAAAGCAGATACATTTATCAGGGGATATGTGAGCCTGCTGGGCGGACATGCGGTGTCTCAAAATGCCACAGGAAGGTAGTGTAATAAAGGCTATTCTTGAGTGTACGGAGGGTTTTCTGACTATTTGGGAGAGTTTTCAGCAGGTGAGGGTGTTCTTTCGGTGGAGCTCCTGCTGGATTCCTGAAGTCTTGGCGGGGCGTAGCAGCAGTGCTTCCGTTTTCCAAAACAAAGCCCGCTGATCTACTGTGAAAGCCGAAATGCTTTCCAGCTACATCGCTGTGAAACTGGAGACACTCACCGGACAAATTACTGTGAAACTAGAAAGCGGGAGCACTTGCCTGCTGTGAAGCTAACAGGTGAGGCGGGCGGTGAGGGAGGTGGGGGTGTGCTGCGCTCCTTCGCTGGTGCGGTGATGCCGCCTTCCTGCACTGGACAGAGGTGCATCCTGGGGGACAAATCCTCTCGGTTGGGGGGGTCATTACCCTTTGACTCTGAGTAACTGCGTCTGCTGAGAGAGAACAGAAATGGGGATGGCAGGAGAGAGCAGATGAGAGGGGGAGAGGAGAGTAGGCACTGATAGGCAGTGTGACCCTCAAACACAGAGAGGAGAGGGAGCGATGCCTATCTGACAGGTCCATATAGATATCATAATTGCACAGTACATCACCACAATATAATGGCTTATTAATGACCAGAATGGAAAATGTCCTCGTAAAATTTGATCTGTGATTTTATGTTTTGTACAAGCTGAGAACTATTCATTTTTCCCCCGAATGAATTTGAAATGTGCACAGTGCTGTGGAATGGTCTACACCGTTCCTTCCTTCGGAAACAGTGACTTGTTCTGCAGGAAATTGTGAACAGAAATGTTGCTTTTATGGCCAGTTTTATTGCTAGGAAACATATCATTGGGCTCTCTTGTGTCACGTTTTTATACACCCTTTCTGACGTGGCCTTTTGCATACGTGTGTGTGAGCACATGCGTGCGTGAAGGCATGAGGGAGGGGAGAGAGGTGAGCAGAGCAAATGGATATATTTCTGGTGACTGCGGTAGCAGAGGGTGAATGTGCCTTTCCTGAAGCTCATCTCTAGTTTTAGGGAGGTCAGTAATTCTGTAGATTTTTTTAGCCATGTTTGTATCCCTCAGAGCATGCATACTGTAGCTTTTCGGACAAAGAGCAGTTTTAGCTGGTGTGTCTCAGATACATGTGCAGCGCAGTGCACCCTTGTGTGTTCCGGCAACTTTGAGAACTGTTTTCCCTGGTATGGGCGGTGTTTGAGCAGAAGCACCGCTCTGTTTTAGCACCCGCCCATGGGGAAGGGGGGCATGTTGCATTATTCATGAGGATACGCCACAGAGCACTGCTCTGTCTGTACGCGCCATTGAGCATCCTCCGAGGTCCCAACCTTCAACTCTTTCACGGCCTAACGTCTCAGTCCTGCACCAGAAACAGACACGGCTCTCCGATGGCATCCGCCAATGTCGGTGCGCTGGGCAGCGGGCATGGCTGTGACCGAATTTCACGTTGAGACAAGCTCACCGCATGATTCGCTTTAGCCATGAACGGGAAGCCGTGGAAATTGACCACAGAAACAACAACGACATCCACTCCCACTCTCTGACACTAATCATTCTCCCCCTGTACACTGTCCTCTGGCCAGGCTTTGGAAAAAACAGTTTAAGGACCTCGTTGCTCCCTGCCGTTAAATACGGTTAAGAAGCGACGTGTTTTAAGTGTTGATAGAGCGGGATCCGACTCTCGGAGTGTCTGCATCCTTTCGGCGTTCTTCCGTCAGTGTGCCGTTTGACTCGGTCTGACACTCGGAAGAGAGCGGCTGTCAGCCGTGCGCTCTCCCACGTGAGTCTGCGTGTTCTGAGGTGTCTATCATCATGCAGGATCAGGAAACTGTCCGCCCTCTGGAGATACACTGTGAAATTTGAGTGGAGACACCCATCAGTCAACCGATTCATCCACAAAACCGAACGCAGAGAGCTTCTGAAATGTTCACTTCAGGCCATCGGTAATTGTGTCGGTGTCATTCCCGTGCAAAGACGGCAGCATTTTTATTATTTTATTTTAGCCAGAAAGTCAGTCTGGCAGGCATTTTGGTGACACGATCTGCTACATCTGCAGAGCATTGATTTGAATGTCTCATAAATCACACCTGATAAATTGTTACTGAATTTCTGTTATCTGTTTTTTTATCTTAAAGGTTTTATAGGCTATAGAATATGTTGAACATTTGATATCAATTAACAATTAAGACATATCGAAACGAGGAATATCAACAATTAGAAAAAGAAAAGTTGACATTGAAAGAATCAAAAGTAATGGCAACAAACAATAAGCCACACAGAGAAAAAATAAGAACAGATCAAATAAGGAAAGACAACTGAAATAAAGTGAATAAAGTGTCATTAAAAACAAGAAAAATATTTATGTACAGAGAATGTACAGAGGTTTTGAATAAGCCAAATGAGGTGGTGTATGAAAATTATTCTATTCAGGTAGACCCTTTAAAACAAATGCTGTTTTCCCTATTTCTTTTGATATTTATGCCAAAGAAAATGAGCTACATTAAGTGTCTAAGTGAGTAGGATGATCTGTAATGTTCCAACAACAGGGAATATGGTAATTAAAATTAATTCATTTGAAAATAAATTGCAGCCAGTGCTAATGACTTCAAGAGTGTGGAAGAGTGATACAGTATCTCAAGGAAAACATAGGCAGGCAGACATGTTGTCATGCACAGCTGTGGCTGAACCAACATGACTGCACAACTGAGGCTGATGCTAATTAGCCCAGGTGTTGCTCACCGTTCTCTTTAGGCCTGGTTATAAAGGCAACTTGTTATGCCTTTTGGAGAGAAGACCTACAGACTCACTGCAGCGTGGATAAGCCAGTATAATATAAGACAATATAAGAGTCTGTTTGTCTGCTTTACTCTTTCTTATGTTATACTTTGCACCCCAAAAATTGCAATACACTGGCTTGCCAAAAGATTTTTATTAAATCTAAATAATTCAATTTTAGCAGTGACATCATTAAAAGTGTGTCAGTTGACATCATTAGGCATAACAGCGATATAATTACAGGTGTGAAAGCGGGATCATTATTAATGAGTTCTCCAAGGTATCTGTGATTGGGCCCATTCCTATGGTAAGTTTGTAATTAGATGCTATATTTTGATTATAATTGAACAGGTTCAGCAGAAGTTCAGTTGCTCTGTCTGCAGAAAAGTGGGAGAAATTAGCCAGTTAATAAGTTAACATGGCCCTTTATTGCTTCAGATAATAACGTCACCCCCATCATCATGTAATTCTGTGAAATATCTTACTCTGTGCTGTGATTGATATTTATGAGGCTGACACAGTTGAGAGGGGAAAATCTTCTGTAATTAAATCAGCTGTGCTCATTAAAGTGACTCAGCGAGAGTCCTCTTCGGAAGCCACCGGAAGGTTTCCGCAGGAAATGGGAAGTAACTACGTGGAGTGTTTGATCCTTAGGAGGAGCTAACTGTCCTCAGCTGAGTGTCTTGAATCCCAGGAGTGTTAGTCGGAGGGACCAGTCATGCAGGTGTGTGACCCTATGTGTCACCGACCCCCTGTGTGTGACCCCGTGTGTGAGTGACCCCAGGTTCCTACGATGGCGAGCAATTGACCGTGTTAGTGACTGGGTGAGTGGCCATGTTTGTCACCGTGTATAAGTGAACGCGCATGAGAAGCCAGGTCTTGAATGGCTATAAAATGGTTCACATGCATTGCCTTCTAGCCCAGTCCTGCAAAGGATATTGCAGGTCAGCACTGGTTAGTGAGGTAGAGGGTAAATCCAGTTCACCCAGAAGATTTAATGGGACAGTTGCAATTCCCAGATGGGTGGCGTGTAAAGCACTGATAACGTGAGCTAAGTGGCGGTTAGCTTCGTCCACAGCCGGGCTGCAGAGGCGACGTGCAGTGCAGCTAGCGGCCCTGCCGGCCCTGGTCGTAAACCCCAGGATGTAATACCACTCAGCCTGCGCAGCGGAGTGTATCAGTAACGCCGAGACAGGTGTGTTTTCAGCTTTGCTGCTGACACTGGGGAGGGAGGGGGGAGGGGGGGGGACAGATTTGTTATTATCACTGTGCAGTCATGTACGGTCTGGAGACAGCAGACGGGTGTGTCATTGGCGTGTGTGGTGTTTACACCATTAATCCCACGCAGTCGGTTGTGTCATCACACGTGCTGTCCTTGAGGAGGGTCCTCTCGCCAGCGAAAACCCTGAGCTCTGTCGGGGCTGCGTTAAGTTGGTGGGGTCGGGGAGGGTGGTTCTAGAACCCCAAATCCCCACAGTCCCTAAAGAACGTCCAAAACTAGGCCATTATAGTGGGCATTCACACGTGCAAGAGAGGGTAAAAATGAGAAATTTACATTGGGCAGTGTGAGCGTACAGGAGATATTCACATGTGGCAGTGAGTGTCTGAGTGAGGGATTCAGTAATTTTAGGTTATCTGAAACTATACATATGGTATATCACATGATTTATATCATTATGAGGTAAATTATGGTATTGAATGTTAAATTATTGTAAAACATGCATTGAAATTATTGTCAGATACTGTGCACGCACGCACGCACTCACTCACACGCATACATGTGTATGTGTGTGCATGGATGTGAGTGTGTGTGTGTGTCTGTGTGCCTACATAACAACACAGGTAATGAACTGTACTGTAAAATATGGGAAAAGGTGTGATCTACACTCTATACAAGATGGAAATCCTTTGCCCCAGCACAGTGATGGGAGCAGCCTGCTTCAGAAGGAGCTGTGAGACATTAAGCTCAGGCCGGGGCTCTGGTCATTATAGATCCCATGGCACTTTTTGAAAGAGCAGGGGTGTCAACCCTGGTTTTCTGGCTAAATTCCCCCCAAAAACCAGCTCTCTACGCCTGGCCAGCTAATCATCCCCTATACAGCATCTGACTGACTGCACACTCCCTTGCGTTCCCTACACTTCCCCAGGCTATCACTGCAAAAGAGAATTGAGTTCTCAGTTAACCTACCAGGTTAAATAAAGGGTGATACAATGTTATTAACATTTATTTAAACAGGTACATTTTTTACCATTTGTCATTCGCTACATTAGTAGTTGATCAGTTGTATATATTCATGTGTTTCTTTTATTATCATATTTCATATTTCATCTTCCTCAGTGCACTTTCAGTGTTTTGCAGGAATTTCCATTCCTGAATCTTGTTTCAGTGTGTACTTGGAAGATTTACGGGGTTTTATTTTTAACCAATGAATGCAGTCCACTGCAGCCCCAGGGACCCTGAAAGCACATCTTTCCTTTTTATTTGCATAATTGCCTGTATATTTGCATAATCTCAGTAATTTTCACCAATGAGATTACCTCCTGGCTAGCAAAGAACTCCCCCTGGCCATTGATGTTGCAAAGACTGCTTCTGTATACATACCATAACTGAATAAATCTTCTCCCTCTTACTCTCCATTTATACAACAAAGTGAGGTGAACAGGAGATTCAATAGGACACAAACTATATAGCACTGCGATGAAGTGTTTGCATACAAGTGCAGGTCATTAACTGAACCTCTTAAGCAGTTCCTGCTGAAGGAATTTCTCTCTTCACCATTATGCTCTGTGAATTCTTCCTCAGTTATGTCCTTCAGTAGACTAAGAGTCACTTCTCAGCGTGACACAGTCAGGGACACAGGTGCTATCAGTGTTTATGAGCCTGAAACTCAGGGTGTTGTGGCCTGGGGTGGGGGGTGGTCTGGACCTGTTAAAGGTTGAGTATCATAATGGGTTTATATTGGAGAAGTCTGCAGACTCAGGGATTCCTCGGCAGAGAAGACTCCTTTCGGCAAAGAGCACAAGACATCGTTTATTATGAGCAGCAGTCAGTGCGGACTGCGCAGTAGGACTGCGTCATGAAGGCACACGCTGTGGCTGCAGACAGCGGATACAATAGGCAGAGATGACACCTGCGATTACCTGCGATCCTGCAGAGGTTTAAGGGTCCTCTCAGTCGCACAGCGGTACACAGACCGTTTTAGCACGACAGCCTGCCATTCCACTCCGCTCCTCTTCAGTCTGCATTGCGCTCCAGAAATAATTTCAACGCCCGTGCACTTTCAGACACTTCCCACACTCCCAGACCTGCCTGGAACTCACTGAAACTTCTCTGCCTTCGTGAAGAGTTTTCAAAAGAACCTTGTTTTCCAGTGGTGGTGCAGAGCGGAGGCTGCGGCATCGACACTCACTGCCTCTCATCTGAACGTTCGACTCCGTGGAGGTGCGCTTCCCCAGGGTGTGACTGAAGAGCAGGGAGTGATGGAGAGGGAAGCCCCTCCCCTGAGCCTTGCCCTTGTTTGACTGATATTTACATCCACAGTTAATTGCCTACATTGTATGCGGCATCAGTGAATAATGGAGCAATGTGACTCTAGCTCTGTTTTAGTGTTGCGAGCTTTTTTGTATGTGTGGCTTATTAGCTGCCTGAAATCTCTCGCTCTCTCTCTCTCCCTCTCTCGCTCTCTCTCTCTCAGAAAGCACAGCACAGAGTTTGTTGTGCTTGAAAGATATCTGCACTCCTTTCGTATACGTTTTCCCTGTCACCAGTCTACAGTCAATACTCATAATTAGACTGACATGTGATGTATGAAGTCATTCTTTAAAATGGCTCCACTTTCCAATATGTGATATGGGGTCATTGGGCTTTTTTCATTGCGGTTGTGGTTTCTGTTGCAGGAGAAGAATGATAAACCCACAGGCAGGTCAGGGCAAGGCTCTTGAGAGGCTATTACAGCAGCGAGCGGCACTCCTATAAAAAGTGAAACCAATTGAATTGAGTTTGCTGTAATCCTCTGCAGTGCTCTCCAGTGAAAAAGACAAAATATTTTGCGCTTATCTGCTATCGTCCCTGATGCGGAATACATTGGCAATCCAGCGGGTCATGGACCTGTACGCCTTGTGAATGTTTGTGCATGTGCATGCGTGCATTTGTGTGTGTGTCTTTTTGTGTGTGTGCGTGTGTGTGCATGTTTGTTTGTGTGCGTGTGTGTGTGTGAGAGAGAGAGAGAGAGAGAGAGAGAGAGAGGCATAGACATAGACATAGACAGTGAGAATGAGAGAGAGATAGTTGCCAGGCTCTACAAGGGTCCCATGACTGATAGGAAAACACCTCCTCACTTAGTATTGTATATAAGTCTACTCCTTTCACAGCGTTTGTATTACCTTGTATTAATTTTTACTTTGTATTTGTTTTCTCTCCAGCAGAAGTGAATGTAATTAGAGTTTTTATGCAGCCTGTCTGAAGGCAGTTCTCTAGCACAGGATCTGCTGGTAAAATGTATAAACTGGCTGCAAATGGATTCCTTAGGAGACATAATCATGATCGTACAAGCTGTGTTGCTTTATCTTTCATTCAAGAAAGACAACTTTAGTTACAGTGACAAAGAAATATGACAAAACACAACACCAGATTGTCCATGAGTGCCTTTAGCCTTTGGTTTCAGCCTTCCTATATTCGCTCCCACCCTCATCCAGGCTACACCTATTATAAGCATACTGACTTTCTCACACATTATTTAGCCCTGCTAATTAGCATCTGTGCAGTAAATTGAAGAGATTTGCATTCCTATGGGCGAAACGACAAGCTAATGTCTGTAATTTAAAATATATTAAGTGTGCGGAATGATTCCCTGTGAGGAAAAAAAATGAATCAAGAACACACGTGGAGAGATATGCTTGATAAACTACGCCATTTGCCAGAATAGGAAATATCAAATTTGCAATCCAAGCGTGTTTAAGGAATGCACCCACACATGAAAGTGTAAAAGTCCAAGGATACAGGCTGTAATTAGTCAAATCATCACACATTACTGTTAACCTCCAATAATACTTTTGTCTCAGCTTGTCAAAGAGATGAGAATAAGAAGATACTATTTACAAATAATAATAATAATAATAATAATAATAGCTTTTCCTGAAATACAAAAATGCATTGGCCTAGCAGACTATTACATTTCAAAAAGAAATTAGTTCACTGGACTAATCAGTATCATCTTCCTTTTCTGTTTAATTCAATTGTTTTTTTAGAGAATTTTTAAAAATAACAGTTTGATTTGTGAAGAAAATTGTCTCTCTCTCTCTCTCTCTCTCGAGTGGACTTAATCTTCTCACTTCAGTTTAGTTTACCGATGAGACCTCATCCTATCTTCATTACGATTCCTGCTCTCTGCAATCCAGCTTTCCACTGAAGGAACTTAAGCATATATTACAGCTGGGAGCTGTTTCCACAATGCAAAAGTATATATTAATGTCAGGAGTTGTTTCTCTAATATCAGTAGTATATTAGTGTTGGGAGCTGTTTTTCTATTATATACATGCAGTCAGTGTTGGAGGTTACAGCTGTTTTATCATAGATAATGATAAAGTGTAAATTGTTTATAGTATGTTAGTTTCTATAACTAGTAACGTGTATACTGAGTCGTGCGTATAATTGTTTTTATAAATGATTCTGCAACTGTGACTGAGAACCAATTTTGAGCCAGCCCAGATGCCCTCTTGTTCACCTTTCTAGATTTTTATAGCTTCCAGATACTGTTAGCTGTTTAAACATAAGCACCAATGAGACTCAGACCAACAGAATTTGTTTAAGACCAGTCTGAGGGTTGCTGTGAGTGTTAAGTGTCAACTTTTCTAAATCACAATGTTTGGGCTGGAGCGTTGATTACTTCTCCATGGAAACACGTTTTATCTTATACAGTATGCTATCATTGACAACTCCATCAACAAGACAAATTTGAGAATATTGCAAGCCTTTGAAAGGCAAGTCAGCACGAGGGTTGAATTTTAAACTGAACCGTTTTTTGGGGGGAACTGTTTACCCTGTGCTCATTTCTAATGAGACAGAGAACCTTGGACTGAGAAACAAAAGTGATTTTACTGTGTTTATTTATTTTTATTTTCGGGGGTTGTTACCCCTGGTTCCCCTGAGCGCGTTGAGCGTTGCATTTAATGAGCATTGCGTTGGCCATTGCCCTCTGCCATGGAATGCAGCCTTTGCAATCAGTTGAATTTGCTCCACAGTCCACGTTGCGTCAGCGTTCCACATCCGACTGCTGCATCCAAGCTAAAGAAGCTTCAATTCTTGACGGCGACGCAAAACATCCACTCCGTCCACTAACATAGTTACTGCATTAAAATAATGAGATACAATTCATGGTTGTTTAGTAATGTAGACTATTCACAGACATCAAGAAATAGCCTATTAAGTGAATTATTAATTAGCTCATTTACAAAGTATGGGAAAAAGTGACGTTTTTCTAATCAACTGATAAACATGCACCCAATCCCTGCCTCACAGAGAATGTTAAATCAAAGAATTTTGATGAGGAAGTTGGCTCAGAAAAGGCAGCTCGCTCTCGCTTTAATTACAAGCATGAGCTAAAACTAAAGTCGATAACTGAATGATCTCCAATTAGCTCTTGTAATTGCACATGAAATATTGCTCATGAAATCCAAATTGTGTCAAACCTAGCCGCTGCAATATTGTCGTAGTTACCTGGCGAAAACACAGTCCACAGTAGTTGCTATCTGCGCACGTTCTCACACTTCTCTGAAGCGGTTCGTTGTGGCTTGCTACGTAGCCTACAGAAATAAATATCTAGTAGCTGAATGAAGTTGCGCTTACACATAATCAATTAATATAGCGAGGTTACAGATTTCTCCAATTCGTTGTTAGGAACATTGACGTTGAATGCGCTGAGAACACCGCGCTGTGGGACAGGTCGAACGGGACATTGATGCAACGCCGACAGTGGACGCGACGCAGTGCTCCCCGTTGGAGCTCTAGAGTTGGCTTTTTAAATAATTTAAATGTGAATTCCATTTCAGGGCTCTATCACAGAAATGCGCCAGGCTTTGCAGGTTGAAGTTTTTGCCTGACATTTCTCTCAGGTTGTAGGTGGATCTTCTCTGGCTACTGAGTGTAGTTAGTGGCATTAGAAGTGTAAAGTGCCTTCTTTTTTTTTGTGCTCCTTTTGCTGGGTGCCAGTTCAGCTTGCACTCGCGGCAGCATTTATTCAGATATAGATGCGATAGGCAGCAGGCCTGTCCTTCCCGGCGTGACTGCAGACAGCCTGTTTGGGTGCCTGTTCCTTTGCATCACACCTCTCATGGTCACTCTGACAGGTCATCAGCAGAGCCTGCCTGGCTTTCCTGGCTGGGTCTATCAAGTGAGCCGACAGCCACTTCCTTCCTGCTTCTGCGCCGCTTTGCTGGAGCTTCTGTAATACCGCATCTGCAGCGCTTTGTCACTCTCTTTGGGGAGTAAAGGATGAGGGAATCGCCCTTCTCTATCCTTTTGTGTTCTTGCTGTGCAAACAGGAAGCAATTTTCCAATGACACCAAGGGAGTGGGGGAGAGAGGGAGAGAGGGCTACTTACTGTAAGGGGACAGATATTCTTTCAGTGCCAGAAAATGTGTTACTATCCAAATCCTGACTGGATTTGAATGTCAATGCAAATTCCTGCCCTTACAAAAAACAGGAGGCAGAGACTCGCAGGGGTTTATTGGACAGAAACTGTTAATCTTCGGTATTAAATTGGAACAGAATAAACATCACATCTTTCTTTCTTAATATTCAGAGATGCAATGAAAAAAATCTATGGCCCTTTTTTCACAGAAAGTTGGAGGCATAATTGGAAATCTAAACTTATGTATACATTTTTTAGTGGGGTGTCTAATTGCACTTTGGCCAAATGCTTGCGGTATTGCATCATTGTTTCTCTGATAATTGAGCTGAGGACAGGTTTATTCCCCTATTGCCCTCTCATTTACCCACATCTTAATTGAGAGAGGGGGGAAAAGATATATAAGCCCCAGGCGCCATACTGCTTCCTTCAGTGGATCAGTATCAGAATGCTTCCTAATTGCTTCTTGTGGTTAGCTTGCAACCTAGAACAAACAAGACGTTCTGTTGTCTCCTACTATGAAATGACTTCAGGCCAGCAAATAAAGTACAGCCTCATAATTTGGATTCGCTATATTTTTGGTTATATAGTACTTCTCCTGAAGGTAAAGTACTAATGCAGATGAACCCCTTGTTTACCACCTCCACCACTATTAATACCAGGCTGCCACACTCCACAAGCCTGGACTAATTATGGTTTGGTAAATGGTAAATGGACTGCATTTATATAGCGCTTTTATCCAAAGCACTTTACAATTGATGCCTCTTATTCACCCATTCATACACACACTCACACACCAACGGTGAAAGGCTGCCATGCAAGGTACCAATCAGCTCATTGGGAGCAATTTGGGGTTAGGTGTCTTTCTCAGGGACACTTTGACACGCCCAGGGTGGGGGATTCGAACCGGCAACTCTCCGACTGCCAGATAGCCGCTCTTACCTCCTGAGCTATGTCGCCCCATTTGGTCTCATACAGCATGATGGATAACGCTCCCAATGACTGGAGGGTACCCGGTTCTGACCCCTGTCTTCCCATCTTCCCCAGCCGCCATTCTGGATGACCCCATGGAGTGCAGCCGGGGGGAGCGCCTGGCCATCACGCTGGCCAAAGAGCGCTTCAACCGCGCCAGCAACCGCTCCACGACAGGCAAGCTGGAGGTGGACATCTTCGAGCTCCTGAGGGACAGCGAGTACGAGATGGGCGAGACCAGTAAGACCTGCCAAACCATTAACACCAAATATCTTTACTAGCGCTCATCATACTGGACAGCATAGCAACATTAACATCTGTAGTAAAACTGGGCAGCGGCCATTAATGCCATTACTATTCTGTTTAACAGGATCGGATACATCAGTATATTTGCATACAATTTCACAATGATTTCCATCTGAATGAATAAATTCCTTGCAATGTTACACTTATTAAAGCAGAGATGCATTTAATATGCAAGGCGTTTAATGTGGTTTGGATTAAAAAGAAGTAGATGTGAAATATCAGCAAGGGGTAAAGATACGTACATGAAAGATATGTGATGAAAGGAAATGTGCTTATTCAATAATTATTCTGTTTAAATGTGTAGTAAGTGTAGAGAAGTTCTGAGGCATGCCTTCAGGAAACTAAAAATCGTTTATACTTCAGTCATGCTACCTTCCTGCAGTCATTTCATTTTATTTGCAGCATGTAAAATTTGTCCTTGTTGTTATTACTTTTATTATCAGGTAAATGTAACAAACAGAGTTTCTTTAACATGCAGAGGCAGACATAATTTTTGGCTTCTTGTAAGGTATACTTAAGAATTGCTTTGTGTTAAAATTAGAGTATGCAGAGAACTTGGCTGAAGGAAAACGTTAAAAAGACACATGGAAATAATAAAACGGGTAAATGATAATATGATGTGAAAACGTATGTCAAATTCCTGCTGGCTGACATTCAAAGCAGTCGTGTGGTCTGGGGCAGTAAGAATGAACCCCCGAGTGTTGCTCAGTCCTGTAGGGAGGCGTGAGTGTGGGCTGTTGACTGCAAGGTTGTTTATGCTGTTGCAGCCAGCAGGCGGTGGGGATGGGAAAAGGTGGCGTGTGCCTGGGGGAATAAGGCAGAGCTGAGCCCGGCCGACGGGCAGAGTCCAGCTGTATCGGATCGCGGAACGCAGCTCCTTTACTGCAGCTGTAGCAGCGCAGTCTTGCGACACTAAGTCATGCGTGCGCAACTTCCTCTCCGATTGAACGAAATTCAGGAGCGTGGCGGATTCCTCACCTAGACAGCTGTTCCACTGAGCCAGTAAACCTTCCGGTCTCTTCCTGCTGCGATTGGTGCAGTTCTGCCCGGTGTTGGCTGCTATCGCTCCTCACACCGCTAATGCGCTTGCACTGTTAGGTGTTCTCTAACACCGCTAATGCAGTAATACTTAGGGCATTGCAGACCTTAAGAGAAACGAACACAGTCGTTCCTAACACCACAAATGCAATAACACTTCGTTTCTCCAAACGTCTGTAATACACTAACACTGTTAGCCATTCCTGACACTGCTAATGCCAGTAACACTGTTAGTTGCTCCTAACACTGCTACTGCCAATAACTGCCCTCCACAGCAAAAGAATGCATTAGAGAAGGACTAGATGCACGTCCACCCTGAGCATTTCTGACTATACTCTGCATTCAAGGTCATGGTTTTAATTGCTGTTTATTTAGATTTATGTATTTTCATTTATCTGGGTGCCATCATTAAAAAATCAACAATTATAAAACCACACCCCTGAATACCAAGAGCAATATAGACATCTTGATCTTAATTGATCAAGAGATAGTGACAAAAACCAACATACACACTCGGTCTGTGGGATAAAATTTGAAAACCTGTCTCTCTGGATTTGTGCTCTTTCGCTCTCTCATCTCATGCACACACACGTACACACACTCACACACACACGCATGCACACACGCACACACATATGTATACACACACGCACGCACATATGCACACACACAATTTAATTCTTTCTTTGAGGATGCAGAAAGGGCCCCTTTTTTAAATGTCGGGGAAGTCTTTGACCTTCGCTATTTCATTGCAGTAGAATATTAGGCCCCCTAAGACATTTTCCATTATAACAGAATAGAGCCACCCCGTGTGCTGAACATGGGCTCTTATCAAACACTCAGACTTCGTGTATGCATTGCTGTTACTGGGGGAGCACTTTTCTCTGACTTTTCAGTAGCTGTACACTATTAACACCAGCTCAGATATGGTACAGTTATTAAACATGACACTGAATCATATTAACCAAGGGAGAATTCTGGTTAAACAGCATTATGTATAAGATATAACACATGTCATAGTTAAGTACCTAGTGTATTAATGCCTGGCTTTTTAACGGGGGGTCCGCAAACCCCTGGGTAGTACCTCCTGAAGGTATTGTATGGGCTCCCTGGCCAGACTTGATATGCAATGACTATGTAAATGTAACCTTTTTCCACCTTTGAGTGTGGATGAGGGTTGCTGTATCAGAGAAGGTTTCAAACCCCTGTGTTAAAAGATAGCTGTTTTAGAGAAGGCTTCATGGCTGTAAAATTGGCTTTCATGGTGTGTTTGGAAGACGGCACATATTTATTTCCTTTATTTATTGACCGTTCTTCTGGGTTGGTCACTTTGGAAGAAGTTACTAACCTCCTGAAATCAGTATTGACAAATCATGTGACAGGACTTCTGGCACTCTTGGTTACCCCTGTACTACAGCAGCCAATGAAAATGGCTTCTGACAGCTGGCACCATTCCTGTTGCTCTAATCCCAACTGACAGCTCCTTAAATGGCGGGAGTCAGCTGCAGGGAGGAGATGTACTTGAGTGAGATTTGTTGGTCTGTCTGCTGGGAGGCTGGGAGGCTGGGTGGGTGGGTGATAATGGAATTATTTATTAATCATTTTATTCGCTGCTTCACTAATTCCCACGTTCCCGTCAATCCTGTGTGGATTGACAGCATGCTATACAGACTCCAGCCCTGGACCCCCTCACCTCATTGTTTGTTTCCACCCAGTCTGTCTGCCACCCAGCCTTCTCCCCCCTCCCAAACTTAGCCCTCCTGCCCTGTATCTGTGCCAATTAAAGCACTACACTGGTCTTGGTATCCTAATTTAAATATAGGGATTATTTCTTCAGCCGAAATGACTTGTTGGTTGGCAGAATGATTAAAGACAAATGTGTGTGCAGGGAAGTGAGAGGCAAATATTTAAAATCTTGTCTTTTTCAGAGACTGATTAATATTTCAACACAAAGATGAATATTTAAAGAAAACAAGCAGTACTACAGCTTCTTTGCACTGTCATTCACAAATGCCTGCAGATAATTTTAATTCTTATGTACCTATACTTATGAAGCATGGAGTGATCCTGATTTGGAGCTAAGCGAAGTTCATACATCAGCGTATCTTTTAGGGAACAATTTGGTCTCACAGCGACTGCGCAGTGCTCTCTATGTATTGAGCATAGACTGTACTGTGCTCTGTGTCCAGCGTCTGAGCTGTGGTCTCTGTGTATTGAGCATAGACTGTACTGTGCTCTGTGTGCAGTGACTGAGCTGTGGTCTCTGTGTATTGAGCATAGACTGTACTGTGCTCTGTGTGCAGTGACTGAGCTGTGGTCTCTGTGTATTGAGCATAGACTGTACTGTGCTCTGTGTGCAGTGACTGAGCTGTGGTCTCTGTGTATTGAGCATAGACTGTGCAGTAACTGTGCTCTGTTTCCTGTATATTGAGCATAGACTCCCTGTGCAGTGACTGAGCTGTGGTCTCTGTGTATTGAGCATAGACTCTCTGTGCAGTGACTGAGCTGTGGTCTCTGTGTATTGAGCATAGACTGTACTGTGCAGTGACTGAGCTCTGGTCTCTGTGTATTGAGCATAGACTCTCTGTGCAGTGACTGAGCTCTGGTCTCTGTGTATTGAGCATAGACTCTCTGTGCAGTGACTGAGCTGTGGTCTCTGTGTATTGAGCATAGACTGTACTGTGCTCTGTGTGCAGTGACTGAGCTCTGGTCTCTGTGTATTGAGCATAGACTCTCTGTGCAGTGACTGAGCTGTGGTCTCTGTGTATTGAGCATAGACTGTACTGTGCTCTGTGTGCAGTGACTGAGCTCTGGTCTCTGCGTATTGAGCAACGACTGTGCAGTAACTGTGCTCTGTTTTCTGTGTATTGAGCATAGACTCTGTGCAGTGACTGAGCTCTGGTCTCTGTGCATTGAGCATAGGCTGTGCTGTGCTCTGTGTGCAGTGACTGAGCTGTGGTCTCTGTGCATTGTGCGGGGAGATAAATTGACTCCTGGCCTGTGTTTTCTCTGCTCAGTGTGCCAGATTCTGTCCAAGGGGGTGGTGGCAGTCCTGGGGCCGTCTGCCAGCCCAGCATCGAACTCCATCATCAGCAACATCTGCGGGGAGAAGGAGGTGAGTGCGTGTTTACACTGAGCGAACTGCGATTGTGTGTTTACAAAGAGCGAATGCGAGTTGCTGTTTATACCGAAGGGACTGCAGGTGTGTTTTTACACTGAATGGACTGTGAGTGTGTGGTTACTCTGAGCACACTGAGCCTGCAGCAGACTGTGAAAACAAGCACACTCACAAAACCATGGGTGACAGTTCTAACCATGTTCAAAATCCCATGGCAGGCATTACCAGTGGTGAGTGTTTGACTGTTTACAAATGGCCAGGGATGTGTCATGCCATAGTCAGACATGGAGCATGTCTTGTCACATTTCATTCTGCACATTTATGATGCTCACCCATGCAGACTTTAGTTTCCAGAAAACCTAGAATATTCCACCATACCACGATGCTGAAAGATTATGGAAAAATATGCAGAGGCAGTAAAGCTAAAAATGTAATTGGCTCATGCTTGCTATGTTTTTCTTTTTAATGTAACACCTTGTCTTCAACAACATCAGCATTTCAGTGCTCCTGAATTTTAAATGCTGTCTTAGTCCTAAGACCAGAAGACCAATCAATCTGATCCCTATCAATTCATTTTATGTGTAAAGTGTTTGAAATACCAATTTACAGCAGAGCATTGTATGGTGAGTTTGGTGTGTACATTTTTGTTTTTCCTGTTAAGGGTCAAAAGATATGCCACCCATTCCTCTGACACCTACGTGTTGTTAGGTTGTCATGAAAAAAAATTCTTATCCTCTGCTCTATACCGTACATATTTAAATGTATAATAAAAAATTATATAAAACATGTTCTGTACATGCAGTATTCTGACATGCACGCTAAGGCAGTGCATCCTATAAGCAGTTTTGAAATTGACTGCCTGTGCTCTTTTAAAGGTTTTTGGACCTGAGTAAAGTGGATATCCAGTAGAGTGCTTTAAGTCCTGAGGGCTAACAGAATAGTACAGAGAGCAGAGGGGTGGAGCTCTCTGCAGGAAAATGCCCTCTTTCACTTGGGGAAAGGGCACATTACCTCCATTCTTATTCTCAAGGTGACAGCCTCACTAATGGCCTCTCTGGGCATGTCAATAGCCAATGACAACAGGGGACAGTAGTCATATGACCTCGCTAATGAAATGCTCCTGGTGTAGCTATCGAAGGTGAGTGTGTTGTGCCGTCTGAAGGTGAATGAGCAGAATCGTTTCTTTTTAACTGCCTCATATACGCACAAGCAGGTCCATCAACAGTCTTACGATGATCCAAACTATATCCAAATGACTAGACTCACAATTAAAAATTTGATCCACGTAATTAGATACTGATGATCTAGGGTCGTACTGTGTCGCAGAAAACCTAATATCTATTCTTCCTGTTTTTTATGTGCTGCAAGACTAGCGTATAATGTGGGAAAGCTAACACTGCAGATTTGTCCATCTTTGCTTATGTATGTATCTATTTAATGGAACATTTGCCTCATACAATATTAAAGAGAATATTAAACAGAACAGCTCACTCAGGTTTTGCTGTAATGTGTATACTGGAGGAGTTCCAGTTTTCAGGAGAAGGGTTTATTAAGTGAAGTTTTGTACATGCAAGACCTTAGACTGAGATTATTAACCATCAGCAATGCTCTTCTTTATTTGAGAAGCAGTAAGATTGGCTGGATAATAGCCAGATTTAATCAAATGCACTGAGACTGTTTAAGTGCATGTGCAATTTCATAAAATTCTCTGGCTGAATCTGCCACCTCATTGAAATAAAAACTACTTTGTTCGCACTCAATGCAATGACCAGAAGTCATAGGTTCGTACTAAGTAAAATTAGTTTTCATGGGGCGATTGACACTCATGATTATGATAGATTAGTCAAACTACTCCTCCAAATACAAACCTTTTCAATACTAAAAGCTCTATTTTGCCTGCATGTTTTCAAGAATGCTAAATTCAGTTCAGTGTTCAATGTTCTGTATCACTGGAGTATATCGAACCATGTGAAAATAGACTGAGAGTATGTGTGTTGATGTCTGCGATTGTAAAATAGCTGTGACCATGGCCGGCCCTAGGATTTTGGTGGCCCTAAACAATTCTGTGGGATGCGTTCGGCAGGGGGGAGGGGGGGGGTTGCGTAGGATTCTGCGAGCGGGGGGGGGGGGGGTGGTTGGATCTGGGGGGGGGGGGTGTCTCTTGATAAAATCCTTCTTACATTACGTTGTCATGAAATGTTCTGTTGACATTCCATTTTACATTTATACCGCTAGTTCCGCGATAGGGGATTATGAAAAGTAATTACGAAAATAATGTTATTTACCTTTGATAAGCATTGGATAAGCAACACTGTGTCACCCTTTTTATTGACCTGTCAAAGGCATTTGACACTGTAGATCATGACATCATGCTACAAAGATTAGTCAATATAGGATTTTCTGACCAGGCAGTTTCCTGGTTCAGAAGCTACCTCTTAGATAGAACACAGTGCATCCAGTTCGATGGAAAGACATCTGGTGTTTTAACTGTACAGAATGGGGTGCCACAGGGCTCAGTCCTAGGACCCCTTTTATTTACGATTTATTTAAACAATATTGGCAAACACGTGGCAAATGCCAGTTTTCATTTTTATGCAGATGACACAGTCATCTACTCTTATGCAGAAACAGTAAAAAAGGATTTGAAGACCTACAGTCTGCTTTTAACACCATACAGGCTCAGCTTTATCAGCTGAAGATTATTTTAAATGTTGATAAAAACCAAGTTGATGCTCTTCACTAGGTCAAAGATAGAGCCGCAGACATTACCTTGTATTGTTACCACACAGAATAAACCAATTGAAAGGGTGACAACTTATAAGTACCTGGGTTTTTTATTAGATGATGGTCTCACTTTTAAGTTTCATATAGATTCCCTTGTAAAAAAGCTTAGGCTTAAGTTGGGTTTTTATTTTAGAAACAAGTCCTGTTTTTCTCTTGAGGTGAGACAGAGGCTAGTCTCAACTACTTTCTTACCGGTAATAGATTATGGAGACATTTTATATATGCATGCACCTTTAGCGTCATTGCGTCGGTTGGACATAGTGTATCATGGGGCACTGAGGTTTGTCACAAATTACAAATTTTTGACACATCACTGTATTCTTTATAGAAGAGTGGGCTGGCCCTCCTTGGCATTACGTAGGCTGTGTCACTGGTATATTTTGATTTATAAGGCCATATTGAAATTGCTTCCATCTTACCTTTGCATGTACATTGTCCAGCAGACTAATGGAAAATACTGACTTCGCTCACAGAACAGTGTTTTATTGTCTGTGCCAAAGGTTCGTATTGAGGCTGGCAAAAAAGCATTCCAGTTCTCGGCTCCATCTGCGTGGAATGAGCTCCAGAAAGAACTTCATTTACAGGAGCTTTTATCATTAAATGATTTTCAAAAAAGGCTTAAGGTTATGGAGGAAAGTGAAACTTGTAATTGTTTTGACCCTTAGTTGCACTACAGATTACTCATGTTAATCAGATTGTGAAACTTTGAACATTGCTGTTTGTCTGCTTTTATAATATGTTAAATGTTGAAATTTTGTTGTGTCTGTAATCGACTGCTGCTTTCTTGGCCAGGTCTCTCTTGAAAAAGAGATTTCTAATCTCAATGAGACTAACCTGGTTAAATAAAGGTTAAATAAAATAAAAATAAATAAATAAATTGGATCGTATGGCCCCCCCTCGTGGTTGTGTGGCCACCCCAACTGCATAGACCGTTTATGCCACGGGCCAGCCCTGACTGTGACTAAATGTGTGCCTGTGACTATATGCGTCTGACTGTGAGAGTTAATGTCTCTGCGGCTGTATATTCATGTGCGTCTGTGAATGTGTCTCTGTCTGTAGCTGTGTCTGTGGCAGTTGCAGTGACACACTCATCAGCTTTGCTTTGCTTGGTAACGGAAACATTTCAATCATTCTCTTTGGCGGGAATTATCTTGTTGTGTTGTTGGTCATGTTCCCCTTGCTCAGAGTGCAGATTCAGTGTGGTACAGTCTCTCTAGAGGGCTGCTGCCAGTTGGGCAGACAGAGTGACCTTGACTTCCAACTGATTCTCATTTACAGCCTGAAAGCCTGCCCCTTATGTTCTGTGCGATTGATACACGGGTCAGGAGAGTGAATACATTAACACTTTTTATGTAAGGGTACCCTCTAAAGGATACCGCAAAAATTAATCCTCTCCTCCTCTCATTGTAACATCATTATTCTGTAAGATCCATTTTTACTCTGTGTGTGTGTGTGTGTGTGTGCATGCGTGTGTGTGTGTGTGAATAGAAGTAGAGATGAGATCCTTGAGGTGTTCAAAGCCAGGCTTGACACAATACATAGAGAAATTTAGATGGGCTGAATGCCATTTGCTCCTGATCAGACTCAGGCATTATTATGCTCTCATGCATACGTGTGTATTGTGGTTAGACTGAATTAGAACAGAAATGTCCCTAGCAGGCGTATTTCTTAATAGAGCTGCCCCAGAGAGTCTCCTTTTGGCTAGACTAGCATGGAGAACTCAGGAATGGGAATGTCCATCACACACAATCTTCTTTGACAGAACAAAATATCCAAATAAATATTTGTTTTGCTGCAGCATTCTTACACAGACAAACACATACTATACTGCCCTTCCAACCCCTGCCCTTAACCATGTTACCACTAACTCACATCCCTCTAACCTAGTTACCCTTACACCATCTTGCCCCATGCCTCTAATTCTGTTAGTCATAATGCTTCTGCCCCATTCCACTAATTATGTTACCCTAATGCTCCTCCCCCTAAAACTAATAGCCATAACATTCTTGCCCCGTTCCTGTTCCATTTGTCCTCACACCCTTCTCCCCCATGCTACTAATTCTGTTACCCATGATGCTTCGGCCCCTAACTGTGATGCCCCTCACTCTTCGGCCTCTGCCCCGAACCGTTATATCCTTAAACCTCCTACCCCGAAGACTCGACACATTCTGGGGAAGACGTGTCGATCCATAATGCAGCGGCTTCCAGGTCCCTCAGCTGTGGCCACTGCATAAACAGAGAGGAGTTAATCAGATCAGAACGCGAGGTTGTCCGGGGTCGTTCTGCTCTCCCAGGTCACTGTTGACAGCACATATCAATTCATGATTACCACACTTGGTCAAGCGTGAGGATTCACATTTTAGCACTGCAGCGGAGGGAGACACAGATGATTGCCTGTGAATGAAAGTAGAACCAATTTGCCAGTGAATTGGCTCTCAACGCTTATTTGTTAGCGCTTATGATTGTACATGGTTATTTCATTTGCAGGATTATTTTGGAGATGTTATGGAATTAATCTATCTTCTGTCAGTCCTGTTTTACAGAAATTAGGCTATTTACCGTGAGGTGTAACCTTGCCCTTTCTGATAGCCGTGAACTTTGCTTAGCCCAGCGTGAAGCCTGGTGTGTGTGCTGGGGATCGACCAGCACTGCAGACTCACACATCGCCTCTAATGTCTCTCCTACAGTCAGTGTTTAAACGGCGTTTAAACATGTCATGCTGAAACATTCCCTCTCTCCTCTGTGCACAGAAGCCAGGTCAGCAAGGTTAGGCTGTCACCCTGTCCTGTTGGCACCTTCTCTCTGAGCTGATCCATGGTTCTGATTGGCTAACAGCCAAGGTTCAGTAAAGCTCCAGGGGATTCAGTTGAGAAAATGGTTCAATGATTTTTTGATAAAAAAAAGTCACATTCTGATCCCAGAATTATTGTAGTAGGCAGTCTGGAATGCCATGCTCTAGGAAGCTTTAGGATGTAATGAGGTCTGCAGTATTCTGGGCAGGAGATTGGCATGGTGCTGTACTGGGCATGGGGTGGAACGGGACATGGTGCTCGAATGTGACGTTTTTCAGCATCACTCAATACAGGCCGAAAAGTACCGAACCTTTGTGTTCCTAAACTGAAGCAGGCAGATTCCAGTGGCTGTCTCTCTCTTATACGTGGGAGGCTCTTTTGCATCCATCTGTAGGCCCCTTTACACTTAACTCTCAGTCCCCTCTGAATCATGGTCCCTGTCTGAATGTGCGCGTGAGACTATTCAGTCACACCACGGGGAGAGGATAATGTGAAATATTAGTATGCAGGTACAGGCGTGCAGAGAACACGCAGTTTAAAAGGCTCAGCCCAGGCTCTGTAATAAACAGCCTGTCTGTCTGATACTGTAGGGACACAGTCTGGATCTGGTGTCTGTCTGTCTCTCAGTCTGAAACTGTGGGGACCTGTCTGTGTGACACAATCTAGGTCTGGTGTCTGTCTGTCTGATACTGTGGGGACCTGTCTGTGTGACACAGTCTGGGTCTGGTCTCTGTCTGATACTGTGGGGACCTGTCTGTGTGACACAGTCTGGGTCTGGTCTCTGTCTGTTTGATACTGTGGGGACCTGTCTGTGTGACACAGTCTGGGCCTGGTGGCTGTCTGTCTCTCTGTCAGAAGCAGACAAGGGAGTGTGGAGGTCTCAGGGCATTGGAGACAAATACTTTATCTGTAAGGTTTTTGCTAATTTTAATAATGACAAAATGTAAATAATCAATGAAGGGGAGATGTCACACTGCAGCTTTACAAATAAGCCAAAAATAATCCATCATAAATAGTAATAAGAAGTGTATATCTTGTATCTTGTAATCTGTGCTACTGCATGAACTGCTGTAACAAAATCCCTTTGCTTAAAATCATCTGTATTGTAATAATTCCTTTGATATTGACTAATATGCTCCATCCGACTGGATTGAACTTATCCAGATGAAAAGGCCTTTCCCTCTCATCTGAGAGCCACGGAACACCGCACCCTCTCTTGCAAAATGTATGGAATAATTTTAAAGTGTTTAATCTAAAAATGTGATCTAAAATGAATCCCAGTGTCTTTAGTGAAAGTTGAATT
Source organism: Anguilla rostrata (assembly GCF_018555375.3). Taxonomy (NCBI): domain Eukaryota; kingdom Metazoa; phylum Chordata; class Actinopteri; order Anguilliformes; family Anguillidae; genus Anguilla; species Anguilla rostrata. The sequence continues at coordinate 14,993,301 of NC_057944.1, forward strand.
TTGCACTATTCGCTCCACGACAAAATTCCAAGATCCGTGAGAGACCTATGAGGTCGGATTCATTTGACAGGAGAGATGCCTCCCCGAGAAAGAAGATGTTTTTAATAAGGAGTGGGGCATACTGAGCCAGGAAAGTGCTGTGGTGGGAGCAGAGAAGCCGCTAATTCTGTTTCACAGAGGAACTGAAACTATGGCAAAGGAATTTGCTGTTTTGGGCTGGTTTAGTGGTTCAGTAAGGGCATGTCTATTTCCGAGCGGGCAAAGGCATTCCTTCTGAGGGAGAGAGGAACTGGTTAGAGTCGACAGAGCAGGGAGATTGGGATCAGATGGTACTTGTTCAGAGAGGCTCATCACTGTTCTAAAATAAGCGACTCTCTTCCTGTTGATCAACAGCTCTCCACTAGGGGGACTGAACATGTGACCGGCTCGTTAATAAATCCCGTAAATAGGGACAGCTCTCCCCTCAGGGGCACCTGTCTTCCTTTCTCTCTTGCACATTTTTAGACATGGTGTGGTAATGTATGCTGTTTCAGTGGCAGCAGATGTTCAACACAGTTTCAGGCCAGTTCTGCCTGCTGTAGAACCCCAGCCCCCCCCCCCCCCCCTCAGTGGAGTTACACCCCCTGTTCTGGGTCCACAGCAAGTCTATGGTTTTATTTCTGGGGGCCAGGTTTCATTATACATCATCATGAAATTTTAGCTTTGGCTACTGATGCTCTCCCCTACGCCTTCAGTAAAGGGTGTCTTATGTTTTATTGCACATGGCTTTCATCCTACTGGTGTTCAGAGGGGCAGGAGCACAGATGTAATGGTTTATAATATTCTGGTTTACCATATGGTGTCTCATTTACACTGACCCCCCAGGAAGTCTCTCAGCTGTGGGACAGAACTCCACAGTTTACAGGTGGAATTGTCTATACTCATTTGTGCTGGCCAGATGGAGAGATGTTTTATTGGTCAGTTCAGATGGGTGGACAGAAAATCAGATGAGTCGTAAAAACCTCTTTGCTGACCGGTTAGATTAATGGAGATCTCCTGGTTGAAGATAAACCTCTTTTGCATTTGGCAGCTCGGAGAACAGCACACTCTTGGACAGGGACAGTAATCAGGACAGGCGGCCGTAAACGGCTGTGGTAAAACAGACAGACCTCCGCACTTCATCTCCTCTCTACCAGTCCTGTTTAGCTATGCAGGTGAGAGAGCAAGTGCAGTGTTGATACTGTTCTGGAGTCAAGCCCAGCAACTCCAACAAACCTGGAGGCACCTCCATGTCCACTCCATTGAATCTGCTCACGCATCCACTTGTACTTTAACAAACCTGCACACACGTCCATGCCCACTCCACTAAAACAGCTCATGCATCCAAATGTACTCCAACAAACCTGGACGCACGTGCATTGCCTACTGGACTAAACCTGCTCATGCATCCACATGTACTTTAACAAACCTGCACACACATCCATGCCCGCTCCCTTTTCATCCAACCCATCCACGTTCCTCTGCGGGGCTGCAGAAAGTAAATACCCATGCCTCACCAGAACACCTACCCCAGCATTTCTGTAAACACAGTATTCGCTATCACTGATTGCACAGTTCGCTCCCTATGCAAATAGTCATTTTCTGAAAGCCTGTTCCATGCTGTATGGTACTGCGAGGGTGCCAGGTGTGTGTTCGTCAGTGTGTTCACGTGTAATGCAGTCCTGGTCACGGTGCTGAAAACAGGATCAGCACAATGAGTCTGACTCATTTCTTATGCAGATGAGCTCCTCTCTGACATCAGCATTCCGATCCCCGCGGCAGCGACTCTGTCTCTGCTCAATGGCCCACTTCTGCTTTGTCTGAGGTTCAGACGACATATTCACCCGGCAACCCATAATCTCTCTAATGTCTGTGCTCTCCTGTCTGAATAACTCTCCCCTGTGTCACCGTTTTGCGTTCTGAAGGTCCTTATTTGTGCCAGTGAGTACTGGAATCTTTCAAAAGTGTGAGTTTTACATTCTGTAATCTTGGCCACTGTGGTCCGCAAAATGTGTTGCTGTCATTCCCTACTGCTCCTTATGTTGGCCTTTCAAACCTGTGATCAGTGTCTTCTTGCTTTTTATTTTACAATACTGAAGAGAGACTGTCTGTTGCATAAATTTGTTTTAGAAGTAATTCACTGTTTTTGCACCTCCTTAAATCGGCAGCTTTTCCAGAATGTCCCCTGGCCTACTGTATAATTCATTTAAACGTTCACATATCTGGAGAGAGTCGATGGCTTAAACTGGGCTACTGTCTGGCTTGCACTAGTGTCAGGCTCTGGCCAGTCGCACTAGTGTGGGCTGTGTTTTGGACGAAAGCGGGTGCAAAAAAAATAAAATAATGCTTGCTCTACCACAATAACCCACCCTAGTCATCTATCCAAATCCTAGTGGGTGTCACACAAATGTGAAAATGTCAAACGGAGAGAAGACGTGCTGGAAGAGAACGGCTTAATGCTCCCTTCCTCTCAAAGTTCAGTCTTCTCTCTGCTGTCACATTTGGGGAGAATAGGGCAGTAAAGTGCCAGGGAGATGTTATTTTATTTTTATGTTAGATTTAACATCTCTGATGAACGTCTTGGGCAGAGCATCACTTTCTCTTGTTTCTATGGCAACAGCGAGTGAGGAGAATCCAAAAGTGAGGTGACCCAGTGTGGAAGGCATGGGGGAAGTACAACCAAACTGGACTTGAATGTGAAAACCTCACAACTCCTGTATTTAAAAAAAAAAACAGATTTTTTAATTATTATTTTGTCTTTCAGATTTTCCTCATTTTTCTTCTATGACTTTTTTACTTGTTTTTATTTATTTATTTATTTTATTCATGCAGCCGTGTCCTTGCATTCCTGACAGAGAAGATATATTTTCTGCGGACTTCACAGTACGAAAGCCACCCTGTTGTGCCTTCATCTTTATTAGCTTTATAATGGAAAGATCTTGATGCACCAGGCTATGGGTATGATGTCAGTCACTTTCAGTGATGCTGCCTAGAAAGGAGAAAGTGATTCTGAGGCTTTAAAATAATCACATAATGGCATCATAGCGCAGGACTGAGTGATACTAATGTCCATAAGTAAAAAAAAAGCATAAAAGGCCAGCTGCTGAAGGACAGAGACATCGCCACGGCACGGCTGCCAGCAGCACAGCAGTGCAGGCGCCTCCTGGTAGGCACAGGAGAGAATACCGCCTCAAAATAAAATAAACTAAAAATAAATAAATTAAACGTTAAAAATAAATAAATTAAACGTTATTAATCAAATTACTAAAACTAAAAAAATATAAACGTGAGAGAAATGGGTTATTATTTTTAGTCATTTCAGTAAATTGTGGCAGAAACATTGACGTCTATCAGCTGAAAAGGGAAACAGCATATATATATATATATGTGTGTGTGTGTGTGTCAAATATGGGAGGCACCTGTTTTTTTTGTTTTTTTTTTGCATGGAATGCAATCGATTTGTGTGAGGTCCCTACTCGGGCAAACAACCAAAGCTGCGCGTTCCCTGTGGAATTAATGAGTAAGAGAAGTGAAACCGTACTTATGTAAAAGCTCAATTGAAATAGTGGGAGCAAAGGAAAGGGGGGAGCAAGCGGAATTGTTATGACTGAAGAAATTACTTTTTTAAAATATTGCACTTTGTATTTCTTTTATAACTTTCTCCATTTTTTGTTTTGCTTGTTTTGCACATTTTAGCACTTTTTTCATAGAGCCTGTAATACGCCTTGGCACATTTTCCCTTACCTATATAACAAAACCTATATGAATTAGAAATAAAAATGTTGAAATTGATTAAGTTTTTTATTTCAAGAAAATAGTTTTGCTACATAATGTTTCATTTCTATGAAATTAGGTTCCTGTGGGTGCTGAAATCGATGCTGTAATGCTGGATGATGGCGGTTTAAGGTAGTAAAAAAAAGCGGCCCTAGTTTTAGTGTCTAGTGTTTGGTTCAATTCAAATAGCGGAAATGTCGCACTTTGTAGCTAAACAAAGTCAGCACTGCCAGGCCAGAATTGGCACAGATCTGGCCTGGAGTCACTGGCTATCTGGATAGCTTGATAGCTAAGTGAATAGCTATTGAAATGTTCACTAGCTTTAGCTAACTACCTAGCTTGCAGTGCTATAGCCAGCAAGCTAATAACGGGTAATAATGTCCAACGCAGATCCTACGTGAATAAGCACACAGTTATGTATGCTTAGCCTTGTATCCAATAAAGCGGTTGACACCTCCAATTGACACCTGAACCGGAAACAGATTGATGCCGGTTTTGCAGGTCCACCGTTTTTTATTACACCGGCTCGCTGTAGCCAATGTTGGTGTATTTCAGCTAATCTGCAAAGGGGGCTAGATAATGCAGGTATAAAGGATGCAGAATAAAAATGGTGCTGAGCAACTTTCTATACAAAGATCGGTATTTATGAAAAAAAAAGCTGTCCGCATACTTTGCAGTTGGTGTGCACAGTCAGGGAGACTGATTTGAGCTGATTTTATAGTCTGTTTGATATAGAGACAAGCAGAGACGTGTATGCATATGTTTAGTGCAGGTTCTGCACAAACTTTAATACATGCTGTCCCTTGTTCCTAATGCACTGTAGCATGCTCCATTTGAAATTTACCTTTGTGGTGGCAGCAGCAGCTGAGCACTAGTAACAATCACACCTGCCCACGAGGCTACTATCAGTGTGTGCATTAGGCGCTTATTTGTGCTGCTAGTTTCATGCGGTAACTCAGGAAAATCGGTGCTCTTAAATCATGGCATTTATTGGCTTGCAGTGTGTATGTGGCAGCCTTGGCTCTGAACTGTTCTGGAGTAAAATTTTGGCGTTCGTATTAAAAATAAATATTTTGTTTAATATAAATATATTTTTAAATACCTTAGGATATCACTAGTACTGCCTTGGTTTGGTGCATATCTAAGCAGAAGCGCTGCTAAAACACTGCTCCATATACCTGCAGCACAGGTATATGGAGCAGTGCTGTAGCACAGGTGTCACCACCAGATGGTCAGCTGCTGCATTCCTGCCTGCTCTCTCTGCTCCCTAATGACAGCAGGTTCCCGTTGAAGGCAAGAGTTTCCAATGGTACATGACAGTGCAGAAAATCCCATTACCATAGCGCTGTCCTTCGCCCCCCTTCACAGGGAGAGAGATACTCTGTTGATGAAAGCAATAGGAATATTTCAACTTCGATGGGTAAAACTTTTAATGATAAGAATCCAGAGATGAATATCTGGTGAGTTTGTAGAACCAGTTGCGTCCTTTCAGACAAGGCTTTGAACAGGACAGAGGTCAGCCCTTTCTCTTTCCCTCCAGGTGCCCTATGTAAGGGTTGCCCCTGAGGATATCCTGAAGGTGCAGTTCCCCCGCTTCACCACCCTAAACCTGCGGCCCACCAACACGGACGTCAGCCTGGCCGTCGCTGGCCTCCTCAGCTTCTTCAACAGCACCACTGCTTGCCTCATCTGTGCTCAGGCTGACTGTGAGTCCACCCTCCACCTGCCCTGCCCCAGCACCTGTGCCATACCTACACCACACGAGCCACACCTGTACCTGTTCACCTAACTCACTTGTACCTGCATCACACCTGGATGATACCTACACAGAGAACATACACCACACATATACTGCAACTTTCTTGCCTTGTACCTGCACCACGTATACAGCACCCACACACACCCAACTAAACACATTGGCATGCAAACTGTGCACACCAACACAACCAACTATACACATATATTCAAATACTCACATATCTAATTGTACATACACATACCAAACCTTGTAGGCTCATGTATGAATTTACCTATGCATAAACTGGGCATGTTTGCACACCTGACTGTATGCACCCTAACATAAATGCACAGTACCTCACCTTCATATGGCCTTGTATTTAGCCTCCTTATTTACAAAATATTTATGTGTGATTAATTCTACTATAAAAAGATGCAGAGATGATGGTTTTGGAAGACGTGTAATAAGAATGTATATTTTGTTTCTGTGTATACTTTCATGTGTGCATGTGTGTGTGTGCGTGTGCATGTGGATGTGTAAAGTAGACGTATGCAGTTATTAATCAGATGAATGCACCTATGTATCACTCTGGGTAGGAGCATATGCTAATTGAATGTAATGTAATGCAGAGACCCTAATAACAGGCTGGTACTGTAGGCACAGCATGTAGACGACTCCGCAAACAGACACCTCGGCAGCCAAAGCAGCGTTGGGCCAGGGCAGTTATGGGGTCATAGCGATTGGTCTGTCATGTGACCCTTTCAGCGAGAGGCTGTAAAATCCCCCCCGCTGGCCCTCAGCTGGGGACTCATTAATCACACATTCTCCTGACGGGTTAGCGGCGCGGCGCGATTCATGAATATTTCTGAGCGCTGGCAGGAGGGAGACCGGTCCGAAAGGATGCCATTAATCTCTCAGCTGGCCATGTGTCCCCTTCTGCCCTCTCAGCTCTTACACAAAAAAAACCCCCAAGCCAGCCTTGCCAAGTAGAGCGGCGGTGTCAAGGTATAGTACGAATCAACTTAGCATGTTTTAGCTTAGCACAGGTTATAAGCAGGACCTCACGGAACGGCTTCCTGTGAATAACTATTGGACGGCTTCATTCCTTTCACTCGCCTAGTCACAACACACAGGCTGTCCATTTCATTACTGGAGATATCCAGCTGACTTGTGCTGATGGATATTTATATGGGTTGCACATGGGCTGACATCATTAGCATAATTGTCATTGACAAATATTCCGTTGTAGTGACAGTGACGGCATGCAAGAGGCACGCAGCAATTCTCTGTCTTCAGAGCGTGCTCTTTGATAAATCCACCCCAGGGGCATTGCCGCAGTGCTTTGGTGCGAAACGATGGTTTTAATGCCTTTGATCACAGTTTTAGCCTTTAGGAAAAAAACGGTAGTTTTAGATGGTATCTTATCAAGATTGTAAGCTCACATTCAGCTCACAATTAGTAAAACACACAAATCTGAAAGTGACAATTCATGCTGGGGCTTTTTTAACCATAAGTGTGTGTGTGTGCGTGTGTGTGTGTGTGTGTGTGTGAGAGTGTGAGTGTGAGTGTGTGTGCGTGCGCGTGCGTGCGTGTGTAAACCTGTGTGTCTAGTTGGTAGGAAACAGGTGGCTAAAGGAATAAAGGGGTTTTTAGTTAAACCAGCATTGATACTAACAGTCTGTTTTTTGTGGGGGCTTTTAGTAATTTACCATCATCTTGAATGTTTAGTGGTGAAAGACAAGCTCCCAGCCACCAACAAAAGCCTCACACCTCTCACTGATGTGTAATCTGATCAAAGGCCTGCTAAACCTGGAGAGGCTGCTGCGCCAGTTCCTCATCTCCAAGGAAACGCTTTCGGTACGCATTCTGGACGACAGCCAGGACCCCACGCCGCTCCTCAAAGAGATTCGCGATGATAAGACTGCCACCATCATCGTGGACGCCAATGCCACCATGTCCCACATTATCTTAGAGAGGGTGAGTCTGTTTAAGTGTTTGAATTTATTCTTAATAACAGTTATATCTGAATTGACGTTGAAATTCCCGTAATTTTCCATTTGAGTTATACACTATGAACACTTTGCAGTGCAGCGAGTCGACACTACTGTTGGCTCTCAACACCGATGTGGCGTGGAACCATAAACTGGATAAAGGGGCAAATTTTTATAAAAACATCAAGTGGTATATTTGACATACAAATGGTTATCTCTGGTTTTCCTCAGTTTTTCTCAAAAAGTCAAATCTCAATTTTTAAACTTTGGAACGTTGTGCAAGAGCATGTTATATGGTAGCATGAGGGTTCACATGCAATAAAAAAAAAATTGTTAACCACTAATAATAAATTAAGCAAAGATGAATTGGAACAGGCACAAAGTCTCCTTTCCTTGACAGGAGACAGAGCATTAATGAACCGTTCTGTGCTTCTGTTGCCAAAACAAGCTGAACACTGCTGTCAACGCTGCTGTGAAGACGAGCAGCTAGAATGATGAAGATCAGACAAGTTCCCAGCACAGAGCTTCATCACAGCACCAGCAAAACCCTAGTGCACTGCCTAATGCGGCAAGGCACCTGCTATCCATCTCCAGTCCTGCCATTCCATTTGAAGTTGACAGAAGCACCACGGAGAAGCACACACTAGCATATGGCCTTGTCATAATTAAAACAACTCATTATTCCACAAACAGGCGCAATTAATGGGCCTATTACCAACGAGGTGACTTTGATCCAGAGCATTGTGGGAAGGCAGACAAAGGAGATCAGTTTGAGACCCTGCATCCCAGCACCCACCAGAAATTTTGTGTATTTTAAAGGAAAGTGAACCCTACTTCAGCTGCTCAGGGTCTCAGTGTGACTCATCCTTAGAACTCTGAGGGGGACTGTTATTTACTTCCTCCCTCGCAAGTCATTCACTTTTTCTTTTACTTATTCTGTCTTCTCTTCCCTTCCCTTTGTGTTCCGGCTTCCCCTCAATCTCAATCCTGATTTAATGAAAGAATGTGATGGCCGTCACAGGCCATTCCGTTGCTCTGGGGTTGCCATGGCAACTCCAAGTGATATGGTGACACTTCAGTCTTCCTGTCTATGAAAAATGTAGCTCCTCGTTTCCCCCTCTCTCCCCCCTCTCTCCTCTCTCCCCTTTCTCTACCTGTTTACTTTCCCTTTCACTCCTTGCCCAACCCTCTCTCCTCTCTCTGCTCACCCATTCTCTCTCCTCCTCCTTCTCCCCTCTCCCCGCTCCCTTCCCTCTTCTTTCTCCCCTCTCCCCGCTCCCTTCTCTCTGTTCCTCCCCTCTCTCCTCCCCCTTTGTTTCTGTGGCTGTCTGATTAGCGAGGGCTCTTTTCTCTGCTGTGGCACAGCGGGTGGTTGGCCTGTCCTGCCATACACCGTGGAGTGCTTGCCACTGCTCCTGCACTAATAAGAGGATTCAATTACATGATCCAATTCAGTGTGATTTTGATGTGGTTTCAGAACTCCAGCTGCCAGTGCAACACCTCAAACAGCTTAATCGTTTGAGAGAAGAACAGCATGACAATTAATGTACCATTCTGTTACCAAAAATGTATTCAGAAATATTCACACACTGTGTTTCTCAGATGAAATAACTGAGTTGAGGAGCTGCTGGGTGGCTCATTCTGCCAAGGCACCACACTGTGGTGAATGGATGAGCTCATCGGTCTCTCATTGAATCCAGACCATGCCTGTGGCCGGTACCTCCATGGGGCGATGTATAAATCGTGATTGCATCACCCAGGGTATGGAAGCGTATGGTCAATCAGACGCCCGTGGACTGCATGTCAAAGCCACATATGACAGGCCTTCTCCGGCTCCACTCTGTGCGGGTTTGGCTGTAGTCTGCAGCATGACAAAAGTAGGCTGGACATGTTTCGGAGGAGAACCACGGATTGGTTTGCGCATCAACGTGGCTGTGATGGGTACAAGGTGTAAACCTGATCTCTCACAGAGCACTTCTCCACTGGCCTGCTGTCAGTTTGTTCAGGTGTGTGTTAGGAACACAGGAATGGTAATAGGTAGGTGTGTGCAGGTGTGTGTTAGGAACACAGGAGTGGTAATAGGTAGGTGTGTGCAGGTGTGTGTTAAGAACACAGGAGTGGTAATAGGTAGGTGTGTGCAGGTGTGTATTAGGAACACAGGAGTGGTAATAGGTAGGTGTGTGCAGGTGTGTGTTAAGAACACAGGAGTGGTAATAGGTAGGTGTGTGCAGGTGTGTGTTAGGAACACAGGAGTGGTAATAGGTAGGTGTGTGCAGGTGTGTGTTAGGAACACAGGAGTGGTAATTGGTAGGTGTGTGCAGGTGTGTGTTAAGAACACAGGAGTGGTAATAGGTAGGTGTGCGCAGGTGTGTGTTAGGAACACAGGAGTGGTAATAGGTAGGTGTGTGCAGGTGTGTGTTAGGAACACAGGAGTGGTAATAGGTAGGTGTATGCAGGTGTGTGTTAGGAACACAGGAGTGGTAATAGGTAGGTGTGTGCAGGTGTGTGTTAGGAACACAGGAGTGGTAATAGGTAGGTGTGTGCAGGTGTGTGTTAGGAACACAGGAGTTGTAATAGGTGGGTGTGTGCAGGTATGTGTTAGGAGCACAGGAGCGATTGCACGTGTGTGTTAGGAACACCAGTGGAATGGCAAGTGTGTGTGCAGGTGAGTGTTAGGAGCACAGATGGAATGGAGGCAGCTGCTGATTGCAGGATGCCAACATGCCAGCGTCTTTGTGCTCTCCTGTTTCCTGAAAATAGCTGTAGTGAACAGCTGTAACTGTAGTAGAATACAGTTGGAAGTATCGATGTAGCTATTGAATTGAGTCAAATAAAAGCATTGCTGTGCATAATTAATGAGGTAACAGTAAATTCTTAATTTCCTCAAACAAGCCCATTTGAAATAAATGTGTAATCGAACTACATGTGGAAGCTAATTACTGGCATTGCTATCAACTTAATGTGTATTAGCCATTTGGAGTTCTGCAGCCGGCAAGCAGCAGCAGGGTAATTACGTTGCTCCCATTTCAATTAATCTTTTATTTAATTTTTTCTCATTTCCATATGAATAACTGTAATGTGAAGGAAAAACGTGAAATTTATGTGCATAACTCAGTAAAGGACACCATTTTGAACAACTCGGTCAGGACACATGCATGCAGCCAGTGAGAACAACAAACATGCGGAGAGAGAGAGAGAGGGAGAGGGAGAGGGAGAGGGAAGAGAGAGAGAGAGGGAGAGAGAGAGGAGAGAGGAGAGAGGAGAGGGAGAGGCAGAGGAGAGGGAGAGAGAGGGAGAGGGAGAGGGAGAGAGGAGAGGAGGGGAGAGGAAGGAGAGAGAGAGGGAGAGAGGAGAGAGGAGAGAGAGAGAGAGAGAGAGAGAGAGAGAGAGAGAGAGAGAGAGAGAGAGAGAGAGAGAGAGAGAGAGAGAGAGAGAGAGAGAGAGAGAGAGAGAGAGAGAGAGAGAGAGAGAGAGAGAGAGAGAGAGAGAGAGAGAGAGCACTCACAATAGTGAAACAGGAGGCAAAACACATTTACCTTCTGACTATCCAGACAATTCACAATCCACCACTGTGTGGTGGTCCATGTGGTGGTCAGTACCATGCATCAGTATCCCTGTGATTTCAACTAATGATTCATTGCCTTGGTAACCTTTGTGTGCATCACATGAATTTTAATTTTTTTCATTTAAGACTGACCTCCAATTATTTCAGGTGACCCAATCTTGAAATAAAAGTGATTTATTGAGAATCACTCAAAGGTAATGCGATGTGTGTTTTTTAACCTCCTACTTCTCATTTCCAGGCATGCCTGCTGATTTTACTGTGAAGACAATAACTTCCTCTTCCTTGAGTACTGTCCTATGCATAATACACAATCTCCTCTGTTTGTGTAGTCTGTGGGCAAATGGGACGTCCTTGACTGTAATTTAATGAAAGTTTTAAGCCACATGCAGATCACGTAAGGAGAGAAACTTCTGCAAGCTTAACCCTTGTATTCCTCCAGAAGTGGAACTTTCTGTTTGAGCTGCTTTCTGTGAGTGTAATCAGCCTTGGAGTCTGTTCTGCAGTTCAGAGCTGTCTGAGCCAGGCTCGGACTGTGTGATCACAGGGATGACCTCTGACCCTTTCTCCTCCTCTCCCTCTCTCCTCTCCCTATCTCTCTCTGTCTCTCAGGCATCTGAGTTGGGGATGCTCTCTATTTACTACACCTACATATTCACATCTCTGGTAAGAAAGCCTGACATGCTGTTCCCTAATGGATATTAATGATGCTGGTTACACTTTGCGCTAATGGTCCTGTTGAAATGACTCATATGCGGGGTGATTTATGATTCATTAATGAGGTGCTGAAAACACACTTCCCTCCTGCCCGGTAGATCCTGTCTTATGCGCAAGTAAGATTTACAATTTAACAAAATGCGGCGATTGAAAATGCACCGCTCATGTTGCCGAGAGACTGTGCTTAAGGATCCCTGAGATGAAAGCTTAAAAATAGGCGCGCGCAGCATTCATACAGGACAGCAGCCAGCCGCGTTTCAGAGAGCTCTGCATGTACCCCTGCAGCGGCAGAGCTGCTCATTACTACAGTAATACTCTCAGCGTCTCACCTGTTTCAGGAGCAATATCGCCTCTAAATTGGGACTGAAGGCACAGGGCTTTCCCCTCCTGATGAAATATTTTCATTCTCAGCTAACGTCCCTCCAGAGTGGCTATCGCTGACCTACAGTTAGACACACGGGGAAACGAGGACAGTCTGGCAGCTCATAAACCTTCAATTTTTGTTGTTTGAAAACACAAAAAGTTTATTGGAACTGACAGGTGTAAAGCAGTTGGTGTATGAAAGGTTACTGTGAGCCTATGGGAGGTAAATGTAGCTGTGCTGGACCAGAATGAAACTAGACTGTTGTTTGGACTGTGAAACCAAAATTCTATATAAAATCATTTTTTAATTCTTTAACTTATGATGGGGGTCCCCAGGTTGGCGTTGAGCCTGGGTGGGGGTCCCTGGATCAGAAAAGGTTGAAGACCCCTGCTCTGCACTGTGCAACTGAACAGTTACTCTTCACTGTGACACCCCTACGGTGTGAGACCCCTCAGTTGACCCCACTAAAAGATGTTGGTCTGTGTTATTCTTCCAATGCTTCAGGGTGGTTTTGATATTATACTGTACATGTTATTGAGTGTAAATGGCAAAGTACTGAATGTCTGTCTCATAGGTCTGAATATATGTCACACAGTGCTGAATATGTATCACACACTGAATGTATATCACATTGCATTAGATGATTGCTTCATCTTCAGGACATTTTGATCTGCCAAACCCTAATTAGATATATTGAATCAAAGTAGTCCAGTTGAATTATCACAATTGTAACCAAGAGAAAAGAAAAGCAATTTCCCCTAATTGCAGTGGGGTAGTTTTCTCTGTGTGATAAACAGATAAAGGGACTGTTTTTCTCTGATGTGTATCTCTACCCCAAGCCCTGTATTCAGGGGCTGTTCAAAATGCATCAGAAGAATGAGTGTGTGTGTGATTCTGCATGCGTGTGTGTGTGTGTCTGTGTGTGTGTGCACTTGTGTGTGTTTGTGTGTGTCTGTGTGCCTGCAAGCATGTCTGTGTGTGTGTGTGTGTTTGCGTGTGTGTGCATGCGCGCACGTGTGCGTGTGGTGGGAGGGGACAGAGAGAGATGCGCCTTTAAGGCATGTGTTTAGTCATGGGGGTATGGGATACTGTCATGATGGATTGTGCTTTGCTGTCATCAGGCCTTAGGACTTGACCTTGATGAACTCATTTGATGACACTGGTCTGGTTTTATTGCTGTGCGTGTGGAATATATGAAATGAGGCAATGCAAATATAATTCGGCAAGGTCTGCTACAGATCTGAGAAACACATCATTCACTGGTAACGGCTTCACAAGGCACTCACGGAAATACCTTTCTCTTCCACTGCATCCGTTATGATAAAACAAAATTCAGTGAAGCCCTTCACAAGATTTTTATTGACGTTAATGTTGTTTTGTTCAGGCTCGGAGCACAAACTAACAGATATGGCAAACCTTTGAATGGGGTGAATGGGCTTGAATATCTGTACCGTGCACTAATAAAATGGTTGATGGATATTTTTGTTTGTTTATAACAGCTGAATTTCACCTACATATGGCCATGTCTTCATACACAGTCAGCATGGGTTCTGTTCTTTTAAGAGCGCTTTTGTAACGAAAGCTGCGCATTCAGTTTAGCTAAGTATCTTCGTTTTTATCATTTGCACCATTTCATTTCATACACTTCTGACTAAAGTTCTGATCAAGCAAAACACTTTGCTTGTGAACTAGGTGCTATGTGAACTCATTTTTCATTCAGTCTTCATTCTGCTCATCTGAAAACATGTATTTAAGAATGTTACTGTGGAGGTGTTTCAATGAATGTCACTGAGCAATATTTAAATTGGTTGTCTGACGGTTTTCAGCACAATTGCTATTGATGAATATTGTGCATTCACAAGAATGTGTGTGTGAGCAAGGACAACGGTAATTCTACATCATTAGCTGCTACAAATGAGCTTTGGTAAATCTACCCTTAGGAATACTGGTAATTAGAGTGGAGGCGGAGAAATGATCCTGCCACTTTTCAAAATGTGAGAGTGTTACTAAAGAAACAGCAATAATCACCTAGGTTATAAACCAGTTACTCACCCCCTACACCACATAACTACCCTGAGCCGCAAAACTAGCCGCACCCTTCAAAAGCAGGCACTCACACACTTTCTCTCTTACGCACACACACATACACGCACACACAAATATACAAACACGCTGAGCGATGAAGGGGGTGCATTTTTATTCCTTCATTGATGCATCTGTGGGGCTAATCTCCTCGTGGAGCGTGGTGATGAATGACCTCCCCCCCCCCCCCCCCCCCGCGCTTCTCATTCGTCTTCCGGAATCTTCTCCAGTCGCCTGCTGTGATTTACACGTTCTGTATGAATGTGATTTTTTTTTGTCACCACCTCTGCATCCTTCCTGCGGTTTGTTCTGCAGGCGTTTTGGTTTTGTATTTCGCCGTTCGCGCTTGGGCGCGCTCATTGGCGATATTGGGCTGATATACTGGCAAGGCCTTGCTCTCCCCCCCCCCCCCCTCCTGCCAGGCAATCACCCACAGAAGAGGGTTCAGCACTGACTCCTCCTACTGAATGGCAATGTAGTGTTCCTGGGGGTCCCCGTGTAGCTGAGTAAATTACTTGCATCTATTTTCCTCGGTGCTCACCTGCAGTAATGATCTGTCCTGATTTGCCTCTTCTGCATAAACAGTACATGGCCCCCTCCCAGCCAGAAATCTGTTTGCTTTGCCCCGGGAAGGGCTTGTTGCTATAGCTCTGGTTAGGATTGACCCATGCTTGAGAATGATATTAGGGGCTTCAGCACTGGTGATGTCCAGTTAGAAGAGAGGGGAGTCGGGTGATATAGCCGCTAAGGACCAACCGCCCAGGAACAGTGTGACTCATTAGGTAAACAGATCATGTACTTCATATCGTGCTTATTTTCCATCCTGCTCACCCCTACCTCTGCCCCCACCCCACCGTAGCCTTCCTCGTTCAAGGCTTTAAGTCCCTTCCTTTCCCTCCGTTTGGGCTCTCTTTATTTTGGAATCATGGCTCTAATGTGAGCACCCCTCCCTGTCTCTCTCCCTTCGTCTCTCTCCCCCGCCCTCCCTACCTCCCGGTCTCTCCCTGGCTTTTACTGTCTGTTTCTGTGGAGGATTCAGAGGCTCTGCCTGTCACACTGACAGCACAGGAAATCCTGTCAATTAGAGCTGCGGGAAGACACGGCGTTCAGCACTGCTTATTTCACCTTTACGCTTTTGAAGCACGCTAAGGCTGCTCTTACCTGTACGTGATCGTGGTTACTATTGTGATTTCCTAGCGAAAAGTAATTCCTTAATTTCAGTGTCTTAAAATCTGGGACAGGAAAATTAAATCCATGCGAGAGGAAAAAATAAGTCTGGATTTACACCAAAGCCCTGCGAGTTTATCCCCTTAAGTTCAGACGTAGGCAGAGAGTTTGCTCCTATTAGAGGAACAAGGTCTCACAGCAACCCCTGCTGTGCCTCTCATATTTATTAATATTAATATTATTATTATAATTATAATTATTATTATTATTATTGTTGTTGTTTTTGTGTCCTGAAAACACATGAATGTAGTTTTAAAAATGCAGTTTGTCTTTTTTGGTCCTTTTTTGGTCGTGTGGAACACCACCCATATGCGACAGAGCTGTGATACCAACGCTGTGGGGGGGCACATAGCGTGCTGTGTAAGCAAACCCTGCCCGCGTGGGAGATGTCACAGTGATCTGTGATCATACCCATAATGCACGGCTGATTAAAGAAATGAAAGCAGGTGTGCGGTTCTCTATCCTGGTCCTGCGGGGGGGCCCTAATGTCATTTGAAGGTGAGAGGAAAGGAGGACTGGGGGCAGTGTTCATCAGTTTGAGCCGCGGTGGGACGGGCTGCCACATCGCCGCCATGGCTCGTCGCTCTTCGCTCCGCCCGCTGACAGTCCGCACTGTTTGTTTGCCGTCCTCGTGTTTCATTTCCTCCCCTTGCTTTTATCATCCCTCCTGTCAGACCTCGCTTCTCTTGCATATTCCCACCCCCGCCAGCTGCATCGTGCTTTACTGCCACGTGCTCAGATGGAGGCCTGGCCGTGACTGAGAGGCTGGGCCCCTACTCACACGCACATACACACACACACACAGACACACACACACACACACATACAGACACACTCACACACATACACACACACACACACACACACACACATACAGACACACTCACGCACATACACACACACACACACACACATACAGACACACACACACACACACACACACTCACACACACTCACGCACATACACACACACAAATGCACAAACACGCATCCATGCGCACATGCACAAACACACACACACACACATAGGCACACACACATACACGCACGTAGACACACTCACACACATACGCACATACACACACACACACACATACACACACGCAGACACACACACACACATACGCACACACACAAATGCACACTCACGCACATACACACACACACTCACGCACACACACACACACACTCACGCACATACACACACACAAATGCACACGCGCGCATGCATACATGCACAAACACGCATCCATGCGCACATGCACAAACACACATACACACATAGGCACACGCACGCACACACATAAGTACACGCCCGTACACACATGCATGCACACATACACACACACAGTAAAATTTTCAATGTAAATTCAAATGTAACACTTAAATATGAAGCCAATATGTATGTCAGTTATTTGCCTGAATAGAATAAACGTGCAGTGCATGGCCAAAGGCAATAACTGCATCTATTTATCGGAGTAAAAACCTACGATTCTATACTTTCATTATATTTTCATCCCCTGATCCGTCTGTACAGATTTGCTCAGTCTTTGATTCATAACACATGGTCACAGACTGTGACTTATAACCCATCTATTTACTTGCAGTCTGACTCACACACCACAAATTTACTCTGTCTCTAACTCATAACCCACAAATTTACTCACAGTCATTGACAAATAGCCCATTGACTTGCTAACAGTCTCAGCCTCGTTATCACGGTCAGTGTCTCATAGTCATAGCCTAGCTTTATTCTCTCTGACCACACACACACACACACACACACACCATCAGAGTCTCAATAGGCAGCACAAATGCTGGTGTGTCAGATGAGCTCAGCTGGAACCAGCTGTAGTACAGAAATAGGGTGCCTGTCCATAAATACTGCAGCGGGAAGGACAGTGGAGGTTTTCTTCACCGAGTCTGTTCGATCCTGTGTGGTGCACTAAACACATTATGTACACAAACACTGAAATATTGAACAGCTATTCAATAATTCCCACAGCTCTGAAGTTCCAGGGTGCACATATACAAAATTAATTTGCAGCACATTGGTACAGCTCAGATTAGTGCTACAAGCTGAGAGTCCTGAGGTGTTGCAGTAAAAATGGTTGCTTTTTAAGTAAATACGATCTGTAATACAGTTTAATTTCAAAGATTAAGCCTACCAACTCTGTGATGACCTTCAGTTCCACTATAAGACACAGCTAAGTAGCTCATCCTGCTAATGCACTGCGTTCACAGCTATGTGAACTAACGATTTTCATTATACTTTCATAAAGGAATGCCGTTTTAAAATGTAATATGTTTGGCAGACGGCCTGGGTTCGAATCCTCACTGAACCCGTCCCGACTGAAGCAAGACACTCCCCGGAGTGGAGCATAGTGGCCAATAACATCACCCAGGAAGGGAGAGTTTCAGTCAGCAGAGCTGTCCCCGGTTCACCCTTGTCACACGAGAGTGACTCCTTTAGTGGATGAGGCACCTGTAGTCTGCCTGAACCTGTGATGCATTAAGTGTGCTCTGATACAGTAACCGTGAAATCCATGCTATCACATGCAATGGCCCACTTATCCCCCACTATCAGCTCACTTACTCTCGTCTGACAACAGGCCCAACCGTCTCAATGATCCTGGCTGCAGAAACAGGAAACGGGCCTTCATATTTTAACCATGATTAACCGTATGCATGCATGCCGTGTAGTGCTTTATTCAGAGGGGGTTACTGCATAATCATTTCCTAAAAGGCTGCTGCACAGCGTGGCTTCTGAAGCCTTTTATTCTGCGTTTGTGCGTCTCAGTCTGCGTTCCCCGGGGACCGGAGCCACTGTAATGATGGTACCACTTTAAGTCCTCTGAAAGTATAAATTATTTCGCTGAATTTATGGGGCGTGTGGTGTACTGCAAGTCTACGGTGCACAGGGGAAAAGGCGTAATATTTATTTCATGAAGAGTATATTACTGTTGTGCATGTGAGTAATAATCTAATGAATTATGTATATAAAATGGGTTGTTTATCCTCTGAACCCAAGTGTGATTGATTTGTGTTCCAACATCAGAAATTAAAATAAAAGTAGAATGTAAAATGACAATATCTTGTTGGATGTCAGCTAGAATCAACATGTCTGCCTGTTAGTGGGGAAGTTTAGTCACTTTTTAATTTGGTAGAAAATGGATAGAAAAGAACAGGTTGCTGTCAGAGATTACAGACCCTTGCCTCTGATTTATGATTCACCTATTTAGTGGGTAGATAAATGTTGTAATATATATATTTAATCTTTCATGGATCCAGTAAATACACTACATAAAGTATGTGGACACCTGACATCCAACACCTCATCCAAAATGATGGGTATTAATATGGAGTTGGTCCACCCTTTGCTGCTATAACAACCTCCACTCTTATGGGAAGGCTTTATACTAGATGTTGGAGCATTGCTGCGGGGTTTTGCTTCCATTCAGCCAATAGAGCATTAGTGACGCTGATTTGGCCTGGCTCACAGTTGACTTTCCAGTTTATCCCAAAGGTGTTGGATGGGGTTGAGGTCAGCGCTCGGTACAGGAAAGGGCCTTCCCCAAACTGTTGGGGAAGCACAGAATTGTCTAGAATGTGATTGTGTACTGTAGCTTTAAGATTTGCCTTCACTGGAACTAAGGGTCCTAGCTAAAAAGCATGAAAAACAGCCCCAGACTGAGGGGTGTCCAAATACCTTTGGTCATATAGTGTATGTCTGAGGGACCTTATGTCTAGGAGATGCACAAATAAAATGCATCACCTTTCAAACATTTTAGCTTAACATCATTGTTCGCTTCTTTTAGTTTTGAGCTACAGCAACATACATCAATTTATTTAGCTAGCTTGCTAAATGGATTAATACTGGCCAGCCTAATCTTTGACAGAAAGCCATCATGCTTTGTTCTCATTGGGATCTGCAGCAGGTACACCATATGCTGCTATTCCTCCCTCTGCAGTTTATCTGCAGATTATGCAGTTTATCAAAGACAACATAGACAAAGTAAAAAAAAGAAAAAAACAACCTATTTTCCACAGGTCTACATGCTGCTGTTCTGCATAATTGCACACAGGCCAATGTTAAACAGAGGTGCTGTAACTATTCTTATCAGCCAGCAATTATATGTAGGTTCCTGTTTTATACAGGTCACTCTTTTACACACATAACTGATTTTTAGGTCACATTTACTGTTTCCTGTAGGCATGACTCAGCTGAAATCCTGCAATTGAACAAAATAGTATTCTATTATTTTGCTCCAATTTTCCACAAAAGCAGTAATTAAAAGGCTTCAGAACTCTTCAGTACTGTACTGGGGTTGTTGCCTTATGTTGGGCTGCTATATAATTTAAAACTGCTCTAGTTGGCTCTGAAATACACTATTTAAAGTAAACTGTTTTTTTTTTTAATTATTTGAGATCCTAGTATTGCATAAATTAACTTGTGAATTTATGCTAAAGGAATAATTTCATTTATGTGACAGTATTTTGTTTTGAAATTTTGGAACAAATAATCAAATTTACAATGTACTAATATCATGAACATTTAAAATTTCAGAATTCAGAATAGAACAGTTTCTGTCCGAATTTGAGAGCATCCTAACTGACCTCCTCTTTGGGTGCTGTCAAATGTGACCGTTCCCTGCCACAGCTGGGGAGGCCTACAGGATGTCTGTCGGCAGGGCTGATCAGTAATCAGCTCAGGTGCTGCCCGTTGCCTTTAAGCTTGCTATAAAGGCACACGCCCCCTCCCCCTCCCCTTTGTGCCTGGGGAGAGAGGCCTTCTGGGACACTGCTGCTGTGTGTTGTGTGTTCTCCAGCCCTCTAGACCAGGAGTCTGAAACTCCAGTCCTAGAGGGCTGCAGTCTCTGCTGCTTTTTGTGGTTTCTTTTCAATCAGTGGCCTTTAGGCCTTGCTGATAAGGTACACAGGCTTTAGCCAGTTGACTACCTAAATTAAGCACTTAAATGCAGGAACACATCAAAAAGCAGCAGACACCGCAGCCCTCCAGGATTTCAGTTTGTGATCTCTGCTCTAGTCTCACTGAAAGCTTATCTTCTCTGCCACTGCCAGAGGACATGCTTTGTTGTTGTTTTTTTGGGGGGGGGGGTTTTTAGCACCCAGACTTGGGATATTTGTTTCCGTGACTGTTTTTTGTTTTTCTTGGATTCAGAGAAATGAAATAGCCTAAGGCCATTTCTAGAATCCACTAGTTTTCTAGTTCAGTCGCTGCCACCCACGGTGGTTCCACCTGACACTGTGCCACAGGAGTGTCAGGTCTTTCAGGTAGAGGGCTTTACACGTCTCCCGTATGATGCATCTGACCAGGAACCCAATCTGGTCCGGGTATAAAACTCAAACTAGTCTCTCAGGTAGGGGATGGGTCCCTTAGAATTGCCACAGGCCGCTGGCATGTTCAGTTACAGCTGAGGGGTCTGAGATGACCCGGGAGGATTCCACCGCTGCTTGTTTTATTTTGCTAAAGAAAACTTTTGTGATCGCATTGAACTTCCTCCTCATTTTATCTGAACTCAGCTACACCATATTCATGGGAATAATGTGTGTAATGCTTGTTTCTGCCTGTCAGCCTGTCACAATCAACGGCTGGCTGGCTCCATTGACACAGCCTATGTAGGTGAGGTTAACAGAGTGGTAAATGAAATCAATACGAAACCATTTTTCATTGAACAAATTAGCTGAGGGAGAACAAAAGGAGCGAAAGCCAGCAGGTCACTCGTCTGTATGGAGTAGTTCTATGATCGTTGTTAACAAGGACAGAAAAAATTGGGTAACCTAAACAGCAGCCTGTAATATTTTCAAACTTTTGTTTATATATATTTTTGATGGCCTGCTCTCTTAATTTGACTGCCTCGCCTTTGATAACTTTAGTCTAATTCTTTTGTCACTTGCCTGCTGCTTTTTAGTTAATTAAATATTTTAAAAAATAAAGGAAGAGTTTTCGATTATTCAAAAACTCCTATTCAAATGTTTAAAATTTGGGCTCAGTTATTTGTAGACTATGTGGGCCTACTCAAGTTAAGCATTAAATTATTTGTCAGCACATGGCCTACTGCATTTCTTTCTTAGGTTGGGTTGCACCGGATCTGGCCCTGGCCAAATTTATATGGAACAGGTCTAGTTACTCTCGAGTCTGTTCAAAGTGTAGACCTAGTTATCTCAAGTCTGTTTGGGTTGGGTTCAGGTTATCAGCAGGTCTGAAGTGAACACTTGCATAGATGCAGCAATGGTTTGACTCAAAAAAAAAGTGAAGCATTGTTTGAGCAAGTTGATTTTCAGCTCATGATGGCCAGCACCTAAATTCACCAAATTTAAAATTAGAAACAAAGGCTCTTACCCATTTACTGAAGAAAAAAAACACACAAGTGCAGACAGTGGGCACTGGTGATTGTCATCTCTCTCAGGGTGTGTAAAACAGGCATATTAAAAAAGCATTACCTTGGCCTGTTTTTGAACTGCAGCTGATAGGGTGAAGGCCCTGCCTCTGGGCCCTGGGCCCCAGGGTGGTTTAAACCACATTCAGGACCCGTGCCAGGAGTGTAAAGCCCCTGGCAGGGTCAGGGTAGCTCACAGCCCGGGAGCATGCAGTCTTTCTCTGGGGAGCTCATTATTCCACCGTCCCTGCTAATGCTGCAAATACCGCATCCAGCTGTGTTTACGTCCAGCAGTCACTGCTGTGATTCGCTGGAGTGGGCCGCTGCACCTCCATGCGCTGTCCTGCAGTGTGGCAGGCTCCACTCTCTTGGATCACTGAGTAGCAAGGAGCCTAAATATAGACCCACTTTCACACTTGCTAAATGGTTTTAGAAGCTACATGTTTTAATGTATTGTGCATGAAAAAGTGTGTTTGTGTGTATGCAGCGTTTTGTGTTTGTGTGTATGCAGATTTAAGTATGCGCACACAGATGTGTCTGTGTACAACCTGCTGTTGTGTGTGTGTGTTTGTGTGAGAGAGATAGAAAGAATCAGAGAGAGCAAGACAGAGAGAGCCGGTTGATGTTAGGTGACCTGTTTGATGTGTTTGACTGCGGGCACCCTTTCCTTTTCTTTAATGATCTATTAAGCTTCACTTACAGACTAATTACAGAAATAGGCTCCATCTGGGATAGTGTGTGGATACAGTTCATAGCAAGAAAAATCACCGCGCTCACCCGTTTTCATTTGTTTGATGCGTTGAAACCAGTGAAATATCGTCAATTGAAAAGAAATTGGTTCGCACTCCAAAAAAGGCTACAAATCTTCAAAAAATGTCATTATTTATTTTTTTATTAGTTTTCGTCAATGCAGAATCATGCACAAACGTTTTGGCATGTTGCCTTCACACTAAGAAGGCAACATGCCAAAACATTTGTGCATGATTCTGCATTGAAGAAAACGAATCAAAAAATAAATAATTACTTTCTTTTTTAAGCTTTGTAGCCATTTTTTGAGTGCTAACCAATTTCTTTTCAATAGTGTGTGGATACACAATGACTATTAAACTATTAAGAGTGTTAGAGTGGTCAGCACAGTGCAATTCACGTTCTGCAGGGCAGTAAGGGGAGTGCTAAAAGACTACAGTGCAGAGCTGTCAGTACGAAGTGGTCAATATACTGCATTGTGGTGATGTAACGCTGTTATTCTGAATGTGGTGATTTTAGTAACACTGTTGTCCTGAGTGCATATATATCAGTAACACTGTTGTTCTGAATGTGATGGTTTCAGTCACACTGATTTTGACTGTGATAAAATTCTCATTTTGTATCAACACAGCTCTCTGAAAATCATTTTTAAATGAGTGTTGAGAGGAGAAAACTGCCAGCTTTGATTTTCAGTCTGTGGTATAGAATATAAACTACAGCATCAGTTCACTTCCTGTCTCCATACTCCAATGTTCTGACAACTTCATGTTATTCTTCATTTTAGGTTGTGGTTTTCCAAATGGACATTTTTTCAAATTCATTTTGATGTGTCTGTAACTTTGAGTAGAATATAACCTCTTAGATGTAGTCCTTACTCTGATACTGATGTGCTGACTCCTCCCCTTTGTAGGAGTTCTCCCTGCTGCGATTGGACGATGTGGCCGACCAGCATGTCAACATTGTTGGTTTTTCTGTCTTCAACCGCACACACCCCTTCTTCCAGGACTTTCTACTCAGTCTCAACCGGTCCTGGCAGGAGAACTGTGACCACGCCCCCTTTGCTGGGGCACCGGTGAGTTGACCATCAGAACCGTCTAAGCCCAGCTATGATGGTCGCTCAAGCATTGAACAATGCTGGCTATCCCTACCAACTGTATTCCCCCATATCCCTGAGTAAAGTGAAGCCAATTATGTGCCTCCCCTGTGGGGCTGCTGGCCACCGTCGGCACTGGTTCAAGTCTGATTTGATCTGAGACCGTAGTGCTCACTCAAGCGAGGTTGAAACAGGTGCAAGTGAATTCAGAAGAGAGGATTACCCAATCAGAGAGAGGCTGGTCCGGTGAGATGATGCTGTGGTCGAGTGAGTGACCTCAGATTGGTCTTTCGTTTTGCTGAAGCTCCACTCCACATAATGTTACAGTGCAAAAATTAGAGCCAGAGAGATGACATCAGGAGGTCCCAGATTGAGAACATGTTTGAGGTTGAGGAAACACGTTGGACATGTTCGCTGCCTTCCCCATATTTAACACTGTGCCACTGTACTCCTCACAGCCAATTACAGCTTTCTTCCACTGTATATAATGCACTGTAATGTCTATGCATTTGCAGTCATTATTACTGTTCAGATCCATGGCTATAGATGGTTTTACACTCTTATCTAACTGAAATTCATGGGCAATAGAGAGATGGGCTTTGCCAAATGGGTCAAATGCCCGAGTCACCTGACATGTTTTTTGTGCACTGACTGGCAGTAAGTGGCAAATCATGAATGCCATTCATTGAATTTTTTCATTGTAATGAAGTCTTTAATGGAGAATTTGAAAAATCAATATGAGATGCTTATGAGGGCCATCTGTGTCTCTCAAATGGCCTTTCCCTCTAATGAGGTCATCCCTGAATTAAAGGATGTTTTGAGAGGCATTTATAAGAGAGAAAATCTCTGCTTTGACCCTGACAGGAACTTGCTGAATAGTTGCCAAAAAAAGAAAACAATGTGCTTTTCTCTGGTGTATTTAAAGTTGAACAAACCAGCAAAGGAAGATAAGTAATAGGCCATTATGTATGATTGTATGGCTATAAAGCAGAATTATAAAGGAGCAGCCATAGTGAATGGGTATGGTCTACTTTAGTCAATTAAAATAGCCTTATAAAAGTACATTTGGCTGGCGTTGATGTTTCACCCTGTTGGTACTACATGGTCCCACGCTGTGCTGTGTCCCTGTGAGCTTATAATTACTGTCAATGTTACTTTCTCACTTTTACACATTTGGATGACCTTTTGAGTTATAGCTTGGAATCGTAAACACAAATAAAGGTTCATAGCCCCATGTCTGTAATACTCAGGGGCAAGGATCTCTGGTTGGAACCAATTATGTCTTTATTATGTGTTTTATAATCTATTCTATCCTGTTATACAAGCCCAGTGGGAAATCATCTTTGTTCTAATTAAATTCAGTTAATCATGTTGAATATCTGCGACATATGCCCTGATTTTTTGAGGACTATCTTCAACGTGGCCTCCAGTTCAGCTTTCCGCACCAAAACTCTCCCCGCTGTGTTTAGTGGAGTCTGACCCCAACCCCCCCTCCCCCTCCCCCTCTTCCCATCAACTACTCAATGCTTTAGTTATCTAACAGGATACTCGGCCACTGCTAATAAGCTAACGTGCGTACAGCTAGTCTAATGGGACGTGTCTGTGAGTGACGTAGCCCCGCTCCCTCCCCTCAGCTCTCCTCCGCCCTGCTGTACGACGCGGTTCACACGGTGGTTGCCGCCGTGCAGGAGCTGAACCGCAGCCAGAACGTGGGAGCCACGCAGCTCTCCTGCAAGTCCTCCAAGATCTGGGAGCACGGAACCAGCCTGATGAATTACCTGAGGATGGTAAGTGTTCCGGCTCTCTACGCCCGTAACCATGGTTACCGTTGCTTCGCCCTGGTCCTCAAGACTGTCGGAAAGTGTTCCCGTGGTACTCGAAAAATCCTTGAAAACTCTTGAAGATATTTGCATCTTGGAAGGTTCTGGAACATTTGTGGAAAGTGGTCAAATACCTTTACAGGAAGTGAAACCAATCCATCCTGTTCAGTAACGCACCTGCTTGGTATCATTTAGTATCAAATTGTGCAATATCAGTGTGTTGATAGTGCTAACTAATTGGAAGGCACACTGGTTTGGGCATTAATTCTACGATGATACGTGTGTACCTTTGTAGGCGCAAAATATTTTTACGGTATGTGTAAAATGTATGTATAATTCATAAACATAGCCTCACAGCCCAAATTAACCCTGTGTTTACCAACATAATCATGAATTAATAACGTTAATAAAAACTTATGAAGTATCGTAATAAATCTAAACCTAATTGGAGTCCTGGTCAGTGGTATAAAGGGTTATTCATGAATCCGCAATCCGTGTTTCCACTGTGATACATTCTGATAGAATCCTGTTAGAGCTTATTCTCATTCAAGACCATCATTTACTAGGTAATTTTCTTTTTTTTTTGTTGTACTATCATGAAAGCCTGTATTTCCACCAGCCACTACACTCTAATCTCGTCATTAACATGATTCATAAAATTAAACCACAATGGTAAAAACAGCATGTGTATCAATTTGAAAATGTCTGCTTTTATACAGCGGGATTTAAGGGTGGTTGATTATTTGCAGTGTTCTTACTTTGATTTGCATCGCTTAAGAACAGAAATGGGAAATGTTTTTTTTTTCTTACGAGACGTTATGACATTGAACGCTAAAATTATAATTTGTAATTAAGTCGCTATGGAACACTCTAAAATAGAGGCTCTACTTATTTTCCTGAATAATTTGAAAGAGATTGCAAGCACCACTTCTCTTAATAAGATTGGTTCCATGGTTTAGAATTTTAGTTTTATTTCAATCTCCTTGTTTTGTTTGCGACAGTCAGCACTTGATATGGATCCTACCCTAATATCAAGAATGGTCTTATATCATTCAATGGTTGTTGGAGTCTGCTTAATGTTCCATGAAGAGTCAAGCATTGATGAACTAACACTGCGGTAATAATTTGGATACTGTCTTTTGAATAAACACTTTTGTTGTGTAACTATTGATTCCCATATGCAACTCACTGCTTTTATGAATAACCCAGCATTTAAGTTAATATCAAAGAGGTTTTCGTGAAACTGTTGCGCAGTATTTGCATAGTGTTCACATGTACAGTGACACAGCGATATGGAGGACCACACCCTGCTTGTGAAACTGTTCCCAGATTGCCCACAGGGGGGAATGTCCTAATGGCATGTGTTTGTGTCTCTTGGATAGGTAGAATTGGAAGGTCTAACCGGGCACATTGAATTCAACAGCAAAGGCCAGCGTTCCAACTACGCCTTGAGGATCATGCAGAACACCAGAGAGGGGCTAAGGCAGGTAAAGTAACAGACTAAGTCAGCAGTAACACACTTTGTACAATAACACCTAAAAGCAGGAGCACACTGCCTACAATAACGCACTCTTAAAAGCAGGAACTCTGTGTATAGTGCGTACACTTAAAAGAAGGCTCTACAATAGTGCACTTCTAAAAGCAGGAACACACTATCTACAATAATGCTCTCTTACGTAAAAGCAGGGACACACTGCCTACAATAACGCACTCTTACGTAAAAGCAGGAACACACTGCCTACAATAACGCACTTCTAAGGGCAGGAACACCCGCTATATTGCACATACCCCCTATCGCAGTATCACAATCCTAACTACAAAAATGCAGAAGGTAAGGCCAGCCATGTGGTTGATGCCTGCAGTGTGTGCCTTTTCTGTCCAATGGGGCCTTCAGTCTTGGATATCTGCTCAATGTCTTAAGAAAAACATCCCAATCTCCCATCTCCCTTACCTTCATTTGCCCTTCCTTTGCCTCTCTCTCCCTGCTGTCTGGCACAGTGTCTCAGTCCACAAAACACTTCATCTGCAGAATTAAATATTAAAGAGCTTGCTGAAGACGGTGCAATTATGGAGGAAAGCAAAGGTAAATGAAAAACAATAAAGAAAAGGCAAAAGGGACATTTTAGACTTTTATTGGATTGACTGTAACTTCGCCTGCAGCCAAACAGCATCACTGCTCATCTCCCCCCAAGGCAATGACAAGCTTCCTGTATGATATATAAACCTGCTGTGGACTGCGGATGTGGTGCGAGAGACAGTATGGTGAAACCGTGTTGCATTATGTTTAATTCATATGTTGTTTTCATATGTAATCTCAGCACAATGCTGACAGGCTTTAACACATGGCCCCGATCACAGCATTGCTATGCCACTACTTCTATAAGCTTACATACGTTTACTCGCACATATGTGTGGCCATGCACACAGACACACACACACACACACACAGACAGACAGACAGATGCACAAACTGCAGGTACACATAAACACCTGGGTTGCAGTCTTTGGTTCGTGTGTGTTTGTTGACAGATACACTCTGTTGTATAACTGACTGAATGTTATAGAATGACTCCTCAGAACCTATTTAAATGGGAAAATAACTTTTCCCATTTAAAACGTCTGCCAGGTCTTCACATACCAGAGAACCAGCAGTCCTATTATAATGTCCTGTTATTGCAGCCCTGCCAGGAACCTGCCCCAAAGATAGTCCTCAGTAGTATATGAATCAACCCCCTCTTCACATTCACTTCTTATACTTTTCTTCCATTACAAATGTCTTCCTATTGGACTGTCTGTCTGCTTTCCCCAAAACTCTTCCCGTGATCGAATACCATGACGTGGTTGTGCGTCCAGATGCATTTTTTCCACTGCACTGGCTCCATTTCTGTTTGCTAGTCTGTGTTTGTTACAGCAGTCTGCTCCTCTTTATCACAGCGAGTTTGAGAATTCTATCATATTTTGCGCTCAATTGGATACCCCCCCCCTCCCCCCTGCAACAGGGTTGACAGTTTAGAAAGTCTGCCCTGATTCTCTCTGTGAGAGCCGTTTTTACCGGTGCCCGGATCACATGGCAGTGAGTAATCGGACAGGGCCTCAGTTTAGGGTGAAACATTATTCCCGTCTCAGTCTACGCGAGTTGGAGTGCCTGTTCTTTCTTTTTTTTTTCACCTTGCATGGCTTTTTAAAGTAGCTTCTGTCTAGTGCTAAGAGAAAGTGATTGTGTATCTGTGATAAAAACAACTGTGAGAAACGGGCATTTTTCAGTAATCTTCTCACAGTATTGTCTGTTATAATTAGGTTTCTGATTCTGTGTATTCAGGTTAGGAGCTAAGCCATGGTGGCATGGTTCTCTTATACAGTGTCAGCAGTTTGCCTTCACTGGCAACCCTGACATCCTTAGAGTTCCATTATTTTACTCAATGGCACGGCCTTATTTCACTTAGACCTGGAAGCAGCTCTGGGGTTAAACAGACAGAGCTCTGTTCCTTTATGGCAGAGCAGCTGATGCATGGTTGAGTCCTTTTCTTGTGACCATGAAGTGTCTTTC
This sequence comes from Anguilla rostrata, assembly GCF_018555375.3. Taxonomy (NCBI): domain Eukaryota; kingdom Metazoa; phylum Chordata; class Actinopteri; order Anguilliformes; family Anguillidae; genus Anguilla; species Anguilla rostrata. The sequence continues at coordinate 15,022,382 of NC_057944.1, forward strand.
TTGACTCTGGAAATCATCTCCCACTGGTCCCTGTTATAGTGAGATCTGTTGTGACACTACCTGCCTAAAGCTGTTTCGAAGGCTTTGGGTGTGCTGCACGCACGCTTATCCATTACTTCAAGGATAATGGTGCCATCAGAACATGGATTGGCATGTTAATTGGAACATGAGATCTGTCTCCTGGCTCTCTGACTACAACTCCCAGCTCTCTCTGCTGCAGGCAGTCTCTTGAGTTCTTCACTACAGCTCCCAGAATGGCTTTCAGCACCTCTGTCTTCACATTGCACTCACATGCAGACATGAATATAATCATTCCATATTTTGTGTTCTCTTCCTTCAGGCTACCCTTCATTTACCTCAGTACCCAATTAAAATCTAATTAAAGACATCAATTGCTTGTAATTATCTATAACTCGTACTTATAAGAAGGATGTGCTTGTAATTCGGACGGATAATTATTTCCCATTACATGCGCTGCTGCTCATTTTACACAGCCAAACACAGAAAGTGCTGTGTGTGTGTGTGTGTGTGGTTGTGTGAGGCAGCAGAGAAAGACCAGGCAAGCTGCTTTGATGGTTCTCTCAGGAGAATCTCCGATTCCAGGAATCCCCTGGGCTCTCAGGAGTTCTGTGTTGAAAGAGTGTTGGTAAATTTGAAGCCCTGATTAACTTCTGCATGCTTTGCCTCCCAGACTTGCACTGCTCTGAATGGAGACAAACAGTATGAGTTTGAGAGGTAAAGTAATTCTCGTAGGGTTTCTACCTCTCTGCAAACGCATACACGGCTTCTGTGATGTGATCCACTTGAAATATGCTCAGCACTTCAACAAACCTGTCACGTATCCCTGCAACAAACCTGTCACCTATGCATGCAGCAATTTTGTCACCTAAACCTGCAAATCACCCTGTCACCTATACATGCAACAGTCCTATAACCTATACCTGAAACAGTCCTGTCACCTTTAACTGGAATGAGGTCATATTCAGTGCCAGGATGTGCACTATGACAATGCTGACCGTGGCTGGCAGCCTAGGAAGAGTAAAGTTCCTTTGTGTGCTCAGGGTGTATCTCCAGTGAGATGTCCATTCTGGTGTACACATAACACCATGATTCATACACTGGTGTACACTGTAACCCCATGAAATACACACTGGTGTATGCTGTAACACCGTGATACACACTGGTGTGCGTGGTAACGCTGTGATATACACACTGGTGTGTACAGTACCATGGTGATAAACACACTGGCTTGTGCTGTACCACCCTGATCTACACACTTGTATGCGCAGTAGCACTGATATACACACTGGCCTGCACTATAATGCAGTGTCTCAAGTGTAGTGGAGACAGAGGAATGTAGTTTCCTTGAGAAAGCACCATGTAATTGAGTGAATGAAAGCAGTGTGTTTAAATTAAAAGGCTGAACCTGGGTCAATGAAAGCAATGTGTTTA